>NW_027552143.1:27500-383735 GCF_045843805.1 Urocitellus parryii | reverse complement strand
CACTAAACCTAATCCTAACCTGAAACCAAACCCTAACCCTAACCTTAACCCTAAACCTAACCCTAAACCTAACCCTAACCCGAACCGGAAACCTAACCCTAACCCTAAAACTAATCCTAATCCTAACCCTAACCCTAACCCTAAACTCTAACCCTAACGTTAACTCAAACCCTAACATTAACCCTAACATTAACCCGAACCTGAACCGTAACCCTAACCCTAACCCTAACCCTAACCGGAACCCGAACCGGAACCCTAACCTGAAAAATAAACCTAACACTATCCCTAACCCTAACCGAAAACCGAACCCTAAACCTAACCCCAACCCTAACATTAACACTAACCAAAATCCTAACCCGAACCCTAACCCTAACATGAACACTAACCCTAACCCTAAACCTAACCCTAACCCTAACATGAACACTAACCCTAACCCTAAACCTAACCCTAACTCAAACCTGAACCGTAACCCTAACCCGAACCCGAACCATAACCATAACCCTTACATTAAACCTAACCCGAACCTGAACCCTAACCCTCACGCTATTCCTAACTTTAAACCTAAACCTAACCCGAACCTAAACACTAACCGTATCCCGAACACTAACCGTAACCCGAATCCGAACCCGAACCCTAACCTTACCCTAACCCTAACATTAATACAACCCTAACCCTAACCCTAATCCTAACCCTAACCCTAACCCTAACCTTAAACCTAACCCTAAACCGAACCCGAACCCTAACCCTAACCCGATTCCTACCCTAACCCTAATCATAAACCTAACCCTTACCCTAACCCTAATCCTAAACCTAACCCTAAACTTAACCCGAACCCTAACCCTAACCCTAAACCTAATCCTAACCCTAACACTAACCCTAACACTAATATTAACACTAACCATAATCCTAACATGAACCCTAACCCTAACACTAACCCGAACCCTAACCCTAACCCTAACCCTAACCCTAAACCTAACCCTAACTCAATCCCTTACCCTAACCCCAACCCTAAACCTATCCCGAACCCGAACCTGAAACCTTACCCTAACGCTAACCCTAACCCGAACCCTAACCCTAACATTAAACATAACCCGAAGCCTAAACCTAACCCTAACCCTAACCCTAACGGTAACCCTAAACCGAATCCGAACCCGAAACCTATCCCTAACCCTATCCCTAATATTAACACTAACCCTAACCCTAATCCTAACCCTAACCCTAACCGGAACAGGAACCCTAAATCTAACCCTAATCCTAACCCTAATCCTAAACCGAACCAGAACCTGAACCCTAACCCTAACCCTAACCCTAACCCTTACCCTATCTAACCCTAACCCTAACCCTAACCCTAACCCGAACCCGAACCCTCACCCTAACCCTAACCCTAACCCTAACCCTCACCCTAACCCTAACCCGAATCAGAACCCTAACCCTAACCCTAACACTAACCCTATCCCGAACCCGAACCGGAACCCTAACCCTAATCATAACCCTAAACCTAACCTAACGGGAACCCGAACACTAACCCTAACAAGAACTCTAACCCTAACCCTAACCGTAACCCTAACATTAACACTAACCCTAATCCTAACCCGAACCCTAACCGTAACCCTAATCCTAACAATAACCCGAATCTTAAAATGAACCCTAACCCTAACCCTAACCTAATATTAACACTAACCCTAAACCTAAACCTAACCCTAACCCTAACCCGAACCCTAACCCGAGCCCTAAACGTTACCCTAAAACTAATCCTAACCCGAACCCTATCCCTAAGCTTAAACCTAACCCAAACCCTAACCCTAAACCTAAACCTAACCTGAACCCGAACACGAACCCTAACCCTAACCCTAACATTAACACTAACCCTAACCCTAACCCGAACCCGAACCCTAACCCTAACCCGAACCCGAACCCTAACCCTAACCCTAACCCTACCACTAAACCTAACCCTACCCCGAAACCTAACCCTAACACTAACCCTAACCTTAACTCTAACCCTATCCCGAACCCTAACCTTAAACCGAACACTAACACTAACATGAACCAGAACCCTAACCCGAACCCTAACCCTAACCCTAACGCAACCCTAACACTAACCCTAACCCTAACCCTAACACTAACACTAAACCGAATCCTAACCCTAAACTTAACATTAACCCTAACGCTAACCCGAAACCTAACCCTAAACTAACCCTAAACCTAACCCTAACCGAATCCGAACCCGAACCCTATCCTGAACCCTAACCCTAACCCGAACTAGAACCCTAACCCAAACTCTAAACCCGAACCTTAAACCTAACCCTAACCCGAACCCTAAACCTAACCATAAACATAACCCTCAAAGTATCCCTCACCCTAACCCTAAAGCTAAACCTAACCCTAACCCTAACCAGAACCCGAACCCTAACCCAAACCCTAACCGTAACGCGAACCCTAACCCTAAAAATAACATTAACCCTTACCCTAACCCTAACCTGAACCGTAACCCGAAACGCAACCCTAACACTAAACCTAAACCTATCCCTAACCCTATCCGTAACTCTAATCCTAACCCTATCTCTAACTCTAAACCAAATCCTAACCCTAAACCGAACACTCACGCGAACCCTAACCCTAACACTAAGAGTAATCCTAACCCTAACCCTAACATGAACCAGAACCCTAACCCGAAACCTAACCTCAACCCGAAACCTAACGCAACCCTAACACTAACCCTAACAGTAATTCTAACCCTAACCCTAACCCGAAGCCTAAACCTAACCTTAACCCTAACCCTAACGCTAACCCGAAACCTAACCCTAAACTAACCCTAACCCTAACCCTAACCTAATCCGAACACTTACCTTAACCCTAACCCTAACCCGAAACACAACCCTAACCCGAAACCTAATCCTAAGCCAAAACCCAACTGTAAACTGAACCCTAAAGAAAACCCTAACCCTAACCCTAACCCTAACCTAATCCAAACCCTTACCTTAACCCTAACCCTAACCCGAAACAGAACCCTAACCCGAAACCTAATCCTAAGCCAAAACCGAACTGTAAACTGAACCCTAAAGAAAACCCTAACCCTAACCCTAAACCTAACCCTAACCCTAACCCTAACACTAACCCTAACCTGAAACCTAACCCTAAATTAACGCTAACCCTAACACTATCCTAATCTGAACCCGAACCCTAACCTTAAACCTAACACTATCCCGAACCAGAGCACTAACCCGAAACCTAAACCTAACCCGAAACACAACCCTAAACCGAACCCTAACCCTAACACTAACCCTAACAGTATCCCTCACCCTAACCCTAAACCTAACCCTAACCCTAACCCTAACCTTAAACCTAACCCTAACCCGAACCCTAACCCTAACCCAAACCTGAACCTTAACCCTAAAACTAACTCTAACCAGAACCCTAAAATTAACCCGAAGCCTAACCCTAAACCAAACCCTAACCCGAACCCTAACCCTAACCCGAACCCTAACCCTAACCCTAACCCGAACCCGAACCCTAACCCTAACCCGAACCCTAACCCTACCCCTAACCCTAACAAGAACCCTAACTCTAACCCGAACCCTAACCCTAACCCTAAACCTAAACCTAATCCTAATCCGAACTCGAACCTGAAACCTAACCCTAACCCTCACTGGAATCCTAAACCTAACCCTAACCATAACCCTAACCCTAAACCAAACCCTAACACTAACCCTACCCCTAACCCTAACACGAACCCTTAACCTAACCCGAACCCTAACCCGAAACCTTATCCTAACCCTAAAACTAAACCTAATGCTAATCTGAACTCGAACCCGAACCCTAGACCTAACCGGAACCCTAACCTTAACCCTAACACTAACCTGAACCATAACCCTAACCATAACTCTAACCCTAACCCTAACCCCAAGCGAACCCTTACCCTAATCTGAACCCAAACCTGAACCCTAACCCTAACCCTAACCCTAAACCTAATCCTAATCCAAACTCAAACTCGAACCCTCTCCCTAACCCTAAAAATAACCCTAACCCAAACCTGAACCCTAAACCTAACCCTAACCCTAACATTAACACTTTCCCTAATCCTAACCCTAACCCGAACCGTAATCCTAACCCTAACCCTAACACTAAACCTAAACCAAACCCGAACCCTAACCCTAACTCTAACACTAACTCTAATTCTAACACTAACCTGAACCCTAACCCTAAACCGAAACCTAAACCAAACCATAACCCTAACCCTAACTGTAACCCTAACCCTAACCCTAACATGAACACTCACCCTAACCCTAACCCTAATCCTAACCCTAAACCTAACCTTAACCCTAACACTAACCCTAACTCGAATCATAACTCTAACCCTATCCCTAAAGCTAAACTTAACCCTAACCCGAACCCTAACACTTACTGTACCCTAAAGCTATCCCGAACCCTAACACTTACCTTTCCCTAACCCTAACCCCAACCCTAACATGAACACTAATCATAACCCGAACCCTAACCCAAACACTATCCCAAAACCCAACCCGAAAGCTAAACCTAACCCTAACCGTAACCCTAATCCGAACCCTAACCCTAACCCCAACCCGAACCCTAACCCTAACCCGCACCCTAACCCTACCCATAACCCTATCACGAACCCTTACCCTTACCCTAACCCGAACCCTACCTCGAAACCTAACCCGAACCCTAACCCTAACCTATCCCTAACCCAACCCTAACACTAACCCTAACCCTAACCCTAACCTGAACCCTAAACCTAATCTTAACCCTAACCCTAACCCTAACCCGAAACCTAACCCTAGACTAACACTAACCCTTACCCTAACCTAATCCGACCCCGAACCCTAACTTTTACCCTAACACTATCCCGAACCCGAACCGTAACCCTAACCTGAAACCGAACCCTAACCCGAACCCTAAACCTAATCCTAATCGAACAATAAAAGTATCCCTTACCCTAACCCTATACCGAACCGTAACCCTAACCCTGACCGTAACCCTCTCCCGAACCCTACCCGAACCCTAAACCTAACCCTAAACTTAACTCGAACCCTAATCCTAACCCAACCCTAACCCTAACCGTAAACCTAACCCTAACAATAACCCTTACCCTAAACCTAAACATAACCCTAACCCGAACCTTAACCCTAAAACTAACTCTAACCAGAACCCTAAAATTAACCCGAAGCCTAACCCTAAACCAAACCCTAACCCGAACCCTAACCCTAACCCGAAACCTAACCCTAACCCTAACACGAACCCTAACACTAACACTAACCCTAATCCTAACCCTAACCTAACCCTAAACCTAACCCTAACACTAACCCTAACCCTAACACAAACTTTAACACTAAACCTAACCCTAACCCAAACCCTAAACCAAACACTAACCCTAACCCTAACCCGAACCCGAACCCTAAACCTAACCCTAACCCTAACCCTAACCCTAACCCTAACATTAACACTAACCCTAATCCTAACCGGAACACTAACCCTAACCTGAACACTAACACTAACCCTAAACCTAACCCTAACCCGAACCCAAACATTAACCCTAACCAGAAACCGGAACCCTAACCCTAACTGTAACCCTAACCCTAACCCTAAACCTAAACCTAACCATAAAACTAACCCTAACCTTAACCAGAACCCTAATCCTAACCCTGACCCTAAATTAAGCCTAACACTAACCAGAACCCTAACCCTAATCTTAACCCTAACCCTAACCCTAACCCTAACACTAACCTTAAATCTAAATCTAACCCTAACACGAATCCTAAACGTAACCCTAAACCTAACCCTAACCCGAACCCGAAACGAAAACCCTAACTCTAACACTAACCCCAACCCTAACCCTAACCCTAAACCTAACAATAATCTGAAACCTAACCCTAACCCTAACCCTAACCCAAACCGTAACCCTAATTCTAAACCTAACCTTAAACCTTACCCTAACCCTATTCCTAACCCTAACCCAAACCTGAGCCCTAACCCTAACCCTAACCCTAACCCTAACCCTAAACCTAACCCTAACCCTAATCCTAACCTGAACTCTAACCCTAACCCTAATGCTAACCTTAACCCTAAGCCGAGCCCTAAACCTACCCTAACCCGAACCCTAACCCGAAACCTAACCCTAACCCTAATCCGAACCCTAAACCTACCCTAAAACCAAACCCTAACCCTAAAACTAATCCTAAACCTAAACCTAACCCGAACACTAACCCTAACATGAACCCTAACACTAACTCTAACCCTAACCCGAACACGAACCCAAACCCGAACCTTAACCCTAACCCTAACCCTAACCTTAATCCAAATCCTAACCCTAATCCTAACCCTAAAACTTACCCGAACACAAACCCTAAATCTAATCCTAAACCTAACCTAAATCTAAACCTAAGCCTAACCCTAACCCTAAGCGAACCCTAACCCTAACACTATCCCTAACTAGAACCCAAACCATAACCCGAATCCTAACCCTACTCCTAACCCTAACGCTAACTTAAACTGTATCCCTCACCCAAACCCTAACTCTAATCCTAACCCAAACCCGAACTCTAACCCAACCCTAACAATAACCCTAACCCTAACCCTAAACCGAACCCTAAACCTAAACCTAACCCTAACGCTAACCCTAACACTAAGCCTATCCGAACCAAAACCAGAACCCAAACCCGAACCCTAGCACTAAATCTAAACCTAAAACAAACCCTAACCCTAACCCAAACCCTAACCCTAAAAGTTACTCGAACCCTAACTCCAACCCTAACCCGAACCCGAACCCAAAACATAACCCGAACCCTAACCCTAATCCAAACCCTAACCCTAAACCTAAACCGAACCCTAAACCTAACCCTAACCCTAACCCTAACCCGAACCCTAACCCTTACCCTAACCTGAACCCTAACCCTAACCCTAACCCTAACGCTACACCGAACCCTAACCCTAACCCTAATCCGAACACTAACCCTAACCCCAACCCTAACCCTAACCATAACCCTAACCCTAACCCTAACCTAACAGGAACCCGAACCCTAAACCTAACCCTAACCCTAACCCTATCCATTACCCTAAAACCGAACCCAAACCCAAACCCTAACACTAATGCTAACCCTAAAACGAACCCTAAACCTAACCCTAACTGTAACCCTAACCGATACTCGAACCCTAACCCCAACCCTAACCCTACCAGAACCCAAACCATAACTCGAACCCTAACCCTAACCCTAACTCTAATCTGAACCTTAACCCTAACCTGAACTCTAACCTGAACCCTAACCCTAACCCTAACAGGAAAACTCACACTAACCCTAACCCTAACCTGAACCCAAACCCTAAACCTAACCCTAACCCTAACCCTAACCCTAAGGTTAACGCTAAACCTAACCCGAACCCGAACATTAACCCTAACCCTAACCCTAAACCTAACCCTAACCAGAACCCTAACCCTAACCCTAACCCCTAACCCTAACAATAACCCTAATCCTAACGCGAACCTGAAACCTCACCTGAACACTAACCCTAACCCTAAACTTAACCCTAACCCAAACCCGAACATTGATCCTAACCCAGCGAACCCACATCCTAACCCTAACCCGAACCCGAACCCTAATCCTAACACTAACCCTAACCCTAACCCTAATCCTAACCCTAACCCAAACTCGAACCCTAACCCTAACCCGAACCCTAACCCTAACCCAAACCCTAACGCTAACCCTACCTATAACACTAACCCTTACCCAAACCTTACCCCTAACCTTAAACCAAAGCCTAACATCAACACTAACCCTAATCCTAACCCGAAACCTATCCCTAAACCGAACTCTAACCCTAACCCTAAACCTAACCCTAACACGAACCCGAACCCTAATCCTAACCCTGACCCGAACCTTAAACCTAACCCAAACATTAACACTAACCCTAATCTTAACCCGAACCCGAACCATAACCCTAACCCTAACCCTAATCTTAACCCGAACCCGAACCATAACCCTAACCCTAACCCTAATCCTAACCCTAAACTTAACCCTAACCGGAACCCTAACCCAAACCGAACACTAACCCTAACCCTAAACCTAAAGCTAACCGGGACCCGAACCCGAAACCTAACCCTAACCCTAATCCTAACCCTAGCATTATCACTAACCCTAATCCTAACCCGAACCCTAACCCGAACCCTAACCCTAACCCTAAACCTAATCCTTACGTGAACCCGAACCCTAACCCTAACTAGAACGCGAACCCTAATCCTAACCCTAACCCTAACCCTAAACAAACCCGAACCCTCACCCGAACACTAACCCTAACCCTAACACTTAACCTAAACCGAAAAGTGACCCTAACCCTATACCTAACCCTAACTGGAATCCGAAAAATAAACCTAACCCTAACCCTAAACGTAACCGTAAACCGAAACCTAACCCTAACCCTAACCCGAACCCTAACCCTAAACCGAAAAATGACCCTAACCCCATCCCTAACCCTAACCGGAACCCGAACCCGTACCCTCACCCGAACCCTAACTCTAACCATAACCCTAACCCTAACCATTACCATTACCCTAACCGTAACCCGAACCCGAACACTTACCCTAACCCAAACCCTGACCCTAACACTAAAAATAACCCTAATCCTAACCCGAACCCTAACCCTAACCCTAACCCTAAACCAAACACTAACCCAAACCTGAACCCTAAACCTAACCCTCACCCTAACTCTAACTCTAACCCTAACACTAGCCCGAACACGAACCCGAACCCTAAACCTAACCCAAACCCTAACCCTAACCCTAAGCATAACCATAACCAAAACGCTAACACTAACCCGAACCCGAACCCGAAACCTTACCTTAACCCAAACCCTAACCCTTACATTAACACTAAACCTAATCCTAACCCGAAACCGAAGCCTAACCCGAACCCTAACACTAACCCTAACCCAAAACCTAACCCTAACCCTAACTCGAAAACTAAACTAACCGAAACACGAACCCTAACTCTAACCATAACCCTATCCCTAAACCTAACCCGAACCCTAAACCTAAACCGGACCCGAACCCTCACCCCAAAGCTAAACCTAACGCTAACCTTAAACCTAACCCTAAACCGAACCCTAACCCGAACCCGAACATTAACCCTAACCCGAACACAAACCCTAACCCGAACCCGAACCCGTAGCCTAATCCTAAACCTAACCCTAGCCCGAAGACTAACCCCAACCCTAACCCGAACCCGAACAATAACATTTACCCTAAACCTAACACTAACCTGAACCCTAACCCTAACCCTGACCCTAACCTGAAACCTAACCAGAACCCGAACGTTAACCCTAACCCGAACCCTAACCCTAACAATAACCCTAACCCTAACCCTAACCCTAAACCCAAACCTAACCCTAAGTATAACCCTAACTCTAACCCTAACCGGAACCCTAACCCTTAACCTAACCTTAAACCTAAACCTAACCCTAACCCTAAAGCGAACCCTCAAACTAACCCTAACCATAACCCGAACCCGAACCCTAACCCTAACCCGAACCCTAAGCCGAACCCTAACACTAACCCTTACTCTAACCCTAACCCTAACTCTAACCCTAACCCGAACCCTAATCCTAAACCTAACCCTAACGAAACCAAACCATATCCCGAATCCTAACCCTAACCCTAACCCTAAACCTAACCCTAACTTAAACTGTAACCCTCACCCTAACCCTAACTCTAATCCTAACCCGAACCCAAACAGTAACCCCAACCCTAACCCTAACCCTAACCCCAACCCTAACCCTAACCCTAACCCTAAACCTAAACCGAACCCTTATCCTAACCCTAAGACGAAGCCTAATCCGAACCCTAAATCTAACCCCAACCCTAACCCTAAACCTAAACCTAACCATAACCCTAACCGAAACCACAACCCTAACCCCATCCCTAACCCTAAAACGAACCCTAACCCTAACCCTAACCTTAAACTGAACCGTTACTCGAACCCTACCCCAACACTAAATCTAACTCGAACCCAAACCCTAACCCTAACCCTAACTCTAATCTGAACCCTAACCCTAACCTGAATCCTAACCCGAACGCGAGAACTAACCCTAAATCTAACCCTAAAACTAACCCTAACCCTGTCCTAACCCAAATCATAACCCTATCCCGAACCCTAATCCGAACCCTAACCCTAACCCTAAAACTAAACCTAACCCGAACCCTAACATAAACCCGAACTCTAACCCTAACCCTACCCCTAACCAGAACCCGAACCCTAACCCTAACTCTAACCCAAAAACTAACCCTAACCCTAACCTAACCTGAATCCTAACCCTATCACAAACCCTAATCCGAACCCTAACCCTAACCCTAACCCTAACACTAACCCTAACCCAAACCCAACCGGAACCTGAACCCTAACCCTAACCCTAACCCTAATCCTAACCGTAACCCTATCCGAACCCTAACCCGAACCCAAACCCAAACCCTAACACTAATGCTAACGCTAAAACGAAACCTAAACCTAACCCTAACACTATCCGTTACTAGAACCCTAACCTCAACTCTAACCCTAACCGGAACCCAAACCACAACTCGAACCCTAACCCTAACACTAACTTTAATCTGAACCCTAACCCTAACCCGAAACCTAACCCTAAACCTAACCTGAACACTAACTCTAACCCTAACAGGAAGACTAACTCTAACCCTAAACCTAACCTGAACACAAACCCTAACCCTAAACCTAACCCTAAACCAAACCCTAACCCTAACGCTAACCCTGACACGAACCCGAACATTTACCCTTACTCCAACCCTACCCCTAACCCTAACCCTAACCCGAACCCTAACCCTAACCTTAACCCTAACCCTAACCCTAATGCGAACCCTAACCAGAACACTAACCCGAACTCGAAACCTAACCCTAAAACTAACCCTAACCCTAACCCGCACCCAAACCTTAACCCTAACACGAACCCTAATCCAAAACCTAACAATAACCCTAACCCTAAACCTAACCCGAATCCGAACCCAAACCCTAACCCTAACCCTAACCTTAAACCTAACCCTAACCCTAATCCTAACCCTAAAACTAAACCGAACACGAACCCTAAATCTAAACCTAAACCTAAACATAACCCTAACCCTAACACTAACCCGAACCCGAACCCTAACACTAACCCTAACCCTAACATTAACACTAAACCTAACCCTAACCCTAACCCTAACCCTAACCCTAACCCTAAACCTAACCCTAACCCTAACCGGAATCCAAACCCTAACCCTTACCCTAACCCTAACCCTAAACCTAACCCGAACCCTAACCCGAATCCGAACCAGAAACCTACCAACTAACTCTAACCCTAAAACTAACCGTAAACCTAACCCTAAGGATAACACTAACCCTAACTCTAACCCTAACCTAACCCTAACCGGAACCCTAATCCTTACCCTAATCCTTACCCTAACCCTAACCCTAACACTAAAGCTAACCCTAAAACTAACCAGAATCCGAACTCGAACCCGAACCCTAACACTAACCCGAACCCTAAGCCAAATCCTAACACTAACCCGAACACTAATGCTAACCCGAATTCTAACCCTAACCCTAACCTCACCATAATCCGAACCCTAACCCTAACCCTAAACCTAACACGAACCCTAACACTAACACTAACCCTAAACTATCTCTAATCCTATCCCAAACCCGAAACCCAATCCTAACCCTAACCCTAACCCTAACCCTAACCCGAACCCAAACCTGAACCCTAACCCTAATGCTAACCCTAAAACTAACCATAACACTAACCCTAACACTAAAACTAACCCTAACTATAACCCTAACCCTAACCCTAACCTAACCCTAAAGCGAACCCTAAAACTTACCCTAACCCTAACCCTAAACCCAACCCGAACCCTAACCCTAACCCTAACCCTAACCCTAACCATAACCCTAACTTTAACCCTAACCCTTACCCTAACCGGAACCCTAATCCTTACCCTAACCCTAACCCTAACCCTAACCCTAAAGCTAACCCTAAAACTAACCCTAACTCTAAACCTAACTTTGAATCCTAACACTAACCCGAACCCTAAGCCGAACTCTAACAGTAACCCTAAGGCTAACCCAAACCCGAATCCTAACCCTAACCCTAACCCTAATCCCAAGAGAAAACATAACCCGAACCCGAACCCTAACCCCAACGCTAAATCTAACCCTAACCCTTACCCGAACCCTAACCCTAACCCTAACCCTAACCCTCACCCTAATCCTAACCCTAACCTTACCCTAATCTGACACCCTAACAATAACCCTAACCCTAAGCCTAACCCTAACGGGAACCCGAACCCTAACCCTAACCCTAACCCTAACCCTATCCGAACCCTAACCCATAACCGAACACGAAACCTAACACTAATGCTAACCCTAAAACTAACCCTAACCCTAAACCTAACCCTAACCCTAATCCTAAACATAACCCTAAACCAAACCCGAACTCTAACCCTAACCCTAACCCTAACTCGAACCCTAACCATAACCCTAACCTTAACCCGAACACAAACCATAACCCGAACCCTAACGCTAACGCTCACACTAATCCCAAGCCTATCCCTAACCCGAAACATAACACGAACCCTAACCCTAACCCTAACGCTAACCCGAACCCAAACCATAACCCTAACCCTAAACCTAAACCTAACCCTAACCCTATCCAGAACCGTAACCCAAACCAGAACGTTAACCCTAACCCGAACCCTAACTCTAACCCTAAAACTAAACCTACCCCTAACACTAACCCTAACTATAACCCAAAACCGAACCCTAAACCGTACCCTAACCCTACGCTAAACCTAAACCGAACCCTAAACCTAACCCTGATCCTAACCCTAACCATAACCCTAACCCTAACCCTATCCCTACCCCAAAACCTAACATGAACCCGATCCCTAACCCGAAACCTAAACCTATACCTAACCCTAACCCTAACCCTAACATTAACCCTAACCCTAAACCTAACCCTAACCCGAACCGTAACCCTAACTCTAACCCTAACCCTAACCCAAACACTAACTCTAACTCTAACTCTAAACCTAAACCGAACCCGAGCCCGAACCCTAAACCTAACCCTAACCCTAACCCTAAACTAAACCCTAACCCGAAGCCTAAACCTAAACCTAACCCTAAACCTATCCCTAACCCTAACCTAATTCGAATCAGAACCCTAACCCTAACCCTAACCCTAACGCGAACCCTAACCCTAACCCTAATCCTAAACCTAACCAAAATCCTAATACTAACCCTAACCCTAACCCTAACCCTAACCCTAACCCGAACACTAACATGAACCCGAACCCTAACACGAACCCAAACCCTAACCCCAACTTTAACCATAACCATAACCATAACCCTACCAAAATCCTACCCCATCCCTAACCTGATCCCGAACCCTAACCCTAAACCGAATCCTAACACTATCCCTAACCCTAATCCTAACATGAACCCTAACCCTAACCCTCACCCTAACCCTAAACATATTCCTAACCCAAACCCTAACCCTAACACTAACCCTAGCACGAACACTAACCTAACACTAACCCTAACTTGAACCCTAACCCGAACCCTAACCCTAACCTGAACACTAACATTAACCCAAACCGTAACCCTAAACCAAACCCAAACCCTAAACATAAACCTAACCCTAACCCTAACCCGAAACCTAATTCTAAACCTAACCCTAACCCTAAGACTAACCCTAAACTGAACCCTAAACCTTACCCTAACCCTAACTCTAACCCTAACCATAACCCTAATCCTAAACCTAATACTAACCCTAACACGAACCCTAACCCTAACACTAAACCTAAACCTAACCCGATCGATCCCGAACCCTTACCCTAACCCTAACCCTAACCCTAAACCTAACCAGAATCCTAATCCTAACCCTAACCCGAACCCTAAACTGAACCCTAACCCTAACCCTAATCCGAACCCTAACCCTAACCCTAAACCTAACCCGAACCCGAACCCAAACCCTAACCCTAACCCTAATCCTTACGCTAACCCTAACCCAAACCCGAACCCTAACCCTAACAGTAACCCTCACAATAACCCTAACTGTAATCCTAACCCGAACCCACACCCTAATTCTAAACCTAACCCTAAACCTAACCCTAAACTAACCCTAACCCTAACCCTAACCCTAACCCTAACCTGAATCCTAAACCTAATGCTAACCCTAACCCTAATCGGAACCCTAACCCTAACCCAAACCCTAACCCTAACCGTAACCTAACCCGAACCCGAACACTAACCATAAACCTAACCCTAAACCTAACCCTAACCGGAACCCGAACCCTAACCATAACCCTAACCATAATCCTATCCGAACCCTAACCCGAACCTGAACCCGAACCCTAAGACTAATGCTATCCCTAACCCGAACCCTAACATGAAACCGAACCCTAACCAGAACACTAACCCTAACCCTAACCCTAACCCTAACCCTAACCCTAACCCTAACCTTAACCCTAACCCTAACGCTAACCCTATTCCTTACCCAAACCCTACACCTAATGCTCACCCTAACCCATACCTGAACTCTAACCCTAACCCTAACACTAACCCTAACCCTAATTCTTACCCGAACCCTAACCCTAACCCTAACCCGAACCCGAACCCTAAGCCTAACAATAACCCTAACTCTAATTCTAACCCGAACAATAACCCTAACCCTAACCTGAACACTAATATTAATCCGAAACCTAACCCTATCCCGAAAGCAAACCCTAAAGTTAACCCTAACCCTAACCCAATCTTATCCCGAACCCTAACCCTAACCCTAACCCTAAGCCTAAAGCTACCCCTTACCCTAAACCGAAACCTAAATCTTATACTAACCATAACACTAACAATAACTGGAAAAATAATCCTTACCCTAACCCTAAACATAACCCTAACCCGAACCCTAACCCTAAATATAACCAGATCCCGAACCCTAACCCTAACCATAAACCTAACCCTAAACCTAACCCAAACACAAACCATAACCCTAACCCAAACCCTAACCCTAACCCTAAACCAAACCCTAATGCTAACCCTAACCTGAACCCGAACATTAACCCTAACCCTAACAATAACATTAACCCTAACACTAACCCGAGCCCTATCTCGAAACCTAACCCAAACCCTAACACTAACCCTAACCCTAACCCTAAACCGAACCCTAAAACTTACCCTAACCCTAACCCAAAACCTAACCTGAAACCTAAACCTAAACCTAACCCTAACACTAAACATAACACTAACCCTAAACCAAACCCTAACCCTAACCCTAACCCTAACCATAACCATAACCCTAACCCTAACCCTAATGCTAACCCGAACCCTAACCCTCACCCTCACCCTAACCATAACCCTAACCCTAACCCTAATGCTAACCCGAACCCTAACCCTCACCCTCACCCTAACCATAACCCTAACCAAAACCATAAAACTAACCCTATAAATAACCCTAACCCAAACCCTAACCATAACCCGAACCCTAACCCGAACCCTAACCCTAACCCTAACCCTAAACCTAACCCTAAACCTAATTCTAACCCAAACCCTAGCCGAACCCTAACCCTCACCGTAACCCTAAACCTAACCCTAACCAAAACCCTAAAACTAACCCTGTAACTAACCCTAACCCTAACCCTAACCCTAACCCAACCTTAACCTTAAACCTAACCTAACAAAACTCTAACCCTAACCCTACCGTAACCCTGACATTAACACTAACCCTAATCCTAACCTGCACCCTAACCCTAACCCTAACTCTAACCCTAACCCGAATCCGAAAACGAACCATAACAATAACCCTAATCCTAATATTAAAAATAACCCTAACTTTAACCCTAACCCTAAATCTAACCCTAACCTGAACCCTAACTCTGAACCGAACCCTATACCGAACCCTAACACTAACCTTAACCGTAAACCTAACTCTAAACCTACCATGAACCAGAACCCTAACCCGAACCCTAACCCTAACGCAACCCTAAAATTAACCATAACCCTAACCCTAACCTAACCCTAACTTTAACCCGAACCCTAAACCTAACCTTAAACCAAACCCTAACCCTAGCCCGAATCCTAACCCTATACTAACCGTAAACCTAACCCTAACTTAACCCTAACCCTAACACTAACCCTAACCCTATTCCTAACCCTAACCCTAACCCGAACCCTAAATTTATTCTTAACCCTAACCCTAACCCTAACCTGAAACCTAACCTGAAACTAACCCTAACCCTAAAACTAACCTTATCCAAACCCAAACCCAAACCCTAACCTTAACCCTAACCCTAACCCAAACCCGAAACCTAACCCGAACCATAACCCTAACCCGAAACCGAACCCTAACCCGAAACCTAAACCTAACCCTAAACCTAACCCTAACAGTATCCCTTACCCTAACCCTAAACTTAACCCTAACCCTAACCCTAACCAGAACCCTAACCCTAACCCGAACACGAACCCTAACCCGAAACCTAACCCTAACAATGACATTAACCCTTACCATAAACCTTATCTTAACCCTAACCCGAACCATAACCCTAACAATAATGGTAATCCTAACCATAACCCTAACATGAACCAACACCCTAACCCTAACCCTAAGCCGAACCCGAACCCTAACCCGAAACGTAACCCTAACCCTAACCCTAACAGTAAATCGAAACCTAACCTGTACCCTAAACCTAACCAGGACTCAAACCCAATCCCTAATTCTAAACCTAACCCTAACCCAAACTTGAACCCTAACCCTAACCCTAACGCTCACCCTAACCCGAACCCGAACATTAACCCAAACCCTAACTTTAAACCTAACCCTAACCCTAACCCTAACATTAAACCTTACCATAACCCTAACCCTAACCCTAACGCTAACCCTAACCCGAAAACGAACCCTAACCCTAACACTAAACCTAATGCAACCCTAACACTAACCCTAACCCTAACACTAACCCTAACCCGAATCGTAACCCTAAACCTTACACAAACACTAAACCTAACCCTAAGCCGAAACCTAACCCTAATTCTAACCCTAACCCTAACTCTAACCCGTACCCGAACCATAACCCTAAACCGAACCCTAACCCGAACCCTAACCCTAACCCTAATCGTAATCCTAACCCTATCCCTAACATGAACCAGAACCCTAACCCGAACCCTAACCCTAACCCTAAACCTAAAGCAACCCTAACACCAACCCTAACCCTAACACTAACCCTAACCCGAATCGTAACCCTAACCCTAACCCTAACACTTAACCTAACCCTAACCTGAAACCTAAACCTAACTCTAACCCTAACCCGAACCCTAACCCTAAAGCGAACCCTAACCATAACCGTAATCCTAACCCTAACCCTAACATGAACCAGAACCCTAACCCTAAACCTAACACTAACCCTAACCCGAACCCGAACACTAAACCTATCCTTAACCCTAACCCTAATCCTAACCTGAAACCTAACCCTAAACTAACCCTAACCCTAACACTAACCTAATCCGAACCTGAACCCTAAAGTTAACCCTATCTCTAACCCGAACCCGAACCCTAACCCGAAACATAAGCAAACCCAAAACCGAGCCCTAACCCGAAACCTAAACCTTACCCTAACCCTAACAGTATCCCTCACCCTAACCCTAAAGCTAAACCTAACCCTAACCATAACCCTAAACCTAACCCTAACCAGAACCTTAACCGTAACCCGAACCCGAACCCTAACCCGAACCCTAACCCAAAAAATAACATTAACCCTTACCCTAACCCTAACCTAAATTCTAACCCGAATCATAACCCTAACAATAACCTTAATCCTAACCCTAACCCTAACATGAACCCTCACCCTAACCCTAACCCTAAACCTAACACGAACCCTAACCCGAAACCTAACCCGAGCCCTAACCCTAACCCTAACCCTAAACCTAATCCTAATCCGAACTCGAACCCGAACCCTAACCCTAAACCGAACCCTAAACTTAACCGGAACCCTAACCCGAACCCTAAACTTAAACCTAACCCTAAACCTAATCTTAATCCGAACTCGAACCCAAAACCTAACCCTAACACTAACCCTAAGCCTAACACTAACCGGAACCCTAACCCTCACCCTAACTCTAACCCTAACCCTAACCCTAAACCGAACCCTAACCCTAACCCTAACCCAAACCCTACCCCTAACCCTAACACGAACCCTTAACCTAATGCGAAACCTAACCCTAACCATAACCCTAACCATAACCCTAAACCTAATCCTAATCCGAACTCGAACCCGAACCCTAACCCTAAACCGAACCCTAAACTTAACCGGAACCCTAACCCGAACCCTAAACTTAAACCTAACCCTAAACCTAATCTTAATCCGAACTCGAACCCAAAACCTAACCCTAACACTAACCCTAAGCCTAACACTAACCGGAACCCTAACCCTCACCCTAACTCTAACCCTAACCCTAACCCTAAACCGAACCCTAACCCTAACCCTAACCCAAACCCTACCCCTAACCCTAACACGAACCCTTAACCTAACGCGAAACCTAACCCGAACCATAACCCTAACCATAACCATGAACCTAATCCTAATCCGATCTCGAACCCGAACCCTAACCCTAACACAAACCCTAACCTAAACCCTAACACTAACCCGATCCGTAACCCTAACCCTAACCCTAACCCTACCCCTAACACAAACACGAAACCTGAACCTAATCCGAACCCTAACCCGAAACCTAACCCTAAAACTAACCCTAAACCTAATCCTAATCCAAACTCGAACTCGAACCCTAACCCTAATACTAACCCTACCCCTAACCCTAACATTAACCCTTACCCTATACCTAACCCTAACCCGATCCATAACCTTAAACCTAACCCTAACACTAAACCTAACCCAAACACGAACCCTAACTCTAACTCTAACCGTAACCCTAACCCTAACCCTAACATGAACACTCACCCTAACCCTAAGCCTAATCCTAACCCTAACCCGAACCCTAACCCTAACCCTATCCTTAACCCTAACCCAAACCGTAACCCTAACCCTTTCCCTAACGCTAAACATAACCCTAACCGGAACCCTAACACTTACACTACTCTAACCCTTACCCGAACCCTAACACTTACCCTTCCCTAACCTAACCCGAACCATAACCCGAACACTAATGATAACCCGACCCTAACCCTAACCCTATCAAGAACCCCAACCCTAACCCTATCCCTAACCCGAACCCTAACCCTAACCTGAAACCTAAATCTAACCTAACCCTAACCGTAACCCTAACCCTAACCCTAATCCGAACCCTAACCCTAACCCGTACCCTAACCCTATTCCTAACCCTAAAACGAACCCTTACCCTAACACGAACCCTACCTCGAAACCTAACCCGAACCCTAACCCTAACCCTAACCCTATCCCGAACCCTGACCCTAACCCAACCCCTAAACCTAACCCTAATCCGAACCATAACCCTAACCCTAACACTAACACTAAACCTAACCCTAACTAGAACCCTAACCCTAACTCTAACCCTAACCCTAACTCTAACAGTAACCCGAACCCTAACCCTAAACCGAACCCTAACCTGAACCCTAACCCTACACCCAACCGTAACCCTAACCCTAACCATAACATGAGCCAGAACCCTAACCCGAACCCTATCCCTGACCTAACCCTAACCAATCCCTAACAAACCCTAACAATAACCCTAACCCTAACCCTAAACCTAACCTTAACCCGAACCCTAAACCTAACGCGAAACCTAATCCTAGACTAACACTAACCCTAACCCTAATCTAATCCGACCCCGAACGCTAAAATTAACCTTAACCCTAACCCGAACCCGAACCCTAACCCGAACCCTAACCCTAACCCAAATCCGAACAATAACACTATCCCTCACCCTAACTCTAAACCTAACCCTAACCCTAAACTTAAACCTAACCCGAACACTACCAGAACCCTAACCCTAACCCTAAACCTAACCCGAACCCGAATCCTAAACCTAACCCTAACTATTACCTTAAAGTTAACCCTAACCCGAACCCTAACCTGAACACGAACCCTAACCCAAACCCTAACCCGAACCCTAACCCTAACCCTAACCCTAACCCTAACCCTAACCCGAACCCGAACCTTAACCCTAACCCTAACAATCACCCTAACCCTTAACCTAACCCTAACCCTAACCCTAAGCCTAACCCTAACCAGAACCAGAACCCGAAAACTAACCCTAACCCTAAACCTAACCCTAACATAAACACTAACCCTAATCCTAACCCGAACCCTAACCCTAACCCTAAACATACCCCTACCACAAAACCTAATCTAAATCTGAACCCGAACCCTAACCCTAACCTGAAACCAAACCCTAACCCTTACCCTAACCCTAAACCGAACCCGAACCCGAAACCTAACCCTCACCCTAACCCTAACCCTAACATTAAAACTAACCCTAATCCTAACCCAAACCCTAAGCCTAACACTAACCCTAACCCTAACCCTAAACTTAACCCTAACCCGAACACGAACCCTAACCCTAATCCGAACCCGAACACTAAAACTAACCCTAACCATAACCCGAAACTGAACCCGAACCCTTACTCTAACCCTAATCCGAACACGAACCCTAAATCTAACCCTAACCCTAAACCTAACCCTAACCCGAACTCTAACCCTTACCCTAACCCTAACCTGAACCCGAACCCGAAACCTAACCCTAACCCTATCCATAACCCTAACATTAACACTAACCCTAATGCTAACCCGAACCCAAACCCTAACACTAACCCTAACCCTAACCCGAACATGAACCCTAACCCTAACCCGAACCCGAACACTAAAACTAACCCTAACCCTAAACCGAAACCGAACCTGAACATTAACCCTAACCAAAACCCTAACCCTAACACTAACCATAACCAAAATCAAAACGCTAACACTAACCCGAACCCGAACCCTTAACCTAACCCTAACCTTAACCCTAACATTAACACTAACCATAATCCTAACCCGAAGCCTAACCCTAACCCTAACCCAAACCCCAAACCTAACCCTAATCCGAACCTTAAAACTAAACCTAACCCTAACCCTAACCCTAAACCTAACCCTAACCCTAACCCTAACATTAACACTAACCCTAATCCTAACCCGAACCTGAACCCTAACCCTGATCCTAAACCGAACCCTAACCCGAACCCTAAACTAACCCTAACCCGAATACAAATCCTAACTCTAACCCGAACCCAAACCCTAACCCTAACCCGAACTTGAACACTAATACTAACCCTAACCCTAACCCGACACCGAACCCGAACATTAATCCTAACCCTAACCCAAACACAAATCCTAACTCTAACCCTAACCCTAACCCTAAAACTAACCCGAACACGAACCATTCACCTAACCCTAACCCTAACATTAACACTAACCCTAATCCTAACCCGAACCCTAAACCTAACCATAACCCTAACACTAACGCTAACTCTAAACCTAACCCAAACCTGAACCCTAACCGGAACCCGAAACCTTACCCTAAACCTAGCAATAACCCTAACCCTAACCCGAACCCGAACCCTAACCCTAACACTAACCCAAAACCTAACCATAATCCTAAACCTAACCTTAAACCGATCCCTAACCCTAACCCTAAACCGAACCCGAACCTTAACCCTAACCCTAAACCTAACCCTAACGCTAACCTTAATCCTAACCCTAACCAGAACCCGAACCCGAAACCTAACCTTAAACCTAACCCTAACCCTAACGTTAACACTAACCCTAATCCCAAACCGAACCTAACACTAACCCTAAACCTAACCCTAACACAAAACCTATTCTAAATCCGAACCCGAACCCTAACCCTAACCCGAACCCGAACCCTAAACCTTACCCTAACCCTAACCGTAACCCGAACCCGAACCCTAACCCTTACCCTAACCCTAACCCTAACCCGAACCCTAAACCTAACCTTAACCCTAACCCTAACACTAACTCTAACCCGAACCTGAACACGAAACTTAACCCTAACCCTAACCATAACCATAACATTAACACTAACCCTAATCCTAACCTGAACCTTAATCCTAACCCTAACACTAACACTAACCCTAAACTTAACCCTAACCCGAACCGGAACACCAACACTAACCCTAACCCTAACCCGAAACCTAACCCGAACCCTATCCCTAACCCTAACCCGAACACGAACCCTAAATCTTACCCTAACCCTAACCCTAACCCTAACCCCAACCCTAAACCTAACCCTAATCCGAACCTTAATCCTAAACCTAACCCTAACCCTAACATTAACACTAACCCTAATCCTAACCCGAACCCGAACCCTAACCCTTACCCTAAGCCTAACCCTAACCCGAACACGAACCTTAAATCTATCCCTAACCCTAACCCTAACCCGAACCCGAACCCTAACCCTAACCCAAACCCTAAACCTAACCATTACCAATACCAAAACGCTAACACTAACCCGAACCCGAATCCTTACCCTAACCCTAACCCTAACGCTAACCCTAACATTAACACTAACCCTAATCCTAACCCGAACCCTAACCCTAACCCTAACCCTAACCCCAACCCTAAACCTAACCCTAATCCGAAACTTAAACCTAAACCGAACCCTAACTCTAACCCTAAACCTAACCCTAACGCTAACCATAACATTAACATTAACCCTAATCCTAACCCGAACCCTAACGCTAACCCTAACCCCAACCCTAAACCTAACCCTAATCCGAACCTTAAACCTAAACCGAACCCTAACCCTAACCCTAAACCTAACCCTAACCCTAACCCTAACATTAACACTAACCCTAATCCTAACCCGATCCCGAACCCTAACCCTTACCCTAACCCTAATCCTAACCCTAAATTTAACCCTAAACCTCACCCGAACACTAACCCTAACCCTAACCCTACACCCTAAACCTAACATTATCACTAACCCTAATCCTAACCCGAAACCTAACCCAAACCCTAACCCTAACCGTATACCTAACCCTAACCCGAACACGAACCCTAACCCTAACCCTAACGCTAACACTAAACCTAACCCTAACTTGAACCCGAACCTTAACCCTAACCCTAACCCTAACCCTAACCCTAACCCTAACACTAACACTAATCCTAACCCTAACCCTAATCCTAACCCTACACGGAACACTAAACCTTACCCTAAACCTAACCCTAACCCTAACCGTAACCCTAACCCAAATCCAAACACTTACTCTAACCCTAACCCTAACCCTAACCCTAACCCTAACCATAAACCTAACCGTAACCATAACCCTAACCCTAACCCTAACCCTAACCCTAACCCGAACCCGAACACTAACTCTAAACCTAACCCTAACCCGAATCCTAACCCTAACCCTAACCCTAACCCGAACCCTAAGCCTAACCCTAACCCTAACCCTAACACTAACCTTACCCGAACCCGAACACTAACTCTAACCCTAACCCTAAACCTAACGTTAACTGTAATCCTAACCCTAACATTAACCCGAACCGGAACCCTAAACCTAAACCTAACCCTAACCCGAACCCACACCCTAACCCTAACCCTAACCCGAACCCGAACCCTAACTCGAACCCACACCCTAACCGTAACCCGAACCCTAACCATAACCCTAAACCTAAACCGAATCCGAACCCTAACCCTAACCCTAACCCTAACCCCAAGCCGAAACTTAACCCTAACCCTAACCCTAACCCTAAACCTAACCCTAACCCTAACTCTAAACCTAACCCTAACCCGAACCCTCACCCTATCCGTAACCCTAACCCGATCCCGAATCCTAACCCTAACCCTAACCCTAAACCTAACCCTAACCCGAACCCGAAACCTTACCCTAACCCGAACCCTAACCCTAACCTTAACCCTAACCCTTAACCTAACCCTAACCCGATCCCGATCCCTAACCCTAACCCGAAAAATAACCCTAACCCTAATGCTTAACCTAACCCTAACTATAACCCTAACCCTAACCCTAACCCTAACCTTAACCATAACCCTAACCCTAATCCTAACCCTAAACCTAACCCTGACCTGAACCCTTACCCTAACCATAACCTGAACCCGAACGCTAACCCTAACCCTAACCCTAACCCGAACCCGAACACTAACTCTAAACCTAACCCTAACCCGAATCCTAACCCTAACCCTAACCCTAACCCGAACCCTAAGCCTAACCCTAACCCTAACCCTAACACTAACCTTACCCGAACCCGAACACTAACTCTAACCCTAACCCTAAACCTAACGTTAACTGTAATCCTAACCCTAACATTAACCCGAACCGGAACCCTAAACCTAAACCTAACCCTAACCCGAACCCACACCCTAACCCTAACCCTAACCCGAACCCGAACCCTAACTCGAACCCACACCCTAACCGTAACCCGAACCCTAACCATAACCCTAAACCTAAACCGAATCCGAACCCTAACCCTAACCCTAACCCTAACCCCAAGCCGAAACTTAACCCTAACCCTAACCCTAACCCTAAACCTAACCCTAACCCTAACTCTAAACCTAACCCTAACCCGAACCCTCACCCTATCCGTAACCCTAACCCGATCCCGAATCCTAACCCTAACCCTAACCCTAAACCTAACCCTAACCCGAACCCGAAACCTTACCCTAACCCGAACCCTAACCCTAACCTTAACCCTAACCCTTAACCTAACCCTAACCCGATCCCGATCCCTAACCCTAACCCGAAAAATAACCCTAACCCTAATGCTTAACCTAACCCTAACTATAACCCTAACCCTAACCCTAACCCTAACCTTAACCATAACCCTAACCCTAATCCTAACCCTAAACCTAACCCTGACCTGAACCCTTACCCTAACCATAACCTGAACCCGAACGCTAACCCTAACCCTAACCCTAAACCTAACCCTAACCCCAACCCAAACAAGAACCCTAACCCAAACCCTAACCTTAACCCTAACCCTAACATTGAAGCGCACTGATATATTGATTTTTCAATGCTATTGTACAGATATCAGGTTAATATTAAAGGTCAGCTATTATATTACTTTTCATGCTATAGTATGGATATTATATTAAAATTAAATATCAAAGTGTACCTATAATATTAGTTTTAAAATCTATAATGCTGATATTATATTAATCATGAATGTCACAGAGCAGCTATAATATTAGTATAGGATGCTATAGCATGAATATTTTATTAAAATTGAATGTCACAGGTAAGCTATTATATTGGTTTTAAATCTGTAATAATGATATTAATTATAAATGTCACAGTACAATTATTATATTAGCTTTGAATACTATAGTATGGCTATCATATTCATATCAAAGGTCAAAGTGCAGCTGAACACAAAATTAGTCAGGCAGTCAGTAAAGATAGGTAGATTGAGTCAGATCAGATCAAGGAGGCCAATTACAGTTAATCCCAGATGTTGGAGAGGAATTGAAATGCTAATGCGTTCAGAGCCCTTCCTCCACCCTTATCAGATAATCTGCCCATGCTCCAACTTGTTGCTAAGGTATCCTGCCCAGGAATGTCCTTCCCTTGAGGGAGTAGTAAAACTTGCTAGTTAATTCACCCTGGGCCCCCCTTCTTGCCCAAATGCTCCACTTTGGCCCCTCCAAACCATCTGCTTCTCACCTTTTGGCCATCCCACTGAGCATCTCCTGGGCCTAGTCATGTATGCAAGAAGGGAAGAGATAAAGGGAAGACAGCAAAAGAACAAAAGAAGCCTGAGATATATATAAAGGATCTTTGTGATAGAGAGGTGGGAGGAAAAGGGAGAAATAAGGGGAATTTCATGAAGATGGAAGGAGACCCTCATCATTACAGGTGAAGAAAAAGAAAAAAAAAGAAGTATGTCACATTAGATTGGGTAGAGAGAAGTGATGGGAGGGGAGGGGGGGAAGAAAGGGTAGCAGAATAAAATAGACATTATTATTGCTGTATGTATATATTTGACTACATGACCAATGGTATTCTGCAACCTGTACACTCAAAAATGAGAAATTATACCCCATCTGATTCAAATGTATGATATGTCAAGATCATTATATTGTCATGTGTAACTAATTAAAACAAATTAAAAAAAAAATAAAATGAAAAAAAGGCTCTTGGGATTCCAGGATACCAGCTATGGCCCCTTTCTCCCTCCAAGGAGAAGTCTGTTACCCCTTTTTAAATAAATCCTGTTTTATATGCTTGCTTTGGTGTGCTTCTCTAATGTTATATGTCAACATGTTAAGAAGCAGAACTCGTTACTGGTATTACAGCCATTTGATCAGTTTTAGATGTTCTAATATAGATACCATATTAGTATTAAAGGCCAAAGGTAAAAATTATACCACTTTTAGTTGCTTGAGTATGAATATCATATTAGTATTAAAGTCAACAGTGCAGTTAATATATTAATTTTAGATAAGATTATAGGAATATCATATTAGTTATTAGCCATAAAGCAGATATTATGTTAGTTTAAAGTGCAATAGTATGGATATAATGTTCATATTAAATGCCACAGGCCATCTATTTATCTGTTTTAGATGCTATAATATGGACTATAAATAAATATGAACATTGACCAGGAAATTATTATATTGGTCATAGAAATATATACAGGTCATAGAAAGAATGGTATATTAATATTAAAAGTCACACTGCATCTATTGCATTGGTTTTAGAAGCTATAATATACATATCATATTAGTATCAAACACTACAGGGAAGCTATTATATTAGTTTTAGATGTTATAGTATGTATATCACATTAGTATTCAGGGCCACAGTATAGCTATTTCATTAATTTTAGATATGATAGTTTAGATATCTTATCAGTGTTAAGGGCCACGGAGCAGCTATTATGCCAGTTTTAAAAGGATTTAGTATAGATATTACACTTACATTATAGATCATAATGCAGCTATTATATTAGTTTATAATGCCAAAACACAAATATAATATTAATATCAAAGTCCATAGAATAGTTTTTAAATTAGTTTCAAATGCTATACTATGGATATTATGTTAAAACTAAAGGCCAAAGGGCAGATAAAATAGTAGTATATGATTCTGTGGTATACATGTTATAACATCTATTAGTATTAAGGACCAAAGTTTACCCTTTATATTAGTTTAAGATGTTATTTTATTAATATTACATTAACTCAAAGCCAGATGTCAGCTATCATATTAGTTTTTATGCTATTCTATGGACATAATATAAATATGAGAGGCCACATGTAAGCTATTACATTAGCTTGAGATAGCAAAGTATGAAATTACATCAATATACTATTATAAAAAACTATAGGCAGCTAGTATATTAGTACAGAATTCTATAGTGTAGATAGTACATCAATATTAAAGGTCACAGGGCAGCTATTTTATCAGTTTTAGAGTCTATAATATGGATATCACAGTAGTGATACATATGGATATTACTTTAATGTTAAAGGACACAGGGAATATATATTAGATTATTATTATTATTAAGTTAGATTACATACGACAGTATATATTCATTGATATTAAAGGCCACAGGAGAGATATTCTGTAAGACTGAGAGGCTATAGTATGAATATCATATTACTGTAAAAGACTACAAGGCGCTATTACTTTAGTATCAGATGTTATAGTTTGGATATCATATAAATATACAGGTCACATGGCAACTATTATATAAATTTTAAATTCTATATTTTTGATACTATAGTATTTTTTAAAACCACATGGCAGTTATTATATTTTAGATATTATTTATTGGATATCACTAGGATGTAAGATTACAAGAAAGTTAATATATTAGTATATGATGCTGTAGCATGGATATCACATTAACATTAAAGGCTGCAGGGCAGCTATTATATTTATTTAAGTGCTGTATTAGTGATAGTTTATTTATATTAAAGTTCACAAATCAGCCATTATATTAGAATCAGATGCTACAGTATAGTTATCACATTAATAATAATGCCACATGGTAGGTACTATATTTGTTTAATGTGCTATAGTATTGATTTTACATTGATAATGAAGGCAATAGTGCAGCTATTATATTAGCTTTACACGCAATAGTATGCACATGATATTAGCACTAAAAGCCACAGGGCAGTTATTATACTAGTTTTAGAGGCTGTGCTATGGATATATTTAGAATATTATAGGCCAAAATACAGTTATTCTATTGTCTTTAGAATGCATATTATAATAATACTAAAGGCATTAGAAGAGCTCTTCCGTTTTAGATGCTACAGTACAGATATTACATTGTTATTAAAGACCACAGGAGAGTCACTTTGTTATATTTATTTATTTATATAAATTATATATATACACATATATACACCAAAGCACAGCTATTATATTTATTTCAAATACTACATTATGAATATTAGTATCAAAGTCTACATGGTAACTACATGTTTTAGGTGCTATAGTATAGATATTACATTGTTATTAAAGACCACAGGAGAGTCATATATAAATAAAAGTATATATAAATATTTATAATATTTAAATATTTATAAATATTTATATGAATTTCTTTAGATAAGGGGAATTAGTCATATTTTATTAATTTTATTACTTTTAGATGCTATAGTACAAATATCATTTTAGTATTCAATGTCACAGGGCAGCTATTATAATAGTTTTAGACTGTATAATATGGAGATCATATTAGCATTAAAGGTCTTAGGGCAGAAATTTTATTAGTTTTAGAAGCTATAATATGAACGATATAGTATGGGTATTATATTATTATTAAAGGCCACAGGGTAGCTATTATATTAGTGGTGGACTGTATAGAATAGAGATCATTTTAGTATTAAAGGCCATAGGACAGCACTTATATTAGTTTTATAATGTATAATAGGATAATATATTAATTATAATCACCACAGGTGTTATGATTTGGATGTGAGGTGTCTCCCAAAGTTCATGTGTGAGACAATGCAAGAAGGTTCAGAGGAGAAATTATGGGGCTTTAAAAGCCTTACCTCATTCAGTAAATTAATCTCCTGATTGGATTAATTGAGTGGTGACTGGAGGCAAGTGGGGTGTGACTGGAGGAGACAGGGCATTTGGGGAAAGCCTTTGACATATATATTTGTATCCAGCAAGTGGAGATCTATTGAGCTAGTGAACTAGCTAGATATCTCCTTCCTGATCATCATGAGACCTGCTTCCTTCTACCACACTCTTTCACCATGATGTCCTGTTTCAACTTGAGCTCCAAGGAATGGAGACCGCAATGGATTGAGACCTCTGAAACCATGAACCCTCAAATCACCTTCCTTCTGATATACCTAGCCTAGTTATCTCATTAGATTAGAAGCCAGCTTGTCACAAGTTATGAAGGATTCATTTCTGTTTTCTGTAAAAATATCAGGATGTGTGTATGGCCTGGCCATTAGTTGATGTTGTAAAGCTGATTGGAATGCCTGCCTGAGCCCTGAACTCACCCAGGTCCTGTTTTCCCTGACCATATAACAACCCTTTCCTAAACCTTAGTGATGCCTCATAAATTCTGGCCATCCCTGGCCAGATAATGACCCTCTCTGAGTCTCTAAGATCTCCATAAATTCTGATGCCAGGGTCAGCAAAGATGTAAACTTGTGTTATGCTCTTCAGAATGTTGTTATCTGTAACCCCCACTTTGTGTAACTTTTTGGGCTATAAAACTGGGCCACAAAGAAGCCTCAGGGCTGTCCTTGGCTCCCCCGATTTTGAGGGGCAAGGCAGCCCGGCCTGTCGAAATAATAAGCTTGCTTTAATTTGATTTTAATTGGAGTCAGTGGTCTTTTCTTGCGTCCTGGTCTAACACTTCCTCTCTAACTTTGCTGTTTGGGTCTTTTAGGCAGAGCAGTGAAGAATCTGAAGAAAATAAATTAGTACCAAGAAGAGGAGTCACTGCTGTGACTATCGTAACCATATGGTTCAGAAGCTTTTGGAGCTCTTTTGAAATTGGTGCAAGAAATTTTGAGATGCTCAACAGTGCAAGCTGAAAATGGTTTAAACTGTTGTAAGCAGAACTTAGTGGCCAATTCTTGTGGGAGTTCAGAAGACCAGAATGCCAATGGGACCAAGAACAGTGAAGACAGGGCTTGAGAGCGCTCAGAGGAGGATAGTATTGGTAAGTGGGCTAGAGGCCATTAATGTTATATTCTGGCTGAGAAGTTGTCTGCCTTTTGCTTATGTCCTGAGATTTTCTGTGAGGCTGATTTTAAAAGTGATACCCATCTTAACCTGGCAGAAGAAATGTCTAGGCAGCACAGAATTCAGGAAGTGGCATGGGTATTGCTGGTGGCTTTTAGCCAAGTTTATTTTGACATTCAGAAGCAGAAAGCAGAACAAATTTTAAAAACATGAACTTGAAAGAATGGAATAAAACTGGGACCAAGGAAGTTGCAGTTTTTAAAGACTTTACCATTACTAATGTAATGCTAAAGACTTTGCCCAAAGACAATAAAAAAGATGGCTTGAGGGCATCTCAGGTGCTAGCAAGACCACACCCAACTCAGGCCCAAGGGAGTAAAAGTGAAAATTCTCTTGGAGACCAATGGGGAATCCTTCTTCTTCTTTTTTTTTTAAAGAGAGAGAGGGAGAGAGAGAGGGAATTGTAATATTTATTTTTTAGTTTTAGGCAGACACAACATCTTTGTTCGTATGTGGTGCTAAGGATCGAATATGGGCCACAGGCCAGGGGAGCACACTACTGCTTGAGTCACATCCTCAGCCCTGGGACATCCATCTTGCTCAAGGGGGCCTGGAAAGTTTTTTCAACATGCTTCCACCAGACACACTGAGGCTGTTGCATCCAAGGTTCCTGAAGGCTTTACCACTTATTGCTTTGAATGGCAATAGACATTGGCACCAACCATGTGGTGCTGGTTGTGCAGGAATGCAGGATGCTGGAATTAGGTGGTCATAGAAATTTCCACCAAGATTTCAAAGGAAGGCCTGGGAGACCAGGCAAAGTGCAGCAGGGTTGAAGTCCATGCAGGCAGCCCCTGAGAGGGCAAAGTGTGGAGGTGTGAGACCCCCAAGATTAAGAAATGCCAGTAATGTGGGACACCATCCTAAAAAAGCTGCAGGAATCATGCAGAGACAAGCCCACAGAAAGCCACTTGGCTACAAACCACAAGGCCACAGGGGCAGATCTACACAAGCCCTTTGGAGAGAACATCATGATGCTATGAGCTCCAGATGCCAGTCACAGAACTACAGAACTTGTTTTCCCAGCTGGATTTCAGTCTTTGTTCTTATCCCTTCTTTCTATGCCCCTATTTTTCTGAATGAAAATGTTTGCTCTGTACCATTATATATTAGATACTTGTAAATTGCTTTTAATTTTATGGGAGCTCAAAATGCAACATTGCCTTAACTTTGGACTTGAACTTTGAGCAATATTGGAACTGTTGAAACTATGGGGACTCTTAGGAATGAATTAAGTATTCATGTATAAAACAATGCAAAAATTTCAGAGATTGGGTTGTAAGAGTCTTAATACAATCAGTAAATTAATCACCTGAAGGGTTTGATTGAGTGGTAACTGAAGGCTGGTGAGGTGTGGCTGGAGAACTTGGGGCATTGGAAACATGTCTTTGGGGATATATTTGTATCTGGCAAGTGGTGATCTCTTTCTCAGTCTCTGATTTCTGATCATCATGAGAGCTGCTTTCCTCCACCACACTCTTCAACCATGATGTCCTGCCTCATCCTGAAAGACAAGGAATGGATCCAGCTGTCTGTGGACTGAGAACTCTGAAACTGTGAGCCTCCAAATGAACTTTTCCTCTTTTACAATTGTGCTTTTAGAGACAGCAATGAAAAAAGCTGACTAAAACAAGAGGGCTCTATTTTGTTAGTCTTGGATATGGCATGTAGAAGTCATGTTAGTTATCAAAGGCCACAGGGCAGCCATTATATAAGTTTATATGTCACAGTTTATATGTTCTATTAATATTAAAGGCTACATGGCAGATATTATGTAAGTTTTAGAGGTCAAAAGTATGGATATTATGTTAATATTAAACGCCACAGGCAGCTATTAGTTTTTTTTTATTCTATACTATGTATATCACATTAGTATTAAAAGCAGCCATTATATTGGTGTATAAGCCACAGTATGAACATTATATTAACATTAAAGCCATGTGGCAGCTATTATAATAGTTTTAGAGCAAAAGTATGGGTAGTATGTTAATATTAAAGGTCTCAGGTCAATTGTTATATTAGTTTTAGAGATTAAAGAATGCATTTCATAGTGAAGTCCACAGTACAGTTATTATATTAATTTTCAATGCTATAGTGTGGATAAAATATTAGTACTGAAGGCCACAGGGAAGATATAAAATTAGTTTTAGATGCAATACTATGGATATTCCTGTAACATAAAAAGTGACAGAGAAGCTATTGTATAAATTGTAGAAAGTATAGTATAGACTTATAATAATATTAAAGGCTAGAGGGCATCAAATCTATTAGTAACAGATTTTACACTGTGGGCATCCGATTAGTCTTTAGCACCACTGCATAGCTATTTTATTAGTTTTATGTGCTACATGTGGAAAATATGTTAGTATTAAGGCAAGAAGACAACTATTATATTGGTATTACATGCTTCACTATGCATATTAAATTAATAATAAGGCCACAAATCAGCTACTACATTCATTTTAGATGCTATGTATGGATATTATATTAGAGTTAAAAGCCACAGTGCAGCTATGATATCTGGTTTTGATACTGTGCTAAGAATATAGTAACAAGGCACAAGGCAGTATTACATTAGTTGTATATGCTCTAGTATGGATATTATATTACTATTAAAGGCCATTGGACAAATATTATGTCAGGTTTAGATGATACAGTATGCATATTAGTTTTTGATGCTATAATACCTATTTATGATACTAATATCCTATTAGCTTTAAAAGCCACAGTACAGATATTATATTAATTTTAGATACTAAATAAAAATGTTACATGAATATTAATATATTAGTATCAGATGCTACACTGCGAATAGTACAAATAAAAAAATGTGCAGCTATCATTTAGTTTTAGATATTCTAGCAGGATATCAAAGTAATTTAAAGGACACAGGATTAACTATTATATTAGCTTTAGATACTATGTAATAAATATTATATTAGTATTACTTGCCACAGATCAAGTATTATATTCATTTCAGATGCCATGGTACTAATATCAAATTCATGCCAAGGCCTCAGTGCAGCTATTGCATTAGTTGTAGATGCTATTTTATGGGCATCATATTAGCATGAAAGCAACATTGAGGCAATTACATTGGTTCTGGAGGCCACACTGTGGATATCATATTAATGTTAAAGGCCATAGAAAATGTATTTGGATATTATGTTAATAATAAAGGAAAGAGGTCAGTGATTTAATTAGTTTTAGATGCTATAGTATCTACATCATATTAACATGAAAGTTCACAGGGCAGCTATAATGTCAGTATTAGACACTCTACTAAAGATGCTATATTAATGTTAAAAGCCACAGTGGACCAGTATATCAATTTTAATGCTATTGTATAGATATCATGTTGATATTAAAGATCATAGGGCAGCTATCATAGTAGTATTAGATACTATAGTATAGATATTATATTATAATTAAAGGTCACAGGGCATTTGTTACATTAGCTTTAAAATCTATAATACCTATATTATATAAATTGTAAATGTCATAGAAAAACTATGATATTAGTTGTGGATACTATGGTGTGAATATTGTGTTAGTACTAAAGGCCATGAGACAGCCATTATATTAGATTATAGGCCACAGTGTATGTATTGTATTAATATTAAAGGCCACATGGCTGCTACTATGTTAGTTTTGTTGGCCAAATAATGCATATTATAGTAATATTAAATGCTACAGGGCAGTTGTTATTTTAGTTTTATGGCTAAAGTATGGATATCATATTCATATTAGGTTTAGATGGCAACAGGCCATTTTTATATTGGTTTTAGAAGCTGTAATATGGATATCATATTAATATTAAAGTCCAAAGAACAGACAATATATTAGCTACAGAAGCTATAATATAGATAACATAATAGTCTTTAAGGCTACAGGGCAGATATTTTATTAGTTCCAGCTGCCACAGTATTGATACTGTATTAGTATTGAAGGTAACTGAACAGCCATTATATTCATGTTAGTGCCACACTATCTATATTATATTAGTATAAAAGGTCATAGCACAGCACTTACATCAGTTTTATATGCTACAATATGAATATCATGTTAGTATTAAATGCCACAGGGCAGCTATTATATTAAATTTTGATGCTATAATTATAGATGTATTAGTAATGAAGGCCACAGAGCACCTATTATATCAGTTTTAGATGCTACAGTTTAGATACTGGATTAGTATTAAAAGGACACAAGGCAGCTATTATTTCAGCTTTAGAGGCCACCATATGGATATCATGTTAATATTAAACCCCACAGCAAATCTATCAGTTTTTGATGTTCTTATATGGATACCATATCAGCATTAAATGCCACAGGCAGCTATCACATGAGTTTTATATGGTATAATATGAATATCATATGAGTACTAAAGGCCATAAGGAAGCTGTTCTTTCAGTTTTAGATGCTATAGTATTAATATCTTATTATTATAGGCCACAGGGCAGCTAATATATTAGTTTTATATGCTACATTAGTATTAAAGGTCACATACCAGATATTACGAAGATTTAGTTGCTATTTTATGGATGCCATATTAGTACTAAGAGCACAGGAAAGGGAGTATGTTAGTTTTAAGATTCTGTAGTAGGAATGCTACATTGATATTAAAGGTCAGAAGAGATCTATTATATTTGTGTATGGATATAATATTAATATAGAAGGCCACAGGCAAGTTATTCTATTGTTAGAAGAAATCACAATATGTATGTATGTATATTAATATATTAATAATATTAAAGGCCACAAGAAAGCTATCTTATTAGTTTAAGATATTATATTATAGAGGCTGGGTTTGCAGCTCAGTGGTAGAGCACTTTCCTAGCACATGTGCAGCACTGGGTTTGATCCTCAGCACCACATAAAAATAAATAAATAAAACAAAGGTCTTGTGTTCATCTACAACTAAGAAAAATATTTTAAAATTTAAAAGATGTTAGAGTATGGATTTGCGTTAATAATAAGGGCAACAGGGCAGATATTATATTAGTATGAGTTGTAGTAGTACAGACATTACATTAATATTAATCGTCACAGGCAGGTATAATATTCATATTTGATGATTTACTATGCATATTAGATTAGTATGCAAAACTAATGGGCAATTATTGTATCAGTTTGAGACACTATAGTATGATCATTTATAGTAATATTAAAGGCCCCAGGGTAGATATTATATTGGGTACAGATACAGTTGTATGGAATATATATAGTATATATAATATATATATAGTATATATATTATATTTACAATACTATTGCATTAATATTAATGGCCAACAGGCAGGTTTTATATTAATTTTATGTGCCATAGTATAAATATCAATTAGTAATGAATCCACTGGGTACCTATTATATTAGTATTTGATTCACTAATATAGAATGTCATATTAATATTAAAAGCCACAGGACATATATTAGTTTAAGATGCTATTTAGTTTAAGATGTTCAATTAATACTAAAATTCACAGACCATCTATTATATTAGTTTAAGATGATATACTAAGGATATTACTTTAGTATTGAAAACTCAGGGTATCTATATTATAGTTTGAGCTCAATAATGAATATCATTTACCACAAAAAACTACATGGGCTATTACATTAGTTTTCAAAGCTATGATAAGAATTTATATTAACATTAAAGGCCACAGGGCAGCTATTAATTTTGCATGCTATAGTATGGATATTATTGAGTATTAAAGACATAGAACAACTATTAAATTAGTTTTATATGCTATAGAATTGATATTACATCGAATTTAAAGGCCACAGAGCAGCTATTATATTTATTTTAGATGCTATTATATAAATATTATATTACTGTTAAGAGCATCTAAATATGAGTATGGGTATCATATTAGGATCAAAAGCCATAGAGAAACTATAATATTAGTTTTAAATGCTATAATATGGATAATATATTAGAACTAAAGGGCTCAGGGCAGCTATTTTATCACTCTAAGATGAAAAGAGTATGGTATTACATTAATATTAAATACCCCAGTACTACTTGTATTAATTTTAGATGACACAATATGGATAACATTCTAGTATTAGATTTCACAAGGGATTTATCGTATTATTTTAGATGCTATGGTGGGTACAATATAAGCACTAAAGGCCATAGTGAGCAATTATATTTGCTTTATTTTATTTTAAGATATAGAGATAGAATTTTTCAATATTTATTTTTCAGTTCTCAGCGGACACACCATCTTTATTTTATTTCATGTGGTGCTGAGGATTGAACCCAGTGCCCCGCGCATGCCAGGCAAGCACGTTACTGCTTGAGCCACATCCGCAGCTCTTTAGCTTTATGTTTTATATTATGAATAACATTTGAACACTAAATGCCGCAGGGCAGCTTTCATGTTAGTTTTAGATGTTATATGATGGATATTGTATTACAATTAAAGGCTACTGTAGAGGAATTATATTAGTTTTAAAGATGATATTATAGTTATAATATTAATATTAAACTATTAAACTGCATAGGTCAGTTATTTTATTAGTTTTAGATGCTACATTATGAATATTAGTGTCACAAGGCCACAGGGCAGGTATTATTTCAGATTTAGAGGCCACAATATTGATATTATACTAATAACCACAGGAAGCTATTTTATTAATTTTAGATGCTATATTACAGAAATTAGTATTAAGGATCAGATGGCAGATATTAGATTTAGATGATCTCTAGTGTGTATGTCATATTAATATTAAATGTTATAAGGCAACTATTATATCAGCTTCAGATGGTAGAGTTTGGGCATCATATAACTTAAGGCAATTAAGCAGATATTGTTAATTTTAGATGCTATTTACAGATATCATACTAGTACTAAAAGCCACAGATCACCCATTATATATTAGCATTTGGTGCTATACTGTGGATATATATTAATATTGAAGGTCACATGACAACCCTTCTATTAGTATTAGGGGCCACAGTACATTTATTTTATTAATATTAATATCTACAAAAAGTTAGTTTAGGTGTGAGATACTATGGATTTTACATTAATTACAAAGACCAAATTGTAACTATTACATTACTTTTAGATGCTGTTTTAAGGATACCATATTAGTATTAAAGCCCATAGAGCAAAGATTATGTCAGTTTTAGATGTTTTAGGATAGATATTATATTAGTATGAAAGAAGACAGGACAGCTATTATATTCATTTCAGATGCTATATAATATGGTCATTATTATTAAAAGCTTTTTGGCAACTATTAGGTTAATTTTTGATGCCATAATATGCATATCCTGTTAGAATTAAAGGCCAAAAGGCAGTTATTATATTCAATTTTTATGTTATAATCTGGATATTTTATTAGTACTAATGTCCTCAGGGAGCTTATTACAATAATTTGAGATATTATAGTGAGGATAAAATAATAATACTAAATCTCTAGGTAGTTAATATATCAATTTTCAATGCTATCATATAATATTAGTATTCAAGGTCATGGGGTGGCTAATATAACAGTTTTACATGCTATAAGATAGATATGATATTAGTGTTAAAGGCCACAATGAAGTTACTTCATCAGTATTACCTAATAATGTGGATAAGATATTAGTATTAAAAGATACAGGGCAAATATTATATCAGTTTTAAATATTATAGTAAGAATATCATATTAGCATTAAAGGCCACACAGGACAGCTCTTACATCAGTTCTGGATGCTCTAGAATAGATATGATAGTAGTATTAAAGGCCACAATACAATTATTATGCTAATTTTAATTGCTACTGTGTGTATATTTTATGAGTATGAAAGGTCACCAGATGCTTTTCTATCAATTTTAGATGTGAAAGTAAAGATATTATTTCAATATTAAAAGCCACATGGAAGCTACTATATTAGTCTTATAGGTATTATATAGATGTTATATCAATATTACATGTCACAAGGTAGCTATTATATTCATTTTATATGTTCTAGTATCAATGTTATATTAAAATGTAAGAGCATATGAATACCATATTAGTGTTAAAGGCCATAAAGCAGATATTATATGAATTTTAGGTAAAATTTTATGTATATCATATTTAGTTCTAATGGTACTAATGAAAAATATTATATTAATGTTGGATGTTATAATACAAATATCATAGTAGTATTCAAAGCCACAGGACAGCTATTATATTCGTTTTAGATACTATAGTATGGATATTATATTAATATTAAAGACCATAATGGAGCTATTATAATAGCTTTAGAGCCACAGTATGGGTATAATACTAATATTAAATATACCATTTTAGTTATTATATCAGCTTTAGATGCCACAATATGGATATTATATTAAAGTTCACAGGGGAGTTATTATATCAGTTTTGGTTCCATAGTACAGATAATAATATATTTGTATTAAAAGACCACAAGGCAGCTGTTATTTCACTTTTAGAGGCCACATGATTGATATTATATTCATATTAAAGGCCATAGGACAGCTACTATATTAGTTGTAGTTACTATACTATGAATATCATCATAGTATTAAAGGACATAGTGCAGGTATTATATCAGTTTTGGATGCTATAGTATTGACATCATAATAGTATTAAACTAATTTTGGATACTCTACTATGGATATTATATTAGTACAAAGAGCCAAAAGGCCACTATTATATTATTTCTGGATAGTGTAGTATTATTTTAGTTAGGTTTTTTACCATTGTATCTCAAGGTTCTGACAAGAACATTTTTAGAGAATGAAAATTTTATTTGGCACTCACAGTTTCCAAGGTTTCAGCCCATAAAAGGCCAACTCCATCCTTGTGGAGGAGGAAAGCCACTCAGAATGTGGCAAACAGGAAGCAGATACAGAGCTCTGCTCATCAGGAACAAATACACCTCAAAAGAATGCCCCCAGTGAAACACCTCCTCCAGCCACACACTACCTTACTACAGTTTTCACCCACTTAAACCCTCAGTGGATTAATGGATTGATTGGGTTAAGGCTTTCATAACCCAATCATTTCATGTCTGAACTTTCTTGCATTTTCTTACACATGACATTTTGAGTGACATCTCATATCTAAACCATAATATTCTGCTCCCAGCCCTCAAAAGTTCATGCTCATCTCACAATGCAAAATACATTGATTCCATTGCCAAGAGTCTAGATGTTCTTCAGTTTCAGAATTCCCCAAAACTCCAATTCCAAAGTCTCTTCTGAGATTCAAAACAAAATCACAGTGTGAAAACCCCTGTAAAAATCAATACACACACACACACACACACACACACACACACACACACACACACATACATTCAATATATAATGGCACAGAGTAAACATTTCCATTCTACAAGGGAGAAATAGGGGCATAGAGAGAAGGGACGTGACAAAAGAAGACCAAAATCCAGCTGGGCAAACAAAACCTGTATTTTCACATCTAGCATCTGAGGCATATGGCATTGTGATATTCAATCCTAAGTGCCTGGGTAGCTCCACTCCTATGGTTTTGTTAGTAGCAGTCTATGTGGCCTCTTCTTGGCCTGTCTCTGCTGAATTCCTTAAGTTTCCTTGGCAGATGTTCCATGATACTGGTATCACTTAATCTCAGAGATCTCCAATGCAGTTTCAGCTTCCTTCTTATTAATTCATTCATCAACCTCTCAGTGGCTACCTGCAGAGACTCCAACCCTGTTACACTTTGCCTGGTCTCCCAGGTTTTCCTTTGACATCTCCATGGATGCCTCCATGACCCCCTTAGTCCAGCATCTTTCAACCCTACAGAACCAGCACCACATGGTTGATGCCAAGTTCCCACCATCTCAAGCAGTAGTTAAGCCTCCTGAGACCATGGTTTCAGCAGCCTGGAGGTGCCTGAGCCTCTAAGCATGGTGAAACAACTTCCTAGGCCCCCTTGTGCAAACAAGATGGGGATGGTCTTGCAGATTCCTGAGATGCCTTCAGGCCAACTTTCCTATTGTCTCTGAGTAAAATATTTAGCATCTCTTTTGTGGTTCTAATTTCTTTAACAACCACAACTGCCTTAGCCTCAGTTTGCCTCACACTTCTCTTGCAAAACTGCAAGTAATTCAAATCTCCACTGCTTTATGATCCTGATTATTACAGTAAACATGGCCAAAAGTTGCCAGCAATATTTTTGTCATTGCCTAAATGCTTTGCTGCCTTGAAATTACCACCCACCAGATTACTTACACTATCACCTTTAAATTCAGCCTCCCAGAAAGTCTCAGAACAAAGCAAAATATACACAACTTCTTAGCCAAAATTTAACAAGAATGGCCTCTCATCCTATTTCCAATACAGTTTTCTTCTCCTGAAACCTCACAAGTCCAGTCCTTACTATCTGTACTCCAATCAGCATTACAGACTTCTGGGCTCCCACCAGAACCCCCCATTAAAATCCACCTACAACATTCTAAAGATTCAGCTTGCATCTCTAAACTTTTCAAAATTTCTTCCCCCAAAAAACAGCTTCCAAGGTTTCTGAACCCCATGTGACCATGTGCTGTTATTCAGAGCAATTAATCCACTCTAGGTATCACCTTGTATTTTAGTTAGCTTTTTCTGCCACTATGATGAAAAGACCAGATAAGAAAAACTTTAGAGGAGGAAAAGTTTATCGGGTGTTCATAGTTTCAGAGGCCTCAGTCCGAATATGACCAACTGCATTCTTCTTGGCCCAAGGTAATGCAAACATGATCATGGCCAAAGGGTATGAAAGAAGCTGCTCAGGGCATGGCAAAGAAGAAGAAAGAGATCCCTGCTCACCAAGAACAAAACATAAACCCCAAAGGCATGTCCCAATGACCCATCTCTCCAGTCACACCCTAAATTAACACCCATCCTAAATTAATAGCCTCTGGTTAAAAACCACTTAATCCCAATGTGTGAGTTAATGCACTAATTAGGTTAAGGCTCCCATAACCAAATCTTTTGACATCTCAACTATTTTCCATTGTCTTAAACAAGGGTTTTTTGGGAATTTCATATCTAAACTATAACAGGTATGAAAGGCCAAAGTTTGTCTATTACTATTAGATGCTGTAGTAATGGATATCATATTAAAGATAACAGGGCAGCATAGATGTTATGATGGAGACTATATTAGTATTAAAGGTCACAGGGCAGATAATACATCAGTTTTAGATAACAGTATGCCTATTATGAGTGCTAAAGGCCACACTACAGATATTATATTAATATAAGATGCCATAGTATGAATAACATATTCATATTAATTGCCACATGGCAACTATCATATTATATTCAATGCTCTAGTATGGATATCATATTAGTATTGGAGGTCAGGGAAACTACTGTGTCACTTTTAGATTCTCTAGTGTGGTCATCGTATTAGGATTAAAGACAATAAGGCAGCTATTATATTAATTTTAGAGCCCACATGATAAATAGAACATAAACTTAAATGCCACAGGGCAGCTATAGTATGATTATCATAATAGTATTAAAAGCCACAGGGCAGCTACTATATCAATTTTAGGTGATATATATTGGTATCACATTAGTATTAGTTTGAAATACTCAAATATGGATATCATATTTACATTGAAGGCCACAGGAAAACTATTATAGCAATTTTAGATGATATAATAAGAATATCATAGTATTAAAGACCACAGCTCATATATTTTATTAGTTTTAGATGCAATAGCATGTATATTCCATTAATATTCAAAGCCACATAGAAGCTATAGTATCAGTTTTAGAACAAATAGCCTGGATACTGTATTAGTGTCAAAGGCCATAGGGAGCTATTATATTAACAAGTTATATTAGTCTTGAAGCCAAAGTTTCGCTATTATAATAGTATAAGATGTTATGTTATTATTATTACCTTAATTCAAAGGCCACTGGGCAGCTCTTATGTTAGTTTTAAATGTTATACAATGGAAATATATACTAGTAAGAAAGCCCATAGTGCAGCTCTTTGCAGCTCTTATATTACTGTTGGATGCTACACTACAAAAATTATATTAATATTAAAGGCCACAGGGCAGATGTTATACCAATTTTAGATACAACAGTATTAATATTATAATAATTAGAAAACCAAAAAGTAGATATTATATTAGTTTTAGCTGTTACATTTAGATATTATATATGTATAAAATGCCACAGGGCAGCTAATATATTAATATAAGATGCTACAGTATGGATATTACATCAATGTTAAAAGCCACTGCACAGGTATTATATTGATTTTGGATACTATAATATGGATACCATGTTACTGTTAAAATATTATAATGTGGCTATCATATAATTATAAATTTATTATATTATATTAATTTTAGATACTATAGAATGTATGTTAACATAATATTAACAAGGCAGATATTAGTTTTACATGGTATTTTATAGGAATAAGTATAGGTCACAGAACACCTGTTTTATCAGTTTTTGATACTATAGTATGGATGCTATATGAACATAAAGGCCACAGCATAGCTATTATATCAAATTTACATGTTATATTAGGCTTTAAATACTATATTATGGCCATTATATTAGTATTAAAGTCCACAAGGCAGATATTATATTAGTTTTAGCTGCTATTGTATGGATATTACATTCATATTTAAGGCCACAGGACAGATTATATTTGCTTTAGAACTCACAGTATGGATATAGTTGAATGCAAAATTCAGCTATTGTGTTAGTGTTACATGCCACAGGCCAAATATGATATTCATTTCAGATGCTATGGTATTAATATCACATTCAGGTAAAGGCCTCAGTGCAGCTATTGCAAAAGTTGTAGATGCCATCTTATGAGCATCATATTAGCACGAAAGTGACATTGAAGCAATTACATTGGTTCTGGAAGCCACACTGTGAATATCATATTAATGTTCAAGGCCACAGAAAATTTATTATATTAGTTTTCCAGGCCACACTTTGGATAATACGTTAATAATAAAGGAAACAGGTCAGTGTTAATCAGTTTTAGTTGCAGTAGTATCTACATCATTTTTAACATTAAAATTCACAGGACAGCTATTATATCAACATTAGATGCTCTACTAAAGGTGTTATATTAATGTTAGAAGCCACAGGGAACTAATAATATTAATTTTCAATGCTATTGTGTGGATATCATGTTAGAATTAAAGATCATGGGGCAGTTCTTATATTAGTTTAGATGTCACAGTATGGATATTGTATTAAAATTAAAAGTCACAGAGCACCCATTACATTAATTTTAAAATCTATAATATCTATATCATATAAATTATAAATGTTAGAAGAAAGCTATTATATTATTATCAGATACTATAGTATAAATATTATAGATTATGAATATTATATTAATATAAAAGGCCACATAGAAGCTACTATATTAGTTTTAGATTTTATAATATGGATATTACATTGGTATAAAAAGCCATAGTTTAGTAGTTTTATTTTATTAGTTTTAGAATATATAATATCAATAATATATTAATATAATCACCAGAGGGTAGCTATTATATTAGTTTCAAATATAATACTGATCACAAGTTCAAGACCAGCCTCAACAACTGAGGAGGCCCTAAGCAACTCAGTGAGATCCTGTCTCAATTTTTGTTTTTAAAAAGGGGGTGGGGTGGGGCTGCTCAGTGGCAGAGACTTGCCTTGCAAGTGTGAGGCACTGAGTTTGATCCTAGCACCACATAAAAACAAATAAAGGCACTGAGTCTACATACAACTAAACAATTTTTTAAAATGGGGGTGGTGGTGTTGGCTGGGGATGTAGCTCAGAATTGCTTTGGTTTAAATTGCCAATACCAAAAATACAAAATGACTGGGCAGCTATCGTATCAATTTTTGAAGCTATAGTTGGGTATCATAATGGTATTAAAGATTACTGGGCAGTTATTGTATTAGTAATATATCCTATACTATGAATATCATACTAGCATTAAACGCCATCATGTAGTTATTTTATTATTTTCAGATGCTTTGGTATGGATACTATATAAGTATTAAGTGCCGCAGAATAGCTCTAAGGCCAGTTTTAGATGCTATATATGGATGCTATATATGGATATCACATTAGAACCAAAAGCCACAGAGCAGCTATTATATCAGTTTTCAATACAATATTATGTTTAACATATAATACAAAAGACCATAGAGCAGCTTATCAGTTTTTGATACTATAGGATGGACATAATAATAGTGTTAAAGACAACAAGGCAGCTATTATGTTACCTTTACATGCTGTAATATAGATATCATATTAGCTATGAAGGCCACAGGGCAAATACTATATCAGTTTTATTTTTATTTTATTTTTTTGGTATCAGAGATTGAACTCAGGAGAACTTGACCACTGAGCTACATCCCCAGCCCTATTTTATATTTTAGTTAGAGACAGGGTCTCACTGAGTTGCTCAGCACCTCAGTTTTGCTGAGACTGGCTTTAAACTCATGATCCTCCTGTCTCAGCCTCCTGAACCACTGGGATTACAGGTGTGTGTCACTACACCTAGCCCTATATCAGTTTTAGATGCTATATTATGGATATCATACTAAAATCAGAGGCCTCAGAGCAGCTGTCATATCAATTTTAAATGCTATATTAGTCTTAAAGGACACAGGGCAACCACTTTATCAGTTTTTGATGCTCTTGTATGGATATCATATCAGTATTAAAGACCATGGGGCAGGAATTATAACACTTTTAGATGTAACAGTATGAATATTGCATTAAGGAATTATATCACTTTTAGATGTAACAGTATGAATATTGCATTAGTATTATATTATTATATTAACTTGAAATGCCATTATTTTATTTTATTAATTAATGGATATCATTTTATTATAAAAGGCTACAGTGCAGCTATTTTAATAGTTTTGGAAGCTAGAGCATGAATATTATATTCACATTAAAGGCTAAAGGGAAGCTAGTATATTAATTTTACATGTACTGTTCTATGGATACCATAATAATATGAAAACCACAGGGCAGTTATTAGCTTAAGATCTAATAAGATGTCTATTACATCAATATTAAAATCCACAGAGAATGTATCATATTTTTTCATATGTTATAGTATAGATATTATATTAGTATTAAAGGTCACAGGGAAGCTAAGTATTAGTTTTAGGGTTTATACTATGGATATGATGTTGGTATTAAAGACAGTAGTGCAACTGTTATATTATTTATAATGATAAAATATGGATACTACATCAGAACTATAGGCCACAGGACTGCTATTTTATTAGTTTTAAATGCTATCATGTGGATATCATAAAAAATTGAAGGTCACAGAGCAGGTACTTTATTCATTTTAGATGCTCTAGTATGGATTTTATATAGTATTAAAAGGCCACAGGGAAACTATCACTTCAGTTTTAGGAGACACAGTGTTGATATTATTAAAGGCCATAGGGCAGCTAGTATATTAGATGCTATATGTGGATATTGTATTAATATAAAAGGCCACAGAAGAGCTATAATATTACATTAAGAGTCCAAAGTGTAGTTATAATACTAATAATAGTGTTACAGGCAGCTCCTATAGTACTTAGTATAGGTGCTGTAGTATGCACACCATAATTAAAGCCCAGCCAGGCAGTGGCACATGCCTGTAATTCCAGTGAGTTAGGAAGCTGAGGTAGGAGAATTACAAGTTCAAGTCCAGCCTCAGCCACTTATTGAGTCCCCAAGTAATTTATCAAGATGCTCTGTCAAAATAAAACAAAAATAAAAAATAAAATAAAAAGGGCTGGGGATGGGGTTAAATGCCCCTAGTTTCAATTCTTATTACCAAAAAAAAAAATGTATTAAAGCCAAAACTTCACTAATTATATTAGTTTATATATATATATATATTATTAGTATTAAGCTATTATACTCATTTTAGATACTATAGTTTGGATATCATATTACTATTAAGTGCAAGAACTATAGGCATTTTGTTAAATTATTTTAACTTTAGATGCTATAGTATGGATATCATAATAGTATTAAAGTGCACAGGGCAGCTATTATATTACTTTTAGATGACATAGTATAGATATTATTTTAATTTTAGATGCTATAGTATGGATATCATAATAGTATTAAAGTGCACAGGGCAGCTATTATATTACTTTTAGATGACATAGTATAGATATTTTATTAAATTTAAGGCTAAAGGCCATAGGGCTGATATTATATCCATTTTAAATGCTATATATTATAGATATCATATTATATGGATATCATATTAAAGGCCACAGAGTAGCTATTATATCAATTTAAGATGCTATAATAAGGTGTCATATTGGTATTAAAGGATACAGGGCAGCTATTATATCAGTTTTAGAGACAATAGTATGGGAACTACATTAGTTGCCACAGGGTAGATATTATATTAGTTTGAGATGCTATAGCATGGATATTAATTTTGTATTAGAAAACTATGGGGCAGCTATTATTTTAGTTTTGGATTCTATAGTTTGGATATATTATTAACATTAGAGGTTACAGGGAAGTTATTATATTAGTAATAGTATTAAACCTCAGAACAGTTATTATATTAGTTGTACTTACTATAGTATAGATATTACTTCAATATTAAAGCCACATATCAGGTATTATATTAATGTAAATGCTGTAGTATGGATATTATACTAATATTAAAGGCTGTAGCCTTTAGTATAGTATAATAGTATAATATTACTATATTATTGTATTCTGCAGGCACATATGCATATATTAATACTAAATGCCACAAGAAAGTTTTTACAGTAGTGTAAGTTGTTACAGTAAACATACTACATTAGTATTAAAGGCCAAAGTTTAGTTGGTATATTAGTTTTAGATACTATGTTATATTTTGATAGTATTATGGGTATCATGAGAGTATTGGCAGCTATTATATCAGATTTAGATGCTACATTATGGAGAATTTATTAATATTAATGGCCATAGGGCAGCTATCTTATCAGTTTTAGATGTCAAAACAGGTAATCAAATTAGTACTACAAGACAGCTATTATATTACTATTAAGACCACAGGGGAGATATTATATCCATTTTAGATGATAAAGTATATATATCTTATTTGTATTCAAGGCTACAGGGCAACTATTATACCAGTTTTAGATGCTACACTAAGCAGTTTTAGATGTTCTACTAATATGATATCATATAAGTATTAAAAGTATCAGGGTAACTATTTGTTTTAGGTGCTACAGAATGTATATTATTTAGTGTTAAGACCACAATATATCTATTATATTAATTCAGATGCTACAGTATGATATTATATTAGTATTAAAGGTCACAGGGCAGATATTTTATTAGTTTAAGATGACATGATATGAATATCATATTAGTATTATATGTATTATATCATATAATTAAAGGCCACAGGGCAGCTCTTATATTAGCTTTGGATACTATAGGATGGATACTTTGTTAGTTTTAAAGATCTCAGGACAGCAATTGTATCGGTTTTAGATGTTCTAGCATGGATATTATAAATTAGTATTAAATGCCCAGGTCAACAATTATGTCACTTTTAGATGTTCAAGTATGTATAACATGTTAGTATTAAAGTCAACATGGTAATTGATATATTAATTTCAATAGTATAGCATGGATATCATTAGTTTACTGGCTACAAAGCAGATATTTTAATAGCTTAATGTACTATAATATAAATATCATACTAATATTAAAGACCACAGAGCACCAGTTTATCAGTTTAAGATTCTATATCATGTATATTAGATATTAAAATCTACCAGAGAGTTATTATATTGGTTTCACAGGCTGTAGAAAAGGTGTCACATTCATATTAAAGGTCACAGGACATCTATTACATTGGTTTTAGAGGTCATAATATGGATGTCATATTAGTATTCAAAGCTACAGGCGCACTATTATATTAGTTTCAGATGCCATAATATGGATATCACATTAGATTTAAAGGCCTCAGCCCAGCTACTATAATCATTTTAGGTACTATAGTTTAGATATCATAGTAGTATTAAAGGCTTCTCATGGCTTTGATATTTTTTAATGCTATAATATGAAAATCATATTAATAGTAAATGCCACAAGCAGCTATTTTATCAGTTTTCCATGCCATATTATGGTGATTGTATCAGTAACAAAGGCCGCAGGACAGCTATCATATTAGATTTAGAGGTCATAATATGGATGACATATTATGAAGTCTGTAGAGTTCATACTATCACAAGTTTATTATATTAATATTAAAGGCAGAGGGAAGCTAGAGGATGGATATAATATCAGTATTAGAAGGCCACAGGACCGCTTTTATATTAATTAAAGGGCCATAAGTTTTATATCAGATTAATGTTAAAGGTCATGGGGCAGGGGCTAGGGTTGTGACTCAGTGGTAGAGCACTTGCCTGGCATGCATAAGGCAATGATTGGATCTTCAGTACCACATAAAAATAAATTAATTAAAAAATGGTATTGTGTCCATCTATAACTTTAAAAAATATTTTTAAAAGGCCACAGGGTAGGCTGGGGTTGTGGCTTGGTGGTGGAGTGCTACCCAACCCAGACCACAAATTTGCTCAGGCCCAACCCCAACCATAATTCCTGCGTAAACCCTAATGCTCACCATATAATTTTTGTTTCTGATCTTCACCTTGTGGAGGGACTGGGCTTCAGTGTGACTGACCTTGAGAAGGGGATGGCCTCAGTGTCTATGACATTTGGAGGCTGGCTTTATTCCTCTATCCAGAGCTAGTTGGTCACATCTGCTCATTTCTTGGAGTATATTCTTCTGGACTAGGTTGGAGAGATCCAAGTCCTGCTTCCCCTTAATATGAACTTGACCTATGACAATCAAGCCACTATTTCACAGTCATTGTGAATACTGCACACAAGTGTCACACCAGCGTTGTATTGGGACATTGTTATACCATTGATGGTATTAAAACAGGCTCTGTGTATTGAGGTGGTTGCCCAGTGCCATATGCTTGTAAGTGGTAGAGCTAGAGTCCTGTGCACAACACCCAGCCTCACACCCAGCTCTCCTAAAACCTTCACTATCTGGAAGACAAGGAAGGAAGAATCTCAGTCCCTGACCAGGACAGTGTTCTCTGGGGCAGGCGTTGCAGGTGATACTGTCCTAGAAGTGGTGGATGAGTGATGAAGCAGGGTGAGGGGGTGTTCACTCAGCTTTACCTAATCCTCAGTTTTGACCTGGATCCCATATCAATTTCAATCCCTATGAGCTCTAACCACAAGAATCCTGGCCTGGAAGGGTTTGAGGTCAGGCTGCACACTCTCCAAACAATGGAGGCTGGTTTCTTATCTAAGAACATCTGCTAACTTTAATCTCATTTTCCAGCCTCCTGGGAGACAGAAGTGGCCTTCATCAGACCCTCCAGTTGTGTCCTGTCTCATCCCAGACTCCAAACATAGATTCTTCTCTGCCCAGAATGGTCACAGTCCCACCTGGCCAGTCATCTTTGCAGGACAGAACAGAAGTTGTCCTTTGCAGATCAGGCAAAGGAGGTGTCTGGAGACTGTTGGCATCATTCAGCCTTAACTATATCCCAGGAAAAGAGGAGATGGAGGCCAACTCTGCTGAGGATCAAACCCAGTTCCTCACACGTGCCAGGTGAGCATGCTACCACTGAGCTCCAGCCCCAGCCCTTTATTTTTATTTTGAGTCAGGGTCTTGCTAAGTTGCTTAGGGCTTTACTAAGTTGTTGAGGCTGGCTTTGAATTTGTGATGCTTCTGCCTTAGCCTCCCAAGTCACTGAGATGACAGGTGTGTATCTCTGCACCCAGCTATTTATTTAATTTGAGATGTCATGCTATGAATATTATAATATTTTAAAGGCAACAGGAAAGCTATTGTATTAGTTTTAGATACTGTATTATAGACATCATATTAGCATGAAAGGCAACATTTAAGCTATTACTAGTTTCAGAGGCCACAGTACATTACATTAATGTTAAAGGCCACAGGATATTGTATTACTTTTCCAGGCTACACTATTGATATTTTTAATAATAAAGGAAACAGGAAAGTTATTGTATTAATTTTAGTTGCTAAAATATCTATATAATATTAACATTTAAGGACACAAGGTAGTAGTATATCTGCATTAGATATTGTATTAATGATGTTATATTAACAGTAAAAGATGAAGGGCACTGATATATTGATTTTTCAATGCTATTGTACAGATATCAGGTTAATATTAAAGGTCAGCTATTATATTACTTTTAGATGCTATAGTATGGATATTATATTAAAATTAAATATCAAAGAGTACCTATAATATTAGTTTTAAAATCTATAATGCTGATATTATATTAATCATAAATGTCACAGAGCAGCTGTAATATTAGTATAGGATGCTATAGCATAAATATTTTATTAAAATTAAATGTCACAGGAAAGCTATTATATTGGTTTGAAATCTATAATATTTATATTAATTATACATGTCACAGTACAATTATTATACTAGCTTTGAATACTACAGTATGGCTATCATATTCATATCAAAGGTCAAAGTGCAGCGGAACACAAAATTAGTCAGGCAGTCAGTAAAGATAGGTAGATTGAGTCAGATCAGATCAAGGAGGCCAATTACAGCTAGTCCCAGATGTTGGAGAGGGATTAAAATGCTAATGCATTCAGAGCCCTTCCTCCACCCTTATCAAGATAATCTGCCCCTTCCCCAACCTGTTGCTAATGTAACCAGCCCAGGAATTGTCCTTCCCTTGAGGGAGTTGTAAAAGTTGCTAGTTAATTCACCCTGGGCCCCCCTTCCTGCCCAAATGCTCCACTTTGGCCCCTCCAAACCATCTGCTTCTCACCTTTTGGCCATCCCACTGAGCATCTCCTGGGCCTAGTCATGTATGCAAAAAGAGAAGAGATAAAGGGAAGACAGCAAAAGAACAAAAGAAGCCTAAGATATATATAAAGGATCTTTGTGATAGAGAGGTGGGAGGAAAAGGGAGAAAGAAGGGGAATTTCATGAAGATGGAAGGAGACCCTCATCATTACAGGTGAGGAAAAAGAAAAAAAAAAGAATTGTGTCACATTAGATTGGGTAGAGAGAAGTGATGGGAGGGGAGGTGAGGAAGAAAGGGTAGCAGAATAAAATAGACATTATTATTGCTGTATGTATATATTTGACTGCATGACCAATGGGATTCTGCAACCTGTACACTCAGAAAAATGAGAAATTATACCCCATCTGATTCAAATGTATAATATGTCAAGATCGTTATATTGTCATATGTAACTAATTAAAACAAATTTAAAAAAATGTAAAAAGAGGCTCTTGGCATTCCAGGATACCAGCTATGGCCCCTTTCTCCTTCCAAGGAGAAGTCTGTTACCCCTTTTTAAATGAATCCTGTTTTATATGCTTGCTTTGGTGTGCTTCTCTAATGTTATATGTCAACATGTTAAGAAGCAGAACTCGTTACTGGTATTACAGCCATTTGATCAGTTTTAGATGTTCTAATATAGATACCATATTAGTATTAAAGGCCAAAGGTAAAAATTATACCACTTTTAGTTGCTTGAGTATGAATATCATATTAGTATTAAAGTCAACAGTGCAGTTAATATATTAATTTTAGATAAGATTATAGGAATATCATATTAGTTATTACCCATAAAGCAGATATTATGTTAGTTTAAAGTGCAATCGTATGGATATAATGTTCATATTAAATGCCACAGGCCATCTATTTATCTGTTTTAGATGCTATAATATGGACAATAAATAAATATGAACATTGACCAGGAAATTATTATATTGGTCATAGAAATATATACAGGTCATAGAAAGAATGGTATATTAATATTAAAAGTCACACTGCATCTATTGCATTGGTTTTAGAAGCTATAATATACATATCATATTAGTATTAAACACTACAGGGAAGCTATTATATTAGTTTTAGATGTTATAGTATGTATATCACATTAGTATTCAGGGCCACAGTACAGCTATTACATTAATTTTAGATAGTTTAGATATCTTATCAGTGTTAAGGGCCACAGAGCAGCTATTATGCCAGTTTTAAAAGGATTTAGTATAGATATTACACTTACATTATAGATCATAATGCAGCTATTATATTAGTTTATAATGCCAAAACACAAATATAATATTAATATCAAAGTCCATAGAATAGTTTTTAAATTAGTTTCAAATGCTATACTATGGATATTATGTTAAAACTAAAGGCCAAAGGGCAGATAAAATATTAGTATATGATTCTATGGTATACATGTTATAACATCTATTAGTATTAAGGACCAAAGTTTACCCATTATATTAGTTAAAGATGTTATTTTATTAATATTACATTAATAATATTACATTATTAATATTACATTAACTCAAAGGCCAGATGTCAGCTATCATATTAGTTTTTATGCTGTTCTATGGACATAATATAATTATGAGAGGCCACATGTCAGCTATTACATTAGCTTGAGATAGCAAAGTATGAATATTACATCGATATTACAGGCCAAAGGGCAGTTATTTTATGAGTTTTAGGTACTAATATGTGAATAGTACACTAGTGTTAAAGGCTACAGGATATATATCATATTAGCTTAGGGTGCTATAATATGGATATTAATTAATATAAAAGGTCACAATGCAGCTATTATAGTTATTTTAGATGCTATATTATGAATATTATAGTACTATAAAGACCACAACTTGGTATTTTATTAGTATTTTATTAGTATTAGATGTGAGATATATATATATATATATATATATATATATATATATATATATATATATATATTAGCTTTAGATAAAATAGTATCTAAAACATTACAGGAAGAGGAAATGGAAAATAACATTGAAAACCAACAATGGGAGGTAGGACAGTAAAGGGGGGAAAGTAGTCAAAGAGGATAAGAAATCAGGTTTAGTAACATCAATAAACAAATATGGATAGAAGAACAAACCATATCTCAATAATAACCCTAAATGTTAATGGCTTAAACTCACCAATTAAGAGACACAGGCTAGTAGAATGGATCAAAAAACAAGACCCAACAATATGCTGTCTACAGGAGACGCATTTGATAGGAAAAGATATACATAGACTGAAGGTGAAAGGTTGGGAAAAATTATATCACTCATATGGACCGTGGAAACAAGCAGGAGTGTCCATACTCATATCTAATAAAATAGATTTCAAGCCAAAGCTAATCAAAAGGGATATAGAAGGACACTTCATACTGCTCAAGGGAACCATACACCAACAAGACATTAAAATCATAAATATATATGCCCCAAATAATGGTGCAGCTGTGTTCATCAAGCAAACTCTTCTCAAGTTCAAGAGTCTAATAGACCACCATACAATAATCATGGGAGACTTCAACACACCTCTCTCACCACTGGACAGATCTTCCAAACAAAAGTTAAATAAGGAAACTATAGAACTCAATAACACAATTAACAACCTAGACTTAATTGACATATATAGACTATACCACCCAACATCAAGTAGCTACACTTTTTTCTCAGCAGCACATGGAACCTTCTCAAAAATAGACCATATACTATGTCACAGGGCAACTCTTAGACAATACAAAGGGGTAGAGATAATACCATGCATCTTATCTGATCATAATGGAATGAAACTGAAAATCAATGATAAAAGAAGAAAGGAAAAATCAAGCATCACCTGGAGAATGAACAATAGGTTGCTGAGTGATCAATGGGTTTTAGAAGACATCAAGGAGGAAATTAAAAAATTCCTAGAGTTAAATGAAAACACAGACACAACATATCGGAATCTATGGGACACATTGAAAGCAGTTCTAAGAGGAAAATTCATTGCTTGGAGTTCATTCCTCAAAAAAAAGAAAAAACCAACAAATAAATGATCTCATACTTCATCTCAAAATCCTAGAAAAAGAAGAGCAAAACAACAGCAAAAGAAGTAGAAGGCAAGAAATAATTAAAATCAGAGCTGAAATTAATGAAATTGAAACAAAAGAAACAATTGAAAAAATTGACAAAACTAAAAGCTGGTTCTTTGAAAAAATAAATAAAATTGACAGACCCTTAGCCATGCTAACGAAGAGAAGAAGAGAGAGAACCCAAATTACTAGCATACGGGATGAAAAAGGCAATATCACAACAGACACTTCAGAAATACAGAAGATAATCAGAAATTACTTTGAATCCTTATACTCCAATAAAATAGAAGATAGTGAAGGCATAGATAAATTCCTTGAGTCCTATGATCTGCCCAGATTGAGCCAGGAGGATATAGACAACCTAAACAGACCAATAACAATAGAGGAAATAGAAGAAACCATCAAAAGACTACCAACTAAGAAAAGCCCAGGACCGGATGGGTATACAGCAGAGTTTTACAAAACCTTTAAAAAGGAACTAACACCAATACTTTTCAAGCTATTTCAGGAAATAGAAAAAGAGGGAGAACTTCCAAATTCATTCTACGAGGCCAACATGACCCTGATTCCAAAACCAGACAAAGACACTTCAAAGAAGGAAAACTACAGACCAATATCTCTAATGAACCTTGACGCAAAAATCCTCAATAAAATTCTGGCGAATCGGATTCAAATACATATCAAAAAAATTATACATCATGATCAAGTAGGATTCATCCCTGGGATGCAAGGCTGGTTTAATATACGGAAATCAATAAATGTTATTCACCACATCAATAGACTTAAAAATAAGAACCATATGATCATCTCAATAGATGCAGAAAAAGCATTCGACAAAGTACAGCATCCCTTTATGTTCAAAACGCTAGAAAAATTAGGGATAACAGGATCATACCTCAACATTGTAAAAGCAATCTATGATAAGCCACAGGCCAGCATCATTCTGAATGGAGAAAAATTGAAGGCATTCCCTCTAAGATCTGGTACAAGACAGGGATGCCCTCTCTCACCACTTCTGTTCAACATAGTCCTCGAAACACTGGCCAGAGCAATTAGACAGACAAAAGAAATTAAAGGCATAAAAATAGGAAAAGAAGAACTTAAATTATCACTATTTGCAGATGATATGATTCTATACCTAGCAGACCCAAAAGGGTCTACAAAGAAGCTATTAGAACTAATAAATGAATTCAGCAAAGTGGCAGGATATAAGATCAACACGCATAAATCAAAGGCATTCCTGTATATCAGCGACAAATCCTCTGAAACAGAAATGAGGACAACTACTCCATTCACAATACCCCCCCAAAAAATAAAATACTTGGGAATCAACCTAACAAAAGAGGTGAAAGATTTATACAATGAAAATTACAGAACCCTAAAGAAAGATATAGAAGAAGACCTTAGAAGATGGAAAAATATACCCTGCTCATGGATAGGCAGAACCAACATCATCAAGATGGCGATATTACCAAAAGTTCTCTATAAGTTTAATGCAATGCCAATCAAAATCCCAGCAGCATTTCTTGTAGAAATAGATAAAAGAATCATGAAATTCATATGGAATAATTAAAGACCCAGAATAGCAAAAACAATGCTAAGCAGGAAGTGTGAATCAGGCGGTATAGCAATACCAGACTTCAAACTATACTACAGAGCAATAGTAACTAAAACAGCATGGTACTGGTACCAAAACAGGTGGGTGGACCAATGGTACAGAATAGAGGACACAGTAACCAACCCACAAAACTACAACTATCTTATATTTGATAAAGGGTCTAAAAGCATGCAATGGAGGAAGGATAGCATCTTCAACAAATGGTGCTGGGAAAACTGGAAATCCATTTGCATCAAAATGAATCTGAATCCCTATCTCTCGCCATGCACAAAAGTTAACTCAAAATGGATCAAGGAGCTTGATATTAAATCAGAGACACGGCATCTGATAGAAGAAAAAGTAGGGTATGATCTACATACTGTGGGATCGGGCTCCAAATTCCTCAATAGGACACCCATAGCGCAAAAGTTAACAACTAGAATCAACAAATGGGACTTACTCAAACTAAAAAGTTTTTTCTCAGCAAAAGAAACAATAAGAGAGATAAACAGGGAGCCTACATCCTGGGAACAAATCTTTACTCCACACACTTCAGATAGAGCCCTAATAACCAGAATATACAAAGAACTCAAAAAATTAGACAATAAGATAACAAATAACCCAATCAATAAATGGGCCAAGGACCTGAACAGACACTTCTCAGAGGAGGACATACAATCAATCAATAAGTACATGAAAAAATGCTCACCATCGCTAGCAGTCAGAGAAATGCAAATCAAAACTACCCTAAGATACCATCTCACCCCAGTAAGATTGGCAGCCATTAGAAAGTCAAACAACAATAAGTGCTGGAGAGGATGCGGGGAAAAGGGCACTCTTGTTCATTGCTGGTGGGACTGCAAATTTGTGCAGCCAATTTGGAAAGCAGTATGGAGATTTCTTGGAAAGCTGGGAATGGAACCACCATTTGACCCAGCTATTCCCCTTCTCGGTCTATTCCCCAAAGACCTAATAAGAGCATGCTACAGGGACACTGCTACATCGATGTTCATAGCAGCACAATTCACGATAGCATGATTGTGGAATCAGCATAGATGCCCTTCAATAGATGAATGGATAAAAAAAATGTGGCATTTATACACAATGGAGTATTACTCTGCATTAAGAAATGACAAAATCATAGAATTTGGAGGGAAATGGATGGCATTAGAGCAGATTATGCTAAGTGAAGCTAGTCAATCTTTAAAAAATAAATACCAAATGACCCCTTTGATATAAGGGGAGTAAACAAGGACAGGGTAGGGACGAAAGTTTGAGAAGAAGATTTACATTAAACAGGGATGAGAGGCGGGAGGGAAAGGGAGTGAGAAGGGAAACTGCATGGAAATGGAAGGCGATCCTCAGGGATATACAAAATGACATATAAGAGGAAAGGAGGGGTAAGACAAGATAATACAAATTGAAGAAATGATTTACAGTAGAAGGGGTAGAGAGAGAAAAGGGGAGGGGAGGGGAGGGGAGGGGGGATAGTAGAGAATAGGACAGACAGCAGAATACATCAGACACTAGAAAGGCAATTTGTCAATCAATGGAAGGGTAACTGATGTGATACAGCAATCTGTATACGGGGTAAAATTGGGAGTTCATAACCCACTTGAATCAAACTGTGAAATATGATGTATTAAGAACTATGTAATGTTTTGAACGACCAACAATAAAAAAAAAATAGTATGGATATTATATTAGTGCTGAAAGCCATAGGGAAGCTATTACTTTAGGATGCTAAAGCATGAATATTTCCATAGTATTAAAGGACATATACCAGATATTATATTAGTTATAGATGTTATAGTGTGGACATCATTTGGTTTTAGAGACCACAAGGCAGCAGTTATAATAATGTTAGTGTCTATAGCTTCTATATGATGTCAGTTTTTAAGGCCAGAGGGAAGATATTTTATCAATTTTAGGTATTACATTAATGTAAAAGGCCAAAAGGCAACTATTGTTTTAGTTTGAGATTCTATAGGATGGATATTATGTAAGTAATAAAAGATATAGGGAAGCTAAATAATGAGTTTTAGAGGACTCGGTAGGGACATCATATTAATATTAAAGGCCACAGAGCAACTATTACATCAGTTTTAGATGCTAAAATATGGATCTCATATTAGTATTAAAGACCTCAGGATAGCTATATCATTTTTGATGCTATAATGTGAAAAATCATGTTAATATTAAAAGATACACCATAGCTATTATATCAATTTTAGATGCTGGTATGGATATTATATGAATATAAAAGGCTACAATGCAGGTGTCCTTTTAGCTTTAGATGCTACAGGGTTGATATTATATTAGTTACAAAAGACATACGGAAGCTATTAACCAAGTTTTAGAGGACTCAGTAAGGGATATCCTATTGATATTAAATACCACAGGGCAGCTATTATAATAGTTTTAGATACTGTAATATGGACTTACATTAATATAATAATCAAGGCCAAAGGACAGATATTTTATGATTTTAAGATGGCATAGTATAGGGCTGGGGTTGTGGCTCAGAGGTAGAACAATTGCCTATCATGCATGAGGCACTGGGTTTTATCCTCAACACCACGTAAAAATAAAATAAAATATATGTACTTGTATTATATATGTATATATATATATGTATATGTATATAAATATATATATTTATATATATATATATATATATATATGTATATGTATATGTATATGTATATATATGCCAAAGCACACAGCTATTATTTTTATTTCAAATATGGTATTATGAATATTAGTATCAAAGTCTACATGGTAACTGCATGTTTTAGATGCTATAGTATAGATATTACATTGTTATTAAAGACCACAGGAGAGTCATATATAAATAAAAATATATATAAATATATATATTTGTATGGATGTCTTTAGATAAGGGGAATTAGTCATATTTTATTAATTTTATTACTTTTAGATGCTATAGTACAAATATCATTTTAGTATTCAATGTCACAGGGCAGCTATTACAATAGTTTTAGAATGTATAATATGGAGATCATATTAGCATTAAAGGTCATAGGGCAGAAATTTTATTAGTTTTAGAAGCTATAATATGAAAGATATAGTAAGGGTATTTTATTATTATTAAAGGCCACAGGGTAGCTATTATATTAGTGGTGGACTGTATAGAATAGATATCATGTTAGTATTAAAGGCCATAGGACAGCACTTATATTAGTTTTATAATCTATAATAGGATAATATATTAATTATAATCACCACAGGTGTTATGATTTGGATGTGAGGTGTCTCCCAAAGTTCATGTGTGAGACAATGCAAGAAGGTTCAGAGAAGAAATTATGGGGCTTTAAGAGCCTTAACTCAATCAGTAAATTAATCTCCTGATTGGATTAATTGAGTGGTGACTGGAGGCAAGTGGGGTGTGACTGGAGGAGATGGGGCATTTGGGGTAAGCCTTTGACATATATATTTGTATCCAGCAAGTGGAGATCTATCGACCTAGTGAGCCAGCTAGATATCTCCTTTCTGATCATCATGAGAGCTGCTTCCCTCTACAGCACACTTTTACCATGATGTCCTGTTTTACCTTGAGCTCCAAGGAATGGAACCAGCAATAGATTGAGATCTGAAACCATAAGCCCTCAAATCACCTTCCTTCCTCTATACCTTTGCTGGTTGGGTCTTTCAGTCAGAGCAGTGAAGAATCTGAATAAAATAAATTAGTACCAAGAAGAGGAGTCACTGCTGTGACTAATCTCACCATATGGTTCAAAAGCTTTTGGAGCTATTTTGAAATTGGTGCAAGAAATTTTGAGATGCTCAACAGTGCAAGCTGAAAATGGTTTAAACTGTTGTAAGCAGAACTTAGTGGCCAATTCTTGTGGGAGCCCCGAAGACCAGAATGCCAATGGGACCAAGAACAGTGAAGACAGGGCTTGAGAGCGCTCAGAGGAGGATACTATTGGTAAGTGGACTAGATGCCATTGATGTTATGTTCTGGCTGAGAAGTTGTCTGCATTTTGCTTATGTCCTGAGATTTTCTGTGAGGCTGATTTTAAAAGTGATACCCATCTTGACCTGGCAGAAGAAATGTCTAGGCAGCACAGAATTCAGGAAGTGGCATGGGTATTGTTGATGGCTTTTAGCCAAGTTTATTTCGACATTCAGAAGCAGAAAGCAGAACAAATTTTAAAAACATGAACTTGAAAGATAGGAATAAAACTGGGACCAAGTAAGTTGCAGTTTTTAAAGACTTTACCATTACTAATGTAATGCTAAAGACTGCCCAGAGACAATAAAAAAGATGGCTTGAGGGCATCTGAAGAGCTAGCAAGACCACACCCAACTCAGGCCCAAGGGAGTAAAAGTGAAAATTCTCTTGGAGATTAATGGGGAATCTTTCTTCTTTTTTTTTTAAAGAGAGAGAGGGAGAGAGAGAGAGAATTGTAATATTTATTTTTTAGTTTTCCGCAGACACAATATCTTTTTTTGTATGTGGTGCTGAGGATCGAACAGGGGCCACAGGCCAGGTGAGCGCTCTACTGCTTGAGCCACATCCTCAGCCCTGGGGCATCCTTCTTGCACAAGGGGGCCTAGAAAGTTTTTTCAACATGCTTCCACCAGACACTCTGAGGCTGTTGCATCCAAGGTTCCTGAAGGCTTTACCACTTATTGCTTTGAATGGCAATAGACATTGGCACCAAACACGTGGTGCTGGTTCTGCAGGAATGCAGGATGCTTGAATTAGGGGGTCATAGAAATTTCCACCAAGATTTCAAAGGAAGGCCTGGGAGACCAGGCAAAGTGCAGCAGGTTTGGAGTCCATGCAGGCAGCCCCTGAGAGGGCAAAGTGTGGAGGTGTGAGACTCCCAAGATTAATAAATGCCAGTAATGTGGGAAACCATCCTAAGAAAGCTGCAGGAATCAAGCAGAGACAAGCCAACAGAAAGCCACTTAGTTACAAACCACAAGGCCACAGGGGCAGATCTACACAAGCCCTTTGGAGAGAACATCATGATGCTATGAGCTCCAGATGCCAGTCACAGAACTACAGAACTTGTTTTCCCAGCTGGATTTCAGTCTTTGTTCTTATCCCTTTTTTCTATGCCCCTATTTTTCTGAATGAAAATGTTTGCTCTGTACCATTATATATTGGATACTTGTAAATTGCTTTTAATTTTAGGGGAGCTCAACATGCAACATTGCCTTAACTTTGGACTTGAACTTTGAGCAATATTGGAACTGTTGAAACTATGGGGACTCTTAGGAATGAATTAAGTATTCATGTATAAAACAATGCAAAAAGTTTCAGAGATTGGGTTGTAAGAGTCTTAACACAAATCAGTAAATTAATCACCTCATGAGATTGATTGAGTGGTAACTGAAGGCTGGTGAGGTGTGGCTGGAGAACTTGGGGCATTGGAAACATGTCTTTGGGGATATATTTGTATCTGGTAAGTGGAGATCTCTTTCTCAGTCTCTGATTTCTGAACATCATGAGAGCTGCTTTCCTGCACCACACTCTTCTACCATGATGTCCTGCCTCATCATGAAAGACAAGGAATGGATCCAGCTCTCTGTGGACTGAGAACTCTGAAACTGTAAGCCTCCAATGAACCTTTCCTCTTCTACAATTGTGCTTTTTGGTTACAGCAATGAAAAAAGCTGACTAAAACAAGAGGGCTCTATTTTGTTAGTCTTGGATATGACATGTAGAAGTGATATTTGTATCAAAGGCCACATGGCAGCCATTATATAAGTTTATATGTCACAGTTTGTATATTCTATTAATATTAAAAGCTGCATGGCAGATATTATGTAAGTTTTAGAGGCCAAAAGTATGGATATTATGTTAATATTAAAGGCCACAGGAAGCTATTTTTTTATTCTATACTATGTATATCACATTAGTATTAAAAGCAGCCATTATATTGGTGTATAAGCCACAGTATGAATATTATATTAACATTAAAGCCATGTGGCAGCTATTATATTAGTTTTAGAGCAAAAGTATGGGTAGTATGTTAATATTAAAGGTCTCAGGTCAATTGTTATATTAGTTTTAGAGATTAAAGAATGGCTTTCATATTGAAGTCCACAGTACAGTTATTATATTAATTTTCAATGCTATAGTGTGGATAAAATATTAGTACTGAAGGCCACAGGGAAGATATAAAATTAGTTTTAGATGCAATACTATGGATATTCCTGTAACATTAAAAGTGACAGAGAAGCTATTGTACAAATTGTAGAAAGTATAGTATAGACATTATAATAATATTAAAGGCTAGAGGACATCAAATCTATTAGTAACAGATTTTACACTGTGGGCATCAGATTAGTCTTTAGCACCACTGCATAGCTATTTTATTAGTTTTATGTGCTACATGTGGAAAATATGTTAGTATTAAGGCAAGAAGACAACTATTATATTGGTATTACATGCTTCACTATGGATATCAAATTAATAATAAGGCCACAAATCAGCTACTACATTCATTTTAGATGCTATGTGTGGATATTATATTAGAGTTAAAAGCCACAGTGCAGCTATGATATCTGGTTTTGATACTGTGCTAAGAATATAGTAACAAGGCACAAGGCAGTATTACATTAGTTGTATATGCTCTAGTATGGATATTATATTACTATTAAAGGCCATTGGACAAATATTATGTCAGGTTTAGATGATACAGTATGCATATTAGTTTTTGATGCTATAATACCTATTTATGATACTAATATCCTATTAGCTTTAAAAGCCACAGTACAGATATTATATTAATTTTAGATACTAAATAAAAATGTTACATGAATATTAATATATTAGTATCAGATGCTACACTACAAATAGTACAAATAAAAAATGTGCAGCTATCATTTAGTTTTAGATATTCTAGCAGGATATCTAAGTGATATTAAAGGACACAGGATTAACTATTATATTAGCTTTAGATACTATGTAATAAATATTATATTAGTATTACTTGCCACAGATCAAGTATTATATTCATTTCAGATGCCATGGTACTAATATCAAATTCATGCCAAGGCCTCAGTGCAGCTATTGCATTAGTTGTAGATGCTATTTTATGGGCATAATATTAGCATGAAAGCAACATTGAGGCAATTACATTGGTTCTGGAGGCCACACTGTGGATATCATATTAATGTTAAAGGCCATAGAAAATGTATTTGGATATTATGTTAATAATAAAGGAAAGAGGTCAGTGATTTAATTAGTTTTAGTTGCTATAGTATCTACATCATATTAACATGAAAGTTTACAGGGCAGCTATAATGTCAGTATTAGACACTCTACTAAAGATGCTATATTAATCTTAAAAGCCACAGGGGACTAGTATATCAATTTTAATGCTATTGTATAGATATCATGTTGATATTAAAGATCATAGGGCAGCTATCATAGTAGTATTAGATACTATAGTATAGATATTATATTATAATTAAAGGTCACAGGACACTTGTTACATTAGCTTTCAAATCCATAAGAACTATGATATTAGTTGTGGATACTATGGTATGAATATCATGTTAGTACTAAAGGCCATGAGACAGCCATTATATTAGATTATAGGCCAATTTGGAAAGCAGTATGGAGATTCCTGGGAAAGCTGTAAATGCAACCACCATTTGACCCTGCTATTGCCCTTCTCGGACTATTCCCTGAAAACCTTAAAAGAGCATGCTACAGGGATACTGCCACATCGATATTCATAGCAGCACAATTCACCATAGCTAGACTGTGGAACCAACCCAGATGCCCTTCAATAGATGAATGGATAAAAAAATGTGGCATGTATACACCATGGAATATTGCGCAGCACTTAAAAATGACAAAATCATGGAATTCGCAGGGAAATGGATGGCACTAGAGCAGATTATAGTGAAGCTAGCCAATCCCTAAAAAACAAATACCAAATGTCTTCTTTGATATAATGAGAGCAACGATGAACAGAGCAGGGAGGAAGAGCAGGAAGAAAAGATTAACATTAAACAGAGACATGAGATGGGAGGGAAAGGGAGAGAAAAGGGAAATTGCATGGAAATGAAGGGAGACCATCATTGCTATACAAAATTACATATAAGAGGTTTCAAGGGGAATGGGAAAATAAACAAGGAGAGAAATGAATTACAGTAGATGGGGTAGAGAGAGAAGATGTGAGGGAAGGGGAGGGGGGATAGTAGGGGATAGGAAAAGTATCAGAATACAACAATTACTAATAGGGCATTATGTAAAATTGTGGATGTGTAACCGATATGATTCTGCAATCTGCATTTGGGGTAAAAATTGGGAGTTCATAACCCACTTCAATCTAATGTATGAAATATGATATGTCAAGAGCTTTGTAATGTTGTGAAAAACCAATAAAAATACATAAATAAAAAATTTGAAAAACAAATTAGATTCTAGGCTACAGTGTATGTATTATATTAATATTAAAGGCCACATGGCTGCTACTATGATAGTTTTGTAGGCCAAATAATGCATATTATATTAATATTAAATGCTACAGGGCAGTTGTTATTTTAGTTTTATGGCTAAAGTATGGATATCATATTCATATTAGGGTTAGATGGCAACAGGCCATTTTTATATTGGTTTTAGAAGCTGTAATATGGATATCATATTAATATTAAAGACCAAAGAACAGACAATATATTAGCTATAGATGCTATAATATAGATAACATAATAGTCTTTAAGGCTACAGGGCAGATATTTTATTAGTTCCAGCTGCCACAGTATTGATACTGTATTAGTATTGAAGGCATCTGAACAGCCATTATATTCATGTTAGTGCCACACTATTTATATTATATTAGTATAAAAGGTCATAGCACAGCACTTACATCAGTTTTATATGCTACAATATGAATATCATGTTAATATTAAATGCCACAGGGCAGCTATTATATTAAATTTTGATGCTATAATTATAGATGTATTAGTAATGAAAGCCACAGAGCACCTATTATATCAGTTTTAGATGCTACAGTTTAGATACTGGATTAGTATTAAAAGGAGACAAGGCAGGTATTATTTCAGTTTTAGAGGCCACCATATGGATATCATGTTAATATTAAACCCACAGCAAATCTATCAGTTTTTGATGTTCTTATATGGATACCATATCAGCATTAAATGCCACAGGCAGCTATCACATGAGTTTTATATGGTATAATATGAATATCATATGAGTACTAAAGGCCATAAGGAAGCTGTTCTTTCAGTTTTAGATGCTATAGTATTAATATCTTATTATTATAGGCCACAGGGCAGCTATTATAATAGTTTTTTATGCTACATTAGTATTAAAGGTCACAAAGCAGATATTACATAAGATTTAATTGCTATTTTATGGATGCCATATTAGTACTAAGAGCACAGGACAGGGAGTATATTAGTTTTAAGATTCTGTAGTAGGAATGCTACATTGATATTGAAGGTCAGAAGAGATCTATTATATTTGTGTATGGATATAATATTAATATAGAAGGCCACAGGCAAGTTATTCTATTGTTAGAAGAAGTCACAATATGTATGTATGTATATTAATATATTAATAATATTAAAGGCCACAAGAAAGCTATCTTATTAGTTTAAGATATTATATTATAGAGGCTGGGTTTGCAGCTCAGTGGTAGAGCACTTTCCTAGCACATGTGCAGCACTGGGTTTGATCCTCAGCACCACATAAAAATAAATAAATAAAACAAAGTTCTTGTGTTCATCTACAACTAAGAAAAATATTTTAAAATTTAAAAATGTTATAGTATGGATTTGCGTTAATAATAAGGGCCACAGGGCAGATACTATATTAGTATAAGTTGTAGAGTATGGGCATTACATTAATATAAATCGTCACAGGCAGGTATTATATTCATATTTGATGGTTTACTATGCATATTACATTAGTATGCAAAACTAATGGGCAATTATTGTATCAGTTTGAGACACTATTGTATGATCAATTATACTAATATTAAAGGCCCCAGGGTAGATATTATATTAGGTACAGATACAGTTGTATGGAATATATATAGTATATATAATATATATAGTATATATTATATTTATAATATAATTGCATTAATATTAATGGCCACCAGGCAGGTTTTATATTAATTTTATGTGCTATAGTATTTCTGGATAGTATAGTATTATTTTAGTTAGGTTTTTCACTATTGTATCTCAAAGTTCTGACAAGAACATTTTTAGAGAATGAAAATTTTATTTGGCACTCACAGTTTCCAAGGTTTCAGCCCATAAAAGGCCAACTCCATCGTTGTGGAGGAGGAAAGCCACTCAGAATTTGGCAAACAGGAAGCAGATACAGAGCTCTACTCATCAGGAACAAATACACCTCAAAAGAATGCCCCCAGTAAACCACCTCCCCTAGTCACACACTACCTTACTACAGTTTCCACCCACTTAAACCCTCAGTGGATTAATGGACTGATTGGGTTAAGGCTTTCATAACCCAATCATTTCATATCTGAACTTTCTTGCATTTTCTTACACATGACATTTTGAGTGACATCTCATATCTAAACCATAATATTCTGCTCCCAGCCCTCAAAAGTTCATGCTCATCTCACAATGCAAAATACATTGATTCCATTGCCAAGAGTCTAGATGTTCTTCAGTTTCAGAATTCCCCAAAACTCCAATTCCAAAGTCTCTTCTGAGATTCAAAACAAAATCACAGTGTGAAAACCCCTGTAAAAATCAATACACACACACACACACACACACACACACACACTCAATATATAATGGCACAGAGTAAACATTTCCATTCTACAAGGGAGAAATAGGGGCATAGAGAGAAGGGATGGGACAAAAGCAAGACCAAAATCCAGGTGGGCAAACAAAACCTGTATTTTCACATCTAGCATCTGAGGCATATGGCATTGTGATATTCTATCCTAAGTGCCTGGTTAGCTCCACTCCTATGTAAGCATACTTTGGGAAACAATGTGAATATCACATAAGTATTAAAGAGCACAATGTGTATACTGTAATAATATCAATGACAAAAGATCATGTATGCTTGTAATCCCAGAAGCTCATAAGGCTGAGGCAGGAGGATGGCAATTTCAACGCCAGCCTCAGCAACTAAGTGAGGCCTTAAGCAACTTAGAGACACCCTGTCTCAAAAATTAATAAACAAATAAAAAGGGCTGGCATGTAGCTTAATGGTTAAGTTCCCCTGGATTCAATATCTAGTACAAAAAAAAACCCCAAAAGATCAACTATTATATTAGGACTACATGCCTCTGTGAGGACATTGTATGTGTCATGAGTGGCAGAGGATTCAATGAGGATATTATCTGCATTACAGGCCTTAGTGAGGATATTATATAGGCCAGAAGTTTCAGTTTAGATATTATATTAGTGGTAGAGTCCTGAATAAAATATTATATTAGTGTAGCAGGTCTCGTTGAAGATACTATATCACAGGTCTCAGTAATAACGCTATATGTGCTAGAGATTTTAGTGAGGATAGTATATGTTTTGGAGGCTTCAGTGTGAATATTATGTGTGTCAAATACCTGACTAGGGACAATATTTGAGTATTTGAAGCCACTGTGAGAATACTATATTTGTCAGAGACCCCAGTGAGATTATTAATGAGTATCAGAGGCCCCACTGTAGAATATGATAATTATTAAAGGCAAATTGAGGATATTTGTTAGAGTACTCATTGAGAATATTATATGAATGTCAGAGGTCTGAGTGAGTATATTATATATGTCATAAGCTGCAGTGAGAATATATATACACCTTTATATAAATTATATATTTATATAATGCATGCAAATATATATTTATGCAAATATATTATATATATGTGTATATGTGTGTGTGTGTGTGTGTATGTGTGTGTGTGTGTGTATGTGTGTGTGTGTATGTGTGTGTGTGTGTGTGTTCTGGGGATTCAACCAAGGAGTACTTTACCACTGAGATACATCCTCAGCTCTTTTTATATTTTTATTTTGAGACAGAGCTTCACCAAATTTTTGAGGCTGAATTCAAACTTGCAATCTTCCTGACTCATGCTCCCGATTCATTGGGATTACAAGTCTATACCAGTGTATTCAAGTTATTGAGAATATTATTGAGTGTCAAAGTCTTCTATAGGTCATTTTGAGTTAGATGACTCAATGAGTATATTATGTCACTCAGAGGACTCAATTAAGGTATTATTTTTGCCAGAGGCCTCAGTGAAATTGTTATATGAATATCCAGCGAACTCAATGAGGATAATATATGTTATGTCAAGATCATTGTATTGCCATGAGAAACTAATAAAAAATATATGTGTTATAGTCTTAACTGATGATATTATATGAGTATCAGAGATTTCAGTGAGAATATTATGAGTGTCAAGAGAACTTGGTGATGTGGATGTGTAACTGATGTGATTCTGCAATCTTTATACGGGGTAAAAATCAAATGTATGAAATATGATATGTTACAAGCTTTGTAATGTTTTGAACAACCAATAATAAAAAAAGAAAAAAAAATTATAAAGAGTACTTGGTGAGGTTATTATATATTTCAGAGGCCTAAATGAGACTATTACATGAATGTCAAAGGGTTTTGTGTGGATATATATGTATTATCCACCTCATTAAGAATATTACATTTTGGGGCTGGGGTTGTGGTTCAGCAGTAGAGCACTTGCCTGGCACATGTGAGGCCCTGGGTTCAATCCTCAACACCACATAAAAATACACAAAAAATAAAGGTACAATACCTTTGTGTCCAACTACAACTAAAAAATAAAAAATTAAAGAATATTACATGAGTGTCAGATAACTCAGTGAGCATATTATATGTATTAGAGTCATCACTGATCATATTACGTTTGTCAGAATCTCAGTGGTGATATTATATGAGTGTCAGAGGCCTCAATGAAGCCAATATGTATTTTAGTCCATTTAGTTAACATATTATATCTGTAAGAGGACTCACTGAGGATATTATATGCCCCCTTATATGTGTCAGAGGACTAAGTGATGATATAAATTTTAAAGATATCAGCATGGATATCAAATGTGTCAGATAACTCAGTGTGAAAATTTCAGAGGCATCAGTAAGAATATTATGTGTAAAAAAAGAATATTATATGTGTGCCACAGGTCTTTTCAGAGCCTCAGTTAGTATAGTGTATCTGGTAAAGGCTACAATGAAGATACTATATTAGTGTCACAGGACTCGGTGTGGATATTACATGAGATATAGAACTGAGAGAGGATGTTGTATGTGTTAGAGAACTCAGTGAGCACATTTTATGTGTCAGAAACCTCAATGAGAAGATTGTATTCTTTAGAGGTTTTAATGTGGATAGTGCATTAAACAGAGGCTTCAGTGAGATCATTATATGTGTTAGAGGCCTCATGTGAACATGATATTTGTTATAAACCTCAGTGAAGATATCATATTAGTGCCACAGGTATCAGAGAGGATATTATATAGGTAAGGGCCTTAAATTGCATATTGTATGTCAGAGCACTGAGTGAGGACATTATAGATGACAGAGGCCTCATTACATGAGTGTCAGAGGAATCAGTGAAAATATTATATGAGTGTTACAGACCTCAATGAGTATATTCTGTAAAATGCCTCAGTGAGGCATTATATCTTTTACATAGATGGAGCTTCACTGAGGACATTATATGAATATCAGAGAACTCAATTAGAATTTTATATAAATGTGAAAGCCCTGACTAAGAATATTATGTATATCAGAAGTTTCAGTCCTCACTGAAGCCCTTATTGTTTGTTAGAGACTTCAGTAAGCATAGTAAATGTGTTAGAGTCTACAGGAGGATATTATGTGTCAGAATCCAGAGAAAAGCTATTACTTGAGTGTGAGTAGTATATGTATTAGAGCCCTCAATCACACTGTTATATGACTATGAACATCCTTATATGAGAAAAATATCTGACTGCAAGAGGCCTTGTTGAAGGCATTGCATGTGTTTGAGATCTCAGTATGTTCAATCTATGGCTCAAAGGTCTCAGGAAAGAAATCCTATGTGTCAGAGGCCTCACAGAGGATAAAACAGGAATGCCAGGCTACTGAGAGAGAACATTAATTGTGTTAGAGTCCTCAGGGGAGAAGGTATACTAATGTCACATACTTCATTGAGGGTATTACTGTGTTGAAGGCCTTGGAATTTGTGCTGCTTGGGTGAAAGTCCCAAGTGGAGCTACAGTCTGTGTCAGAGACCTCAAGGAGACACTTAAAAGTGTCAGAGGACCTCAGGGATTTAGAGGCCTCAGGGAGTATATTATATATGTCAGAGTATTCAGAAAGATATAACATGAGCCCAAAATCTCATTGAGGCTATTAACTGAGTCAGAGGACTCAACACTGGTACTTCATTGTTGTTAGAGGTCTCAGCAGAGGATAGATTGCTTTTTAGAGGGGTAAGAGAAAAATATGTTTTCCTGAGGCCACTATGAGGATACCATGAGTCAGAGGCTTCAGTGTGGGTAGAACATATAAGAACCTGAGTGAAGATTTCATAAACCTCAGGGGGATTATGATGGAGTATCTCAGAAGTCAGTGAATAAAATCTATTAGTATCAGCAGCCACATGAGGAAATTTTATGCATTGAAATCTTCTATGAGTCTATTATATGGGTTTCAGAACTCTCCGAGAAAATATCACAATTCTAAATGCTGTGAGTGAGGATAGTTTAGAGCTTCTTTAGGAAGTTGCTTACAGGTGTCTGTATAATCAATGAAATAAAATATGAATATTAGAGGCCACAGTGTGTATAGGATGCAAATGTCAGAGGAGGACCTATTATGAATATCCTATCAGGGATAAGACCACCAGGAGGGTTCTATTTGAGTAGTCACCATCGGAACAAGGATATTACATGGGTCATAGTCATTAGTGTGCCAATGGTAAGAGTAAGAGGCCTTTGCAAATACAGTATATGCCTTCGATACTTGATGTTTAAAGTTAATTCCAGAGTGAGGCTATTAGTTGAGTTTCAGCAAGTTTCAGCAAGAATCACATATGTGACCCAGAAATCAATAATAAAATATTATCCAGCTACAGGCCTCATTAAGGATGTGTCAGGGGCTTCATTGAGATTAATCAATGATTGCCACAGGACTCAGCTAGGGTATTGTCTCTGAGTTCTCAGTGAGTTGAATACATATGTCCAAGAACTCAATGTATATAATATGTTTCAGATCCCTCAATCACACTATTACATGACTATGAATATCCTTAGTGAGGAAAATATCTTACTGCAAGAGACTTAGCTGGAGGCTTTGAATGTGTTTGAGATCTTAGAATGTTTAATCTATGCCTCAAAGATCTCAGGGAGGAAATCCTGTATAAGAAGTCTCCCATAGGATGTGACAGGAGTGCCAGCCTACTCAGTGAGAACATTATGAGTGTTAGAGTTACCAAGGAAGAGGCTACATCAGTGTCACACCCCTCACTGGGGATATAATTATGTCAAAGGCCTGAGCATTTGTACTGCTTGGGTGAGAGTCCTGCATGGAGAGTGTCTGTGTCATAGACCTCAAGGAGACACTTAAAATGTCAGAGGAGTCTGTGTTGACAGAAAGATAATGTCTGAGCCCTCCATGATTTTTAAATATGACTAGACAATTAGGATCTCTGCCAGTGATGCTCTTAGTTGTGCCTGAGCTCTCATGGAGATATTAACTGAGGGACAGACAGAAGGTTGAGGGAGAATATTATCTACATAGAGCAAGCCTCTGTGAATATGTGATGTAAGTGTCAGAGGCAACTGGGAGGAGAGGACATGAGTGTCAGAGCCCTGAGTGAGTTTATTATACATGTGACAGAAAAATTTATGGACTCAGTGAGATGATCAAGGAATTTCAGAGCCCTCAATAATTACACAATATTGAGTGTCAGAGGAGGAATCATTGAGGATATTTCCTGAGTGTCAGGGACCTCCATGAGAATGTTCCATGAGTGCTGCAGGCCTGAGTGAGGACATATATGTGCTGTAATAGGAAGAGACCTGTGTTAGCCTTCATATGGACATTCATATGTCAGAGTCCAGAGGGAGGCTATCACCTGAGTGTCTGAATCCTCATTGAGACTGATACATTTTTCAGAACATGTACTGAAGATATTTGGTCAAAGTCAGAGGCCTTAATAAGGATGTGATAGGTGTCAAAGTCTTCATTGAGATTATTTTGCTATTGCTATAGGTCTCAACCAGGGTATTTTCTCTTAAGAGGCCTCAGAGAGTTGAGTATACGTGTTAGAGACTAGGGGTAGAGAATGTAGGTATCATAGCCTCACTCACTCTGTTATGTGACTATGAAGTTCCTTAGTGAAGAAAATTTTCTGACTAGGAGAGGTGTTATTGAGAATAGTTTCCTCAGTAAGTATATTTTAGAGATGAAATTTCTAGTGAGTAAGTTTTTTTTTAAATTTTTTTTAGTTATACAGGACACACTAACTTTATTTTGTTTATTTATTTTTATATGATGCTGAGGATCAAACCCAGGGTCTCACACGTGTAAGGCGAGTGCTCTATCACTGAGCCACAACCCCAGCCCTCCACTGAAGAACTTCTATGTGTCAGATGTCTCATTGAGAATAATGGTGGGAGTGCCAAGGTACCCAGTGAGGACACTGTAAGAGATGGAGTTTTCAGGGTTGAAAGAACATCAGTGTGAAAGGACTCAGTGAGATTATGAAATGAGTATCAGAGACCTTAATGACTACATATTACATGGAAGAGGATTTACTGAGAAGACAATTTTTCTCAGACTGGTCAGTGAGGAAAATATGGGCTCAAATGACTCAGTCCCTCCTCTACAAAGGTTGGAGCCCTCTGTGGGGATTTCATATGTGTCCGATACCTCAATGAGACACATGCATGTGTGAGAGGACTCATTGTACATACTATGTAACCTTTGGAGGTCTCAGTTATATTTTGAATATCTATCAGAGCATTAATCTGTGCAGACATCAGGTACCCCAGAGCACTTGGTAAGATAGTACTTAAGTGTTAGAGGTCTAATAGAGGTCATTATCTGAGCTTGAGAAGCCTATGGTGGATATTATATTCATTTCATTGTCCTGCATGAGGATGATATCCACTGCAGAGTCCTCAGGCAGTATGTTGCCAGTGTGAGTGGACTCAGTGCTATATGATGTGAATGTCAGAGGCCTCAGGGAGGAATCATGGGAGTTTCAGAAAGGATACAATGAGGATATGATATGAGTATCAGATACCTGCTTCACACTATTATAAACGTGTCCGAGGCCACAATCATTATATCTTATGTGTCAGAAACTTCAGTGATAACACTGTATTTGACATAGGCCTCTGTGAGAATATTGTAGGTGGCCGAGTCTTCTCATGGATATTAAGTGTCAGAGTCTAGAGCCAGGGTGTTACCAGACTGCCTGAGGCCTCAGTAACAATGTGAACATGACCAAGGTTACAGTTTAGATATATTATTGATGTCAGAGGCCTCTGTGATGATGTGATATGTGTCCAAGGCTTCAGTGAGAATGTGATGTGTTAGTCACAGGCCTCACATTGGATATTATACTTCATAGAGGCTGCAGTAAATTTACTATACCTGTCAGAGGCCTCAGGTTTCTCCTATGGAAAGAGGCCTCCATAAGTATATGATGGCTGTCAAAAAGATTCTAAGTGGAAGAGACTTCTGTTAGTCAATTACATGTGTCAGATGTCTCCAATACTACATCATTAATATTAGGGGCCTCAGTAAGCCTCTTATAGGTCCTGTAGGTTGCAATGTAGATACTGTATGTGTCAAGTCCTCAGGGAGTTAGAGGCCTAAAAAAGTATATTATATCTGCCAGAGGTTTAAGGTAGGATATTAAATGCTCCTGACTCTTCAGTGAGGCTTTTAACTGAGTCAGTGGATTCAGCATTGATACTTCATTGCTGTCAGAGGCCTCAGTGAGGACACTATTAGGGTCACAGACCTCATTGAGTCAGAAGTCTTAGTGACAATGGAGGATATGTCAGAGGCCTGAGAATATCACATGCATCTGAATCTTCAGAGATATTTTGTGTGTCGGAGGCCTCAGCAAGTATATGGGCTACAGTACTCAGTGTTGATATTACATGAGCATCAGAAGCCTGAGGGAGGAGGCATTGAATGTGCCCTGAGGGAGGACATTCAAAATGTGTCTGAGGCCTAGCTGAGGATAGTTTGCTTGTTGAAGGGCTAAGGGAAAATATTGTTTGTCAGAGGCCGCAGGGCCGATACCAGGTGTTAGAGGCCTTACTGTGGGTAGAAGGTATGAGTACCCTGAATGAAGATTTCATTTATTTCAGAAGCCTCAGTGAGACTACAATGTTATTATCACAGGACTCAGTGAATATACTAGGTTAGTGTCAGAGGACAAGAAAGGACTTTATATACATCAGAATCCTCTAGGAGTTTATTATATGGATTTCAAAGACCTCAGGAAAGATATCATGTGATTCTTGGAGCTGTGAGTGGGGACATTTTAAGTGTCAGAGTCCTCAGGAAGTTGATTAGGGGTGAATGTATCTTCAGTGTGATTGTATATGAATGTCAGATGCCTCAGTGAATATGGGATATGAATGTCAGAGGAGGCATGGAGGATATCCTATCAGGGTAAGAGACACACAGGAGAATTCTATATAAATAGCATAGCCCAAATGAGGATATTGCAGGGGTCAGAGTCCAGTGTAACTATGGTAAGAGTAGGAGGCCTCTGTAATCCTATCATATACCCTAGAATCTTCATGTGGATATTTACTGTCAGAGTCCAGAGCAAGGCTATGAACTGATAGTCAGAAGCCTCAGTGAAAAATCATACATGTGATCCAGGACTCTGTGAAAACATTATGTCCAAGTCAGAGTCCTCTGTGGAGTTATTGTCTGTGTCAGAGACTTCAAGTGGATACTTAAAAGTGTCAGAAGGATCTGTGTTGATAGGATGGTACTTTCAGAGTCTTCAGTGATTTTTTAATATTTTAGACAATAGGGGTCTTTGTCAGTGAGGCTATTAGGTGTGCCTGAGCTCACTGATGGCCAAGAGGATTGAGGATATTTCTTGAGTCCCACAAGTCTCTATGAATAAGTTGTGCAACTGTCAGAGGAAAAAGGAAGGAGAGGATATGACTGATAGAGATCAGAGTGAAGATATTGTACACTTAAGAATCCTCAATAAATAGAATAGGAGTGTTTATGGACTCAGTGAGATAATCAAGAAATGCCAGATAATCAAGAAATCCTCAGTGAGTATCCAATGTGTCAGAGAACGACTCACTAAGGATATTACATGAGTGTCAGAGACCTCCATAAGAATGTTTCTTAAGTGCCATAGGCCTGAGTCAGGACATATATGTGCTGTAATAAGAAAAGGACTCTGTTAGCATATTATATGTGAAAGTTCTTTGAGGATCAAAAGCCTGAGTGAGAATAATACATTTGTTAGGGGACATACTGAAGATATTCTGTCAAGGTCAGAGGCCCCAGTGAGGATATGATATGTGTCAGACTTCACTGAGTTTATTTTGTTATCACCACAGGCCTCAATTAGGATTATTAAATATTTGTGTCAGAGGCCTCAGGGTAGATAGTATAAGTGTCAGAATCCTTATTTAATATTTTATATGACTGTGAGGTGAAGAAAACTTCTGAATATTAGAGGACTTCCTGAGGATTTTGTCCTCAGTGAATATATTTTAGGGCTCAGAGTTCTCAGTGAGGAAATTCTATGTGTCAGAGGCCTCCTTGAGAATAATGATGGCAGTGCCATGGTACCCAGTGAGGACATTGTATGTGATGAAGTTTCAGGGTAGAGAGAATATCAGTGTGGAAGGCCTCAGTGAGATTATGAAATGAACACCACATGCCTTTGTGATGATCTAATATGTGTAAGAGGCCTCACTGAGAACAGAATCTCTCTCAGAGGTCAGTGAGGATAATACGGGGTCAAATGACTCATTCCATACTGTACATAGGATGGAATCCTCAGTGGGAATTTTATATGTGTCAGAGACCTCAATGAGACATATATGTCTCTGAGGACTCATTGTACCTCATGTTACTACAGAGGCCTCAGTGCTTTTGGATGACTCTAGAGGGTCTAAATCTGTGTGGACTTCTGGTGCCCCAGAGCACTCAGTGTGATATTCCTTGAGTGTCAGAAGCCTTGATTAGGATATTTCTGAATGACAAAAGCCTCAGGGTGGATATTATATTGATCTCACTGTCCTGTATGAGGATGATATCCATTTCAGAGTCCTCAGTAAGAATGTCATTAGTGTTTTGGGACTCAAATGAGATAGGATGTGAATGTCAGAGGCCTCAGGGAGGATTCATGTTGGCGTTAGAGGAAGACTCACTGAGGATGTGATATGAGTGTCAGAAACCATTCTGAGGCTATTATAAAAATATCCAAGGCCTGAGTGTGGTTATTTTATGTGTCAGAGGCTTCATATGGATATTATGTATCAGAGTCCAGTGCCAGGGTATTACCAGAGTTTCTGAGACTTCACCAACCCATCCCCTTGAATGGGAACAAGGTCACAGTACAGATATCCTGTTCATGGCAGTGGCCTCAATGACGATATGTGGAAGATTCCTCAGTGACAATATAGAGTGTTTGTCACAGGCTTCACCTTTGACATTATATTTTGGGAGTTGGCAGTAAACTTACTATACTTGTCAGAGGCCTCAGTTTTCTCCTATAGAAAGGGACCTCTGTGAGTACATGATGGCAGTGCCAGAGGCATCAAGAAGACATTCTAAGTGCAAGAGACCTCTGTTATCCAATTGTACATCTCAGATGTCTCCAATACTTTATTGTTATTATTAGAGACCTCAGTATGACTCTTATAGATACTGTAGGTGTCAATGTAGATATTAAATATTTCAAAGACCTCAGGAAGTTAGAGGCCTCGGGGAGTATATTATACCTCTCAGATGTTTCAGGGAGTATTTTAAATGCACCAGCCACCTCAGCAAAGCTATTCCTGAGTCAGATGTCTCAGTACCAGTACTTCATTATTGTCAACAGCCTCAGTGAGGATACCATTAGGGTCACATGCCTCAGTGAGAATACTAAATGCATTTGAATCCTTAGTGACAATGGGACTTGTGTCAAAGGACTTATGATATCATATGTTTTAGAGTCTCCTCTGAGAATATTATAGTTGTCAAAAGAGTTAGTCAGTAATATATGTCAGAGCCCTCAGTGAAGACAGTGCCTTTTTAAATAGTTTCCTGTGTTTAGTTAGAGCTCTGAATAAAAATATTATTGTGTTTCAGAGGCCTCAGTGTATTTTTTCCTTATTTGTCATAGGCTCTCATGGATATTTTATGACTGACACAGGCCTCAGTAATGATATTGAGCATGTTAGAAACCTCTGTGAGGACATTATATGTCAGAGTCCTCATTGATTATATGTGTAGAGGACTCATTGAAAATATTATAGGTGTCAAAGAACTTAGTTTTTATGTGAGTTTTAGAGAACTTATTGAGAATATTTTTATGTGACATAGGCTTCCACAAGGATTTCATATATGTGTCAAATGCCTCAATGAAGATATCATATTTTTTCTAGTTCTCTGTGAGGATATCTTATGAGTTTGAAGGTTTGACATGTTATTTTCTAGGGGTCTCAATGTGTATGTGATATCAGCCAGTGGTATCATTAATGATATTTATTGATAACAAACTCATATTATTTCAGTGCGCACTATATATGTTAGAGTCTTCATAAGAATATTATATTGTACTTAAAGCCTCAGTGAAATGGTTTATAAGTGTAAAAGGCCTAATTGAGGGTATTATACTATTCTTTCCTGTTAAAAGAAAACAGGAAACAATAGAAAGAACTCCCAGTGGAAAGAATGGTCAAAGCTATTCCCAAAGGCTTCAAGCAGGAATGAAGTAAGCAACAAAGCACTATAGAGTTGGATAACAAACAAAATCTTGGAGTAAATATCCAGATGCTCATTTATTTACAAGTAAATGACTAAACAGATAAACAAAAGAGGCTAAATAAAAACATCTTATGCAGAATTTCAAGTAATTGAGGTGGACATTTGGCCCTCAAGGAGTTAGGCCTAACTTCCCACTCCTTAAGAGGGGGCTCTGCATAGTGACTTACTCCAAAACAATATATATAATGTGTACATGTAGAGAAACATAACTTCACAGTGAGAAATCTGGCAAACACTACATCAGTCAGGTGAGCACCTTGAGGATATGAAATGAAGAATAGCACTTCATCTGTAATCTGCTTTCCCCAATCCATAACCTGTCTACATATGAGAAAAACATGAACTGAAAATCTAAAAAGTACCTGATAGGTACTCCTCAACTGTCAGGTCCTCCTCAAACATCAAGGGCATCAGAGAAAGGAAGGTCAGAGAAACTGTCGCTACGAAGAAAAGCCTATGGAGACAGGATGACTGTCTTGCGGAATCTTAAATGGGGTCCTGGAACTGAAAGAGGCTGTACTGAGAATTCAAAGGAAACACAGACATTAGTTAATAAGAGCATATCAGTGTCTGTTTATCATGAAAAATCATGTATGAAGTTAACACATCTGAGATAGCTCACGTAAGTCATAAGAGCAAAGAAACTGGGTAGAAGTTACATAGTAGATCTCTGCATTTTCTTTGTAATTTCTGTGTAAACATAAAATTACTCTAAAATAAAATCTTAAGACATGGCTATATTTTTCAAACACCTGCTCATTTAATTACTCAGAATATCAATTACTAATAATTGACATTCTTAACTAGTTCTGCATTTTGTTAAGAGAATTTATAACAAAAATGTGTCAAACTAAGATAATGTAAGATAAATACTTATTTTATATGTTTTATGTTAAAGTAATAATATGTTTAAACTTATTTATCATTATTTATTTTGCTATTTCTGGGTTCTGGATTTTCTCTCTAAAAATTTCAAAACTTTAGAGAAAAAATCTACGTTTTAGAGACACTATTTCAAGTCATGGTTGAACTTTTTCTAAAGAGTCATGATAAAAAATATGTTACAAGAGCAGATTGATTCATTGTGAATGGATCATTGATCCCAATGGAGTCTTATCTTTCGTTTGTTTCTATGTATACCCTTCAACAGTAATAGCATCAAATATTTGCCACTAGGAAAAATATTTAAACAAAAAATGTAAACAGAATTTGTGACAATAACTTATGATGCTTTCTAAAAAAAAGAAAAATTTAAAAGAATATCAAAGTCAGTTTCCTCCATGACGTTCTTCAGAAGTGGTAAAACTAGAGAAACATCAATGGAAGCATGGTTTATGAGTGATCTTAGATATTCTCGTGTTTTATGGGGAAATTATATTTTAGAAATCATAAAAATATTGGATGCCCAAACTCTTTAATGTTTTCAAATGTAGTTGAATTTCTATGTAAGTTTCTCATTGATATAGCTAGTCATAAAGCTAATAAAAACAAAGAATCTATGGGGCTGGGATGTAGGTCAGTGGTGGCATACCTTATCCAGAATTCAGGAGGCCCTGGGTTTGATCCCTAGCACCACAATATTTTTTAAATCAGTGCCTTACTTGTGTAATCAAATAGAAAGTGAACCATCACCACTCTTAGGAAAATGTTAAGCCTGAAAAACAGTTAATAATCAAAATACTCTTACAATAGAAATAGCCTATTGTGACCAGATGTGTCATATCATAAAGTACATTCACATTATAATATCAAAATATCAGAATCAAAATACTCTTAGAATAGAAATAGCCTATTGTGAGCAGATGTGTCACATCATAAAGTATATTCACATTAAATATCCTCTCAGAACAATAAAAAAAGACTTTGATGACCATTTAGAAGGAGAAAATGGCTATAATATAGATTAGAAAATTATTAAGAAATTAGAAACATGAGGCGAGGTGCTGTGGGCACGGAGAGCGGGTGGCCTAGGCTTGGCGGGTGGAAGGGTCCCTCCTGCAGGGTTTGTGGAGTGAGCCGGGTACACAGGGGTGGTTGTGTGGTGTCCCCTCTGGCTGTCCATCTTGAGGAAGAGCTGAGTGGGCGGGAAGGATGGAGGACCAAGGGTAGTTGTCGCGGAGGTGATCTGGGTGCTCCGAGGCCCTCATAGGGAAGGCCTCGGGAAGCTTGGAGGTGTGGAGAGGAGAAGCCCATCCTCAACCAATGCCCAGCGCTGGGCAGATCCGATGTTGGGCTGTAGAAATGCTCTGTGTGGTGGGTGGGGTGCGGGTGGTCTTTTTCCTTGGCCCATCTTGCCCGTCATGCACGCAAGGAAGTGAAAGGGGTGTGGCCTCTGGGCACCTCTTCAGCTCCCTTGTGAGCTGCCCTGTAGGGGTACCCTGCAATCATGTAGGAATAGGAGACGCTGGCAGAGCCTTGCAGTCAGGACAGCAATGATGACACTGAAGATGTTTCATTGTTTGATGCAGAAGAAGAGACAACTAATAGACCAAGAAAATCTAAAATCCGACACCCAGTGGCATGATTTTTCCATTTGTTCTTCTGAGTCTCTGCCATTATAGTCTATCTTCTCTCTGAATTGCTCAGCAGCAGCTTTATTGCTTGTATGGTGACAATTATCTTGTTGTTGTCACGTGACTTTTGGGCAGTGAAGAATGCCACAGGTAGAGACTGATGGTAGGCCTTGGGTGGTGGAATCATATTGATGAGGATGGAAAGAGTCATTGGGTGTTTGAGCCCAGGAAGGCATCTCCTCAGGAGAATAAAACTGTTTCAAAAGTTGAATCAAGAATCTTTTGGTTAGGACTAATTGCCTGTACAGTGCTGTGAGTGATATTTGCCTTTAGTGCTTTCTTCTCCCTCAGAGTAAAATGGTTGGCATGGTTATCATGGGTGTGGTGCTACAGGGTGCCAACCTGTATGGTTACATTAGGTGCAAGTGGGCAGCTGGAAGAATTTAACTAGCATGGCTACCTGGTATCTTGAAATGCAGTTTTTAAGACAAAACACCAGAAATGAACAGACTTCTTGAATAGAGAGAAAATTATATTTTCTGTGATATTGGGGAATGGCTGAAGAGATTCTTGATTATGAATTGTTTAGAGCTCAGTCCAGTATAAAAAGGAGCATTGATTTTTGTTTGTTTGTTTTGTTTTCACTTGCAAAGTTACTATAAAAACTGTTTTTTTAAACAAAGTTTTAATTTTCTTTTTCTAGTAGTTGAGGCTGGGAAGTATGATATCATTAAGAACATTGTCAGAATTTATTTTATGGTGTACATATGTATGCATATAGTAATGTATCGGTATATCCCAAATTAATGTGTTAGTTTACATATGTTACAGAGATATTTGCATTTTGATCCATAGAATATAGGATGTTCTTAATATATCTCAAAGGTATGTGTGTTTACATACTATTTCTATAGGTTATTTTCAGAAATAAGTTGATTCCATGATTAAGAGTAAACACTTGGCTTGTGTATGAGTTAAAAAGTTAGAAAAAAATGTTAATTTTAAATATATACTTCATGTTGAAATTGCTTATGTTACACATGCACAAGTGAAAACAAATTCAGGCTGGTAGTGTTAACTAGTTTCTAAAATTTTCTTTTATTTTTATACTTAAGGCCTAACTAATAAATGGAATCTTTATAGTTTATGTTTAAGGGATACCCAGGATTGCTGCTGTTTTATTTATTTCATAGAAAGGATAGTCATATTTTATTTTGGAACTTCCTGTAAACTCTTCAGTGATCTCTGGACTAATAAAATCTTTTAGTACTAAATGAATATTATTCTTATGTCATAGTAAAAATAATCATTTAAATACTTGGCATAATAAATGCCTAAAGACATTTTATGAATCTATTTTTTCTTGCTATAATGGGAATATTGTAAATCATACATTTGTATTAATAATTTTTCTTAAACAAGGCAATATATTTAACTGTAAACTAAACCAATCTACAAATTATTGTAGGCAGTTGTAAATTCTGTTGAGATACTGGAAACTTTGTTGGAGTCTTTTAATCAGCAGATTATATTGTGAATGTATTTGTACATTGTTAAAATATGTTTAAAGATGTTTTGTTTTAGTTGAATAAATGCGTATTGGAGTCAAAAACAAGAAATTAGAAACATGATAATGCATAAAAATTCTCTAGGCCATACTAGGCACTTTGAACTGTAATCACAGCTATTTTGGAGACTGAAGCAGGAGGATCACAAAGTTTGAAGCTAGCCTCAATACCTCAGGAACTTAGCAAAATCCCGTCTCAATATAATATTTTAAAAGGGCTGAAATTCATTGTTTGCCTAACATAGTCAAGGTTATCAGCTTAATTCTCATCACCATAAATAAATTTAAAGAATAACTCCAAACCAAGCATAAAATATGAGATAACTGCGGCATTTATAGAAGAGGGTGGAATCTACTATGTTGAACACCCCAAAAGGATTCAACTATATTTAATTATTTTTCAGCTCATGATATCAACATGTCTAATCTCCACTTATATTACTTCATTAAAATATGGTAAAAAGTGTATGTACTTTTTTAATGATTTCAAAATATGAGTTATACTCAACTCTATTCTAAAAACTACCTTTGAAGCACATAGAGCACCAGCATTTATATAAAATGAAATCAGGCCATTTCCTACACAAAGTAATATTTAGTAAGTACTAATATATACACACATTATTTCAAAAGAAATTAAAATTGATGAAATCAAAAGGTCACTGGTATGCTTTTGAATGATATTTTGAATATATGAGAAACACTTAATAGAGTTCTCCAAAAAGAACTTCTGACAATATATAAAGCATTCTTATTAGAAGGTCAATTCCCTTGCTTGCAAGTAGTAAGAGAAACTAACTACATGATGAATGTAAGACTTTAATAATAAGATATTCAAATATGCTTTCTAAATTTGAAAAAGTAGAAAATGTCTGTTTAAAAAAGTCTATTTTTGGTAAATGTATCTGTTTTGTTTTTAAAGAATCAATTGACTTTTATCTTACACACTGTAATTATTTCAGTGATTTTAAGCTGGAATATCATGTAATATTAATAGGTGGAATTTTAAAATATCACCATCCTCTTTCTTTCTATAAAATTGATTAGCAAATTTTCTTAGAATAATTTCAACCCAATTTGGAAAAGATGTGTGTGTGTGTGTGTGTGTGTGTGTGTGTGTGTGTGTGTGTGTAAATACATAATATTTTAAACAATTCTCCTGACCCTTGGGTCCTGTGAAAGACATATTGTCTGTGTGTGGTGCTGAAATGGAACCCAGGGACTCTCACATGTTAAGCAAGTTCTCTGCCACCAAGTTACACACACTGTCCCAAAGATATTAATAAGAAAAAGATAATTAAAACTTTTTGAGATGATGAGAACTGTCAAACAAGATAATTCAATCAAAACAAGGTAAACTAAAAAGTATATTTAAAAATATTGTTGATAAAAATAGCAGAAGTTCAAAGTTAGAGAAGAAATTAAAAATCAAACTGCAGAAACCTACTACATAAAATTGGAAACCTAGAGGGAATGGGTAATTTCCTAGTTAAAAAAAACACATTAATAAAAGATTAAAATAAGAAAACTATGAATGATCAATCAGCTTAAAAAGTTTAAAATGATGCTTACAGATCTCCCATTGGGACAAAAACCAGGAACATAGGGGTCAACGGTTAAGTGTTAACTGACTTTTAACAAATTCTGGATTTACTTAAAATGTTCATGATCTAGGAGGAAAGAATGAAATCATTACTTAAAATAAATACTTCAATTAATTAAAATTAATTTCCTCAATTAACTTTGTGGTATAATACCAAAGCATTATATAGTCAAGATATTTCAGCAGATGTAGAATGTCAACACAGTATACCATTACAAATGCACTGCCAAATAAACTGACTTGCTCAATCAAAGACAAAATGTATTCTTAATCAAAATTTTGATTAATTTAGCTCCATAAAATCCATGAACTATTTTTTCACAAATTCTGGCTTACTGGAAATAACATATTTAAACTTAAATAACCTTGTGGGTTTCATACATCTACTTTTCCATTTTTTAATATTTTTCCTGCTTTAACACAGTAAAAATAAGCAGTTAGAACAATTCCTCCTCCCTCTGTGCCAGAAATCATCCAAGTAGCTGTGTTTTTTTAAAGATAGAGAGATAGAGAGAGAGAGAAAGAGAGAGAGAGAAGAGAATTTTATTTTTTTTAATATTTATTTTTAGTTCTCGGCAGACACAACATCCCTGTTGGTATGTGGTGCTGGGGATCGAACCCAGGCCGCACGCACTCCAGGCGAGCGCGCCATCAGTTGAGCAACATCCCCAGCCCCAAGTAGCTGTGTTTTGATGACAAGTAATCAGAGCCTCTTGAAGGGATGTTTCCCCAAAGTAAACCTTGCTGAAATAATGAAGGAGAGCAAGGCTCCCTCCTCAGCTCTCAAATGGGCGCAGGGAGTGAATCTGCCCTCTCTTCACACTTCCCTTTTCCTCACCTGCCGCCTATTTATCCAGAAGTTTCTGGAAGATCTCTCTGAGGCTGCTCTAGGCATGCCTATAGACATGACCCACAGAATCCTCAAGCCAGGATCTCTCTAAGGCTAGTCTGAGAAGAGCATCCCTGTAGATTTGACTCAGTGTCCCCAAGTGAGGCATCCCTCTGAGGTTGCTCTGAGGAGAAGGGAGCTTGGGATGACCCTACACACGTGACCCACAGTGTCTCCAAGTCAGTTATCTGCCTGAGGATGGTCTGAAAAGAATGGAGCTCTAGGTGTCCCTATAGCCTTGACCCACAGCTGGTCTTAGAACAGAGTTATAGCCTTGATCCACAGTGTCCCCAAGCTGTGAGTCTCACTGAGGCTAAAGAGAAGGGACCCTAAAGTCCCTATAGACACAACACAAAGTGTCCCCAAGCTGGGAGTACTCCTGAGTCTGCTCTAAGAGAAAGCTCCAAGTCCGCATACACATGAACCACATTGTCTCCAAGGTGGGAGTATGCTTGAGTCTGCTGAGAAGGTAACTCTCCTCCCATACATTTGACCCACCAGGGTACCCAAGTTAGGAGTTACCTCCTCAGACCAGAGGTGCTCAAGAGAACCTAGGGTGCCAAGCTGGTGGAGTATTGCTTCAGACAGGAGGCACATGGAGCACCCAGGGTCCCTGAGCTGGGAGACTCCAGGTACATGGCATACCCAGGTTCCCTGAGCTGGGATTATCTCCTCAGATCCCAGGCACAATGAGGACCCAGAATATCCAAGCTGGGAATATCTCCTCAGATCTAAGGTGCACGGAGGACCCAGGGTCCCTGGGCTGGGAGGACCTTCTCAGACACCAGACACACCAAGGACCCAGGGTCCTGGAGCTAGGAGTACCTCCTCAGACCCAAGGCACACAGAGGACTCAGCGTCTCTGAGGTGGGAGTATCTCCTAAGACCCCAGGCACATGAAGGACCCAGGGTCCCCGAGCTGGGGGATCTCCTCAGACCTGACACACACGGAGGACCCAGGGTCCCCGCGCTGTGAAGACCTCCTCAGACATGATGCAGACGGAGGACCCAGCATCCCTAAGCTGGGAGTATCTCCTCAGACCCCAGGCACAGGAAATGCCCAGGGTCCCCGAGCTGGGAGGACCTCCTCAGACCCAAGGAACACAGAGGACTCAGGCTCCCGGAGTTGGGAGGGCCTCCTCAGACATGAGGCACAGGGAGGACCTAGCGTCCCGACCTGGGAGTATCTCCTCAGACCCGAGGCACACACGGAGGACCCAGGGTCCCAGACCTGGGAATATCACCTGAGACCTGACACACAGGGAGGACCCAGCGGCCTCAAGCTAGGAGGACATCCTCAGAGCCGAATCAGGTCTGAGGAGGAGCTCCGCATCCCCACACACATGACCCATAGTACCCTCAAGCTGTGTGTATCCTGGAGGCAGGTCTGTCACTCCCTGGTGGTTGACCCAGCACGCTGGCAATTTTTCCTGAGACAAGAGCTCTAGTCCTCACCCTGAAGAAGGAAGGACAAAGATGGAACGTGAGCCACTGTTCCCTGCTGACCCCGCCCAGTGTGAGACTCTGCTCATACACAGGGGCACCATTCCCTGATGGCCACGCCCAGTGCAGGCCTCTGCTCATGGGCAGAGACACCACTCCTGATGACCACGCCCAGAGCCAGACTCTGCTCATGTGCACAGGCACCACTCCCTGATGGCCACGCCTAGTGCAGGCTTCTGCTAACCTGCAGTGGTAGTAGGGTGGCTAGTCTTTCTTATTTCTCTCAGCGCCTTTCTGTAGCCTCAGCTATTACTGAATAGGATCTATTCCCACTTCTTTAACTAAGTCTGGCTGTGTTTATTTGTGCCATCACCAGAAGTGGAATCTCAGGAGAAGAGAAACGGGAGGCCAAGACACTGAGACCCGGGTCCCTGGACTCAACCAGGCCACACACTGCTGTAGCCAGGGTCCAGGCAGGCAGAGGCACAGACATGAGCACCTGCAGGGAGACCCTGGACACTTCACTTTTGTGCCCAAGGGCAGGAGGCCAAAAGCAGGTCCACACAGAGGCCTCTGCAAAGTGTAGACATGTGACTGAGTGAGTGATGTAGCCAAGGACTGCCAAATTTTAACGTCATGGGTTTTAAGAAAAGCAGTGAAATCCCAGCCCATCTTGACTGCTTTCAAGGTTGTGAGACCCTGAGCTCACACGACCCCCCAGCAGCCTCTGGGAGCTGCAGGGTGCACCCCTTGCCCTGGGGCATTCTAGATTGAATTATCTTTCCTTGTTTCCCAGCTCTCACCATGAATGCCTCTAGGAGTTGCAATTATTCCCAGAGATTCTTGACAGTCTAATTTGGTGTTCTGCCCACACAGCCCTCACCAGGCAGGATCATCAGAGCTGTGTGCCACATGCTATCCCAAGTGCCCTGGTGGACCCTGGCAGTGGAGACTGGTGTTCTTCCCATGTAGCCCTCACTCCAGAAGCCTATGGGGAACTGCAAGTAGCAGAATTACCCTCATATCCCATGCAGCCTTCACTACAGAGGCATCTGGGTGCTTCAGAACCCCCAGGATCATGGACATTGTAGCCTGGTGCTGGGTTGGTGCAGCCCACACTATAGTTGCTTTTCACAGCTCTGAGGCCCCAGGAATTCTGTGTATTGTAGTCCACTTTGCTCAAGCATTCATGACCTCAGAGGTCTAGAGCTGCAGGCTATTGATTTTTCTGGGCAGTGCAGACCATCCTACCTAAGTAAACCCCACCATCAAGGCTCCCAGTATCAGCACACCACAAGCCTGCCTGGACACCCCTGAGGAGTCTGGGTGGTGCAATACAAATCTTGCCCATGCAGTCCTCAAGAGGTAGATGTCTGGGAGCTGCAGGCCCTGGGGGATTCTGGTAGTGTATTCTTGCCTTCAGCCCGCACAGCTCTCACTGTGGAGGCCTCTGAGTGGCAGGCCACACAGGCACCTGGACATCTCCAAGAATTCTGAGTAGTGTAGTTCAGTTCTCTACCCTGAAGCCCTCACCACAGAGTATTTTGGGGGCTGCAATTTCCTGAGGATTCTGGGTAATGCAAGTCAGTGTTTTGCCTGCATGCCTCCTGTGAGGGCCAGGATAAATGCAAGCCACATGCTTACCTTGGTAATGCAGAACTCACTGTGGAGGGTTCTTGGACTTTAGGCTTCACAGTCATCAGGGTATCCCCAGGAATTATGGGTAGTGTAATCTGACCTTTAGCATGAAAAGCCTTTGCTGTGGAGGCCTCTAGGAGTTGCAGGCCACATGCTCACCCAGGCAACATGTCCCTAAATGATTCTGGGTAGTATAGTTAAGTTCTGTTTTCTACAATTCTCATCACAGAGGATCCTGGGAGATGCTGGAACTAAGATTTGTGGGTAACATAGTCCTGTATTTTGCCCATTCACCACAGAGGGTTCTGGGAGCTATAGCCCCTGAGGATTGTAGGTAATGTAGGCTAATGATTTGATCACCACAGAGGAAGGTACAGCTCATGAGGATTCTGGATAATGTAGTCTAGTGTTTGCCTGCACAGCCCTACTGGGAGGACCACAAGAACTGCAGACCCATGCTTTCCCTGGTACCCTGGAGAGTCTAGGTACTAATGCTCTCATCACAGAAACTTCTGTGAGTTATAGGCAGTGAGGACATACCCTGCATTGAGCCTGGTGTTCTGCCTTTGCAGCCCTCAACCCAGAAGCTCCTGGGCACAGCAGACACCCAAGGGATATGAGAAGCACAGTTTGTCATTCTGCCCACACAGACCTCACTGCAGAGGTCTCTGTAAGCTGCAGGTCCCTTAGGGCTCTGGTCATGCAATCTGTCATTTGGTCCATGCTGCCCTCAATGCAGAGGGCTGTAGGAACTGCAGGTCCTGAAGGATTCTGGGCAGCACAGGCCATCATAACCTTTGCATCTCTTGCCCTAGAGCCTCCTGGGAGCTGCTGGCCACATTCTCACTAGCCACTCCTGAGGACTCTGGGCAGTGTCGTAACCAATAAGTGTTCTCTTTCCTACATTGTATCTGACATAAAAGGGCCACACTGCCATTTAAAAACCTGGCTTATATCTGTTTCTGATTATTAACAGTGTTTCCTAAATGTTTAAGAGATTGAAAGCTATCCTTTCACTTTTGCTAGTCCTGATAACATGCAAACCCATGATTATAATTTTTATACACTATGGATTCTAAATTTTACTTTAAAAGTTAAACAGTTAATTGTGACATTAACCATTACTAGCTTTTTCATATTTTGGATATATTCATGTTCTTACAGAATAGAAGCCTTTTAAAATGTAAGACTTGGTAGAGCCCTTTACCAAGATGATGTTCTCTAAAACTGTCTGTAGCAATAGTCTCTTTCAGGTTTATATAGAAATAACAAATTTGATTGATATTTATTTATGATATTTAATGTTTTATAACTGGATAAGGGTAACCTGTTATCAATAAGTTATACATAAAATTTTGTGTTACTCTTTATACTGGGATGGGAATTTAAATGTATTTTTGGAAAGTAATAAGCAGAGCCTGGTTTGTTTAAAGGCTGAAAATGTGGAATATGATTTTGCCATTTTTCCCACAAAAAAGAAGTTAAGAGCTCTCTTAGCCTTTATATTCTATTCATGTTTCAGATGAAATGTTGTTTGTTTGTTTGTTTTATAAAGAAAAGAAGTTTATTTGGCTCAAGGTTCTTGTCCAAGATTAAAGGGCTGAATCTAGTGATGGCCTTTTTGCCGGCAGAATATTGAGATGGCTCAGTACATCATATAGTGAGGGAAGGGACTGGGATTCTCCAGATAGCTGGTTTCTATAGCAGCCTCACTCTCAAGATAGCCCATAAGTCCATTAATCTGCTCATAGTATAGATGGATCAACCCTTCTCAAGTTAACCAATAAACTCATTAATCTGTTCAGGATATGAATGGATCAACCGTGCACAAGGACAAAGCTCTAAAATGGATCAACCCTGCACAAAGACAAAGCTCTCATATGGATCCACCCTACACAAGGATGAAGCTCTGATTGCTTTGATCACCTCTTAAAGACCCCACCTACTTTTCTTTCTTTTTTTATTGGTTGTTCAAAACATTACAAAGCTCATGACATATCATCTTTCATACATTTGATTCTAGTGGGTTATGAACTCCCATTTTTACCCCAAATACAAGTTGCTGAATCACATCGGTTACACATCCACACATCCACATTTTTACATAATGCCATATTAGTGACTGTTGTATTCTGCTACCTTTCTTTTTTTTAACTGGGGATTTTACCCAGGGATATTTTACACAGAGCTACATCCCCAGTTCTTTTTATGTTTTTTTTTTTTTTTTATTTTGAGAAAAGATCTTGTTACATTGATGAGGTTGGCCTCAAACTTGAGCTCTTCTCCCTCAGCCTCTAGAGTCATTGGAGTTTCAGGTGTGTACTACCCTGCCTTGTGGTTCTACCTCATATATTTATTTATTTTATTTGTTCAAATTAGTTATATGTGGCATATTGACATATTGTACACAAATGAAGCACACTTTCTCTTTCTTCTGGTTGTACATGGTGCAGAGTCACTCCAGTTGTATAATCATAGACGTACGTAGGGTAATTATGTATGACTCATTCTACTGTCCTTTCCATCCCTGCAGTCATAACCTTCCTTCACAGTCCTCTACACAAACCAAAGTTTCTTCATTCTTCCCTACCTCCCCACCCCACTATGAATCAGTATATGCTTATCAGAGATAATGTTCATCTTTTGTTTTGGAGGAATTGGCTCATTTCCCTTAGCATGATATTCTCTAGTTCCATCCATTTATCTGCAAATGCCATAATTTCATTCTTCTTTATGGCTGAATAATTTTCCATTATTTAAATGTATCACTTCTCTTTATCCATTCATTGGTTGAAGGGCATCTAGGTTGGTTTCATTGTTTAGCTATTGTGAATTGAGCTGCAATAAACACTGATGGGGCCACATCACTGTGGTATGCTGATTTTAAGTCCTCAAGGTATAAAATGGGGAATGGGATAGCTGGGTCAAATGGTGGTTCCATTCTGAGTTTTCTGAGGAATCTCCATACTGCTTTCCATAGTGGTTGCCTCAATTTTCAGTTCCACCAGCAATGTATGAGTGTGTCCTTTCCCCCACATCTCTGCCAACACTTATTATTGCTTGTATTCTTGATAATTGCCATCTGATTGAGATGAAATCTTATAGTAGTTTTGATTTACATTTCTTTTTCATTTGTTTGTTAATGGATTATATTTCTTCTTCTGTGAAGTGTCTTTTCAGTTCCTTAGCCAATTTATTGATTGGATTATTTGTTTTTAGGGTGTTAAGTTTTTGAGTTCTTTATATATGTCCTGGAGATTAGTGCTCTATCTGAGGTGCATGTAGTAAAGACTTCCTCCCATTCTGTAGGCTCTCTCATTACATTATTGATTGTTTCCTTTACTGAGAAGAAGTGTTTTTGTTTGAATCCATGCCATTTATTGATTCTTGATTTTACTGCTTGCACTTTGGGAGTCTTCTTAAGGAAGTCAGGTCCTAAGCCACCATCATGAAAATTTGGGCCTACTTTTTCTTCTATTAGGTGAAAGGTATCTATTCTAGTGTGAAAGTCTTTGATCCACTTTGAGTTGATTTTTGTGCAGGGTGAAGTATAGAGGCTTAATTTCATTTAGCTATGTATGGATTTCCAGTTTTCCCAGCACCATTTATTGAAGAGTCTATCTTTTCTCCAATGTATGTTTTTGTCTAGTATGAAATAACCATATTTATGTGGTTTTTATCTCTGTGTCTTCTATTTTGTACCATTGGTCTACATGTCTATTTTTGTACCAATGCCATGCCATTTTTGTGACTGTTGTTCTGTAGTATATTTAAGGTCTGGTATTGTGATGCCTTCTGCTTCACTCTTCTTGCTAAGGATTCCTTTGGCTATTCTGGATCTCTTATGTTTCCAAATGAATTTTATGATTGCTTTTTCTAGTCCTATGAGGAATGCCATTGGGATTTTAATACAAATTGCATTGAATATGTATAACAGTTTTGGTAGTTTGGCCATTTGGACTATATTAATTCTGCCTATCCAAAATCATGGGAGATCTTTCCAACTTTTGAGGTTTTCTTCAATTTCTTTCTTTAGCATTCTATAGTTTTCATTATAGAGGTCCTTCACCTCTTTTTTTAGGTCAATTCCCAACTACTTTATTTATTTGTTTGTTTATTTGTTTATATATTGAGGCTATTGTGAGTGGAGTGTTTTTCCTAATTTCTCTTGCAGTGTATTCATAACTTAGTATGGAAATGCACTTGATTTAAGGGTATTGATTTTTATATCCTGCTACTTTCCTGAATTCATTTATTAGGTCTAAAAGTTTTTCTGGTGGAATTTTTGGATCTTCTAAATATAGAATTATGTCATTGGCAAGAAGTGATAGTTTGTGTTCTCCTTTTCCTATGAATAATTCTTTAATTTCTTTTGTCTGTCTGATTACTCTAGCTAGAGTTTCAAGGGCTATGTTGAATAGAAGTGATGAAAGAAGGCATCTTTGGCTTGTTCCAGTTTTTAGAGGAAATGCTTTCAATTTTTCTTCATTTAGAATGGTGTTGGCCTTGGGCTTAACATAGATAGCTTTTACAATGTTGAGGTATACTCTGTTTTTCTAGTGTTTTGAGAATGATCTTCATGTTGCTGTATTTTGCCAAATGCTTTCTTTGTACCTATTGTGACAATCATATGATTATGCTTCCCCAGAGTCAAAACCCTTACAAGAAGTACTCTTGAGAGGCTGGGGTTGTGGCTCAGAGGTAGAGCGCTCACCTGGCATGTGCAAGGCCCTGGGTTCGATCCTCAACACCACATAAAAATAAATAAACAAATAAAGATATTGTGAACAACTAAAAAAGGGGGGGGCTCTTGATTTATAACAACAAGCTTCAATATCTGTCCACACAGTGACCAAGCAACAGCAGTAGTCACCCTCACTAAGTCAGAGTCCACAAAGGTACTGAGCTGCACATCTCAACATCAGTTTAATAGACACCTTAAAGAACATGTGCCCTCCATGGTTACCTAGTCCTGGATCTTCTCCAGTTCAAATTCAGAACTTTCCCTTACTCACGAGTGAGCCTTGCACCTCTCTCTGACCACCACGCCTTGCCAGGACAGTCCAACCACACGATGCTTTGCTCCTGGAGGGATGGCAAAGATGACCACCACTCTGAGGTAGAGGCTACCTTTTGTCCACACGTGACTCTCCAGCCTACTCCCTGCAGAAGTCAAATAGATGGTGTCCTAACTCAAGCAAGGTTCTACCCAGCAACCTCCCACTTCCTGGAGGTAGAGCATGGCATTCTTGAGAAAGATGCTCATACACCAAGTATGTGGAAGTCCAGCTTCATGGGCAGCCCTGAGTAGGACACAGCTCTGCAGCAAGTTCAGGCTGTTCCAGCAAGCAGTCCACCCATCCCAACTTGACAGACTCTGGGCTGGAGATTCTATGGTAGGAAAACATGCTGTATGTGTGGCTCATGTCACCTCCAACAGCGTAGGCCCTTAGGATTTAGGCACATAGACAAGCTGTTGGCACAAAGAAAATACATCATTTTAGAAGCTGCTCAGGCAGTCTACTGGGCCGTGGTAGAGAGGTCACGCCCGACTTCAGGCATCAGCCTAGTAGCCATGTCCATGATGGGCTGCAGCTTTGTAACATTCTGGTTCACAAGAGGGATGAACCTGCTGGCAATCTCTTGTAAGTTGCAAGTGGTCCACTGGCAGCTGGGCATAAGATGGAACAAGACACATGTAGGCTGCTTGAGGGCACAGATGGCCAAGGTGCCCTCTGCCGCTCCATTAGCTCATCTTCTAGTCACCCCATGGCCACTCTGGGAACAGGAGTAACCTTATATTTCCCACTGGTAGAAGAGAATGAAAGATGACCTTGAGTCCTGGATAATGTAGTATATTGGGTATGGCCTCATGTGTGTGTTTGTGTGTGTGTGTGTGTGTGGTACCAGAAGCATTTGAATGTGGCTTAATTTGGAAATGGGTCTTTGTAGAGACAATGAAGTTAAGGATCTCAAGATGAGCTCATCTTGGATGCCCCTGGTAGGGCTATGTCCAAGTTCCAGGCTCTGCAGGCTGAGCAATATCCTGTAGCTGTGTAGCTTCCAGGTGAGGAGGCCAAGCCCTCCATGTGTACACTTGGTTCATAAGTAGAGGCAACTTTCTGATCAATGAGCTTACTGTCAGTGTAAGTTGTTATTCTTCATTCATTAATGGAAATTGCAGGCTTATATTCATTTCATAGGGATGCTGTAAAAACATTACACAAACCAGATGGTTTGAGCAACAGAAATGCATTGTCTCAAGTTCTTGGAGTTCAGAGATCAGGTTGTTGGTGGGACCTGCTCATCTGAGGACCATGACAAATTCCCTCCTGTCTGCAATGGTATGCTGGCCATATTTGGAGCTCCTGGGCAGTGGAAGTATCACCCAAGCATGACCTCAGTGCAATGTGCTCTCCATGCATGCACAAACTCCCTTTTCTAATGAGGATACTGGCATATTGTATCAGGACTGCCCTATTGCACTTTGACTTTGTCTTAATGAATTGCACCAGCAAGAGCCTATTTCCAGTTGGAATCAATAAGCCACATTCAGAGAGGGGCTAATACTTAAACATGCAGGTTTGGGGGAGGGGACAATTCCACCCTGAATGGGACACAGGAGCAGAAACGTGCCAGCACAATTTCCCACTGCTTGTGAGAAGTGGTTGCAGGTGGCCCCTCTTTGTGTTGTAGACATTCAAGGGATGCTTAGACTCCTGCCTTTCAGCTTATCACTACTGAAAGCCAGTCTGGAGGATCTGGGACCTGGATAAAATCACGTGCACAGCACGCTGTGTGCACATTGTGTGCTCAAAGGGATAAATGTGATTGACTTGTTGTAATCATTTCTACTTTATTGCTGTTTGTTCTGGCCAACAGTGTCACCTAAATTAAGTCTACTCTTTATATAATATTTCATTATGCAAAGTCAGAGATCCAGATGGATCTTTCACTGGGCCCTTGTGGCTTTTCCTCATCTTCCTTTTGGGTCAGCTCTCCTGTCCATCTGCCTGTCCCTAATCAGTCATTCTGCTGTGTTTGCTGTATTGTTGGATTTTTACCTGCTCATATGTATTCAGTTTACTAAGAATAAATTTGTTTGATACCCTTTTAAAACCCTCTTAAGAAGTGACTCTCTAGCTCATTAGCCTAAGATGGCTTTTAGTTCCCTACCAATTCAGAAATTCTGGATTTTAGTGGCTCCACTTCAGTTTTTGGAGGAGACAAGAGGGACTTGCTCAGTGTCCATGAGGGCAGAGCCGGACTGGGAGCAAGTGTCTCTGTCACCCTCCACCAGGATTCCTTGTATGCCCTCAATAACATTGTATCTTTGGACTTACCAATTCAAACAATGCTGGGCTGGTAGAGTGCTTGCCTCACATGCACAGGGCCCTGGGTTCAATCCTCAACACCAGCAAAAAAAAAAAAAAAAACAACCAAAAAACAAAATCAAAGAATGTCTTTGTTCTCAAATTGTAGGCTCTCTATTCACCTCACTTATTGTTTCTTTTGCTGAGAAAAAGCTTTTTAGCTTGAATCCATCCTATTTATTGATTCTTGATATTCATTCTTATGCTATAGGAATCTTATATAGGAAGTCAGAGCCTAATCTGACATGATGGAGATTTGTGCCTACTTTTCCTTCTCCTGCTCTTACTGATGCCAAACCTGTTCTAGTCTCACATGGGAATCATGTTCATAATGCTGAAATTCTCAGATGACCATGCTAGTGGGGCTCTCTCTCCAGACCCCCATGCTGATATCTGCTCAACTCAGGGGCCAGCTGGATAGTTGGGGTGGATTCTACTTTGCTCTTTGTACTCAAAAGCACAGCAGCTTTCAAGATGCACAGGCCAGAGTTGTGTAAGAAGCATAGATTGGAATGAGATGCCTGCATCAGAAATCAATTGGAGCCCAAATTTAATGTCTAAGAAGAATGTTTAAGAACTTGAGATTGTTTAAAGCATGGCACACGATGTCTCCATCTTCTCTGGTGCTTCCATGATGTCTGAGTCCTCTGCAGCACTCCCAGAACTTCCATGTCCTCCCATGAGGTCCCATGACATCTGTGTCCTGTGTAGCATTCCCAGGATGTCCACATCCTCTGTGGCACTCCTATAAGGTACCATGGTATCCATATTTTGGAAACCAGCTTCTCATGAAATTTGAAATATTAGCCAGTAATGTTGAATTCAGCTCAGCAAACTATCTTTCATTGTTTGTTCAATGAGAGGCTGAGTCATCCCTTGAGATGCTGGCAGACCTGCTATCCTGGTCATCTGTGCAATTGTGACACATTTGCAGATAGCCACAGAGTACCAAAACACTTGCTCACATCTGCATAATAAGTTGTGGCCCAACTTCTGGCCCCATTGCAAGATAAACTATCATTTTCAAATGTCCTTCAGAACAACAGTTGGAGCCTCAGCTGTGGCCAGGTGTCTTGTTTCAAACCAACATAGTGTGTGTGAAAATGTTGTAATTTTGAAATATCTTGGTAATTTCTTATTTGGCCCATTGGTGAACTACTTAGGGGCATGTTCTTTAATTTTTGTGCAGTGTGACTTTCCAAATTTTCTTTCTGTGAGTGATATATTTTATTCTATTGTAGTCAGAGAATATGCTTAGTTTGATTTCAATTCATTTAGACTTAAGATTAGTTTCATGGCCTAATTTATGATGTTCTCCTGCCGTGGAGGGAAGCAGACTCTGCTGTTATTGGAGAAGCATTCTGTAAATGTCTGTTGGGCCTTGCTGGTTACATGGTTTTTCAGTCTTTTCTGTTTCCTGTTGGTCTTCTGTCTCCTTGTTCTGTGTTATCCTCAACGGGGTGCTGTTTCCTGATGGGCTTCTGTCTCATTGTTCTATGAATTATCCAAGGTGGAGTACTCAAATCACTGCTTTGTTAAGCCACTTGCTTTTCCCTTGAGATCTGGGTTTTGCTTTGTGTGCTTGGGGTTCTGTTGTCACTGCATGTACTGTTATATCCCACTGGTACAAGGCTGGGGACACCAGTAAAATGGTACATGATTTTTGTCTTCACTTTCTGGCACAGAGATCCTAAGACCCTGGGACTTTCCTGAGTGAGGAGGGGGTTGGGTGGCCACTGGTTCTGTTGAAGTGATCTTTCTAAGCAAGCTATTAGCTAGCTTCTGGATTCAGACTGGTCACCAAAAAGACTAACCCTTGATTGGAAGGTTGGGACCTTTAGCTCCACTTCCCTCCAGGGAGCTCCTGCCAGGCTAGAGATAGCATTAATCGATCATGACCAATTGGTGAAGGTGTTCCTGCTCTTGATTGCTGTCTGAGAAGATCACAGTGTGGGGCATGCTGTGGCAGGACCACACCATCTGGAAGCCAGAACCATGGGGATGCTATGGCAGGACCACACCATCTGGAAGCTGGAACTAATCCTAAGTCTAAATGGATTGAAATCAAACTAAGCATATTCTCTGACTATAATCGAATGAAATATATCACTCACAGAAAGAAAATTTGGAAAGTCACACATGCCCCTAAGTTGTTCACCAATGGGCCAAATAAGAAATTACCAGGACATTTCAAAATTACATCACTTTCACACACACCATGTTGGTTCGAACCAAGATACCTGGCCACTTGTTTATAATACTCATGATATGGAAAAAATGGCATATGTTAATCAATAATAAAAGTATGTATTGCCTGAGAATGCAGGAAAATTCCCAGAATGAGACTAAGCATACAATTAAGACATTCCCCAAGGTATGTTTCAATATCTCTCAGGACACAAACAATAGTGTTATTCCTCAAGAAATTCACAGGAAAAAGATTGCAAATCGAGGTTCCTGAGAAAAGCTTAAAATTTATGTCAAACCCCCATTCTAAAGTCAAAACCTGTGCAACATATGTTCCCCCCACCAACAGACCCTCCTTTGCCTTACATGAGAATTCATGATGAGAATGGAAAACACATAGTTTATATAAATGACAAATGGTTTTAGGTGCAAAGCCTGCCCTTTAGTTAAAGATTACAAAGACATAAGAATTGGTGTGCTTTGACCAAGGATCAAGGAAACTCTTTTTAAAAATCAGTTAAATAGATCATATGAAAAAAAGAAAATTACCTTGGAAATTAAAAATAAAATAATGTAAAATTAATATAGTTATATTTTAGAGGCACTTCAGAGTAGTAGGCTTTTTAAGTAATAGACTTTCACTATTTTAAGTGTGTTTTACACGGATTTTAGTTTAGAAGTAAGAAAGCTTACCAATAATCATAGGTATGCTTTATTTATTTATTTATTTATTTTTTAGAGAGAGAGAGAGAGATAATTTTAATATTTATTTTTTAGTTCTTGGCAGACACAACATCTTTGTTTGTATGTGGTGCTGAGGATCCAACCCGGGCCACATGCATGCCAGGTGAGCATGCTACCGCTTGAGCCACATCCCCAGCACAAGACTTTCACTATTTTAAGGGTGTTTTACAGGGATTTTAGTTTAGAAGTAAGAAAGCTTACCAATAATCATAGATATGCTTTATAGTTAAAGGTTGATGAAATAATTATAGGTATGCTTAGAAGTTAGTAGTTAATAATAGGTCAAGAGTTATGTAGTCTAGCTGTGTATCCTAGCACCTACTTATTGAGGTGAAATATGTAAAAGCTTAATCATGATTGCCTAAAGTTATAGAAATATATTTTTAACAATGTACTCAATATCTTAGGTAATCAGCATGTCAGAAAAGATTATAACTCTTGAAAATCATGTAAACAAAAGAAGTTTCAGGCTTTGAGGATATCCATTAACTACTTGAAAAAAAACCACACACTTGTTTAAAAAAAGGTATAAAAATAAAGGCTCCTCTAGAGGCAGCAGTTTTTTTTCAGGAGGCTGCTGGTAACTTGCAATCTGTAGGCCCGACTCTTCTTCTTTCGCAGACGCACTCCTCCTTCAGGACTCCTGGATCCATTGCTGGGGCTAGACCCCAGCAACCAATGATGTGACGAATCTTGCCTATGGAATGAAGCCACAATAAGCAGGGGCTATGGAAGAATGAAAGAAGTTCACTGGATTCGACAAAGCAGAATGAAGGGAAGCAGTGGTGGGTGAAGAAATAGGAAAGACAGTGGAATGAGTCCGACATTACTTCCCTATGTGCACATGTGAATATACTACCTGTGTAACTCCAAATCATGTACAACCACAAGAATGGGAAGTTATACTCCTTATGTGTATAATATGTCAAAACACATTCTACTGTCATGTACAACTAATAAGAACAAATAGAAAAAAAATAAAGACAAAAACCTAAATGATGGGGTTCAAGAACCTCCAGGCTAGCAGGCAGGCAGATATCACCTGTATGGGGCTTATAGGCTGTGAGCCTCCCTCTTCTACATTGCCCCAGGCATTTCTTTTATTCAGCTGTTCTTGAGTTGCATCTTTCATAATAAACAGGCAGGTAAAAGCTTTCACCTTCTTGAGTTCTGTGAGTCGTGTTAGCACATCCAGTCATTTCCATGAGGTGACGGCCTGAGAGGACAAAGGAAGGAGAAAGGCCATGTGTGGCACTTTTAGAATATACTTTGGCATAATCTTCATGCAGGACTACCTGTGCAATTTTTGTAGCCCTGTGCAAACTGAACCTGCAGAATCTCTTATTTAAAAACTCCAGAAAGCTTAAAACAGCACCAGCAGACCATTAAACCAAGCTCACGGCCCATCTGAGTGGACCAGGCTACATATCCATGACACCAGCCAGGGTCCAGGGTAGGTTTGTCCTTGTAATCCTATGGACTCAGCTAAGGTGGTCTGTGGAGTAGCCGACAGCTGTGGACAGAAGAGGCTGATGTGAACTTGCTGTAGATTCTAACTGAAAGTAACCCTTGATCTGATAGGTTTTCCACACTGAAGTTAGTCTCTGTTGAGGCAGGGCAGGATGGCTGGGAAGAGATAAGAGTTTTGTCATCAGTAGAGCTGGCAGGGAAGACCTCAAAGCTCCATCAGAACTAGACAATTCCTGGAGAAGACACAAACACTCTAAGTCTCAATATGCATAGTATGTTGACAGGATGCTCTTGGAGAGCTTGTACTGGCTCTGCTAACATCAGCTTCTCTTAGAATTAAAGCCACAGATATCTCTATAGGGGCTGAATCCAGTGTGGTTTTGATTTTAACAGGAGTCCTAGCTTAATAGAGAAAGTTATGGCCTGGAAAATATGAGCGACTTCGAGCAATCGCTGGAGGCCATGCATCTCTGCCTTGTCTCATGTTTTCACCCGAAGGGGTGAGCTACAGCTCTGGCGTGGGCCCTTGTGAACCTGTGGCAGCTACTTCTTGGGGCCTCAGTTTCTCAAAGCAAGAGAGTCAAACCAGCTGACTCCAGGCACTCCTCAGCATCAAGGGTCAGAAACCATGGTGCCTCCCTGGCTGACACATACCTTCTTACATGACATCTCATTCTGCAGTTGCCAAACCCAGACTTCACTTCCTGCTGCTTCCCCTTGGCTCTCCCGTCTGCAGGAGTTTCTCTGACATGACAGAGACAGGCTTCCTGTTAGCTTCAGGTTGAAGCATCCTAGGTGTAGGCTGTCACATATTCCAGGTGGGGGGGACAAGCAGAGGTGTCTTGCCTCTGCTGACCCATGTGTGTGCGGTCTTGACCTCTGTGGACACAGGTCCTCCTCCAGAAGTGAGTGTGAGCGCGTGTCGAGGGAAAGCCTCTGAAGACAGGAGAACTCACTCTGACTTAAATAAATCCTCAGTGTCATCTCCCTCCTGTCACCAAAAAGGAAACAAAATAGACCAGCTCTACACAGTGGCAGATGGATGGCAGAGCCTTTGGAATCTGACAGGACAATCCCAGAGGGAGGGTGGAAAGGCCTAATGCCCATGACAAGGCTGCAGGGCAAACATTCGATGCCACACTGGACCTGGCAGAAGCAGCTGTGGGTACCACCGCCATGTTCAGCTGGCCCTTGCTAGCCACGCTTGACTCTGTGGCACGAGCTATAGCTATGTTAACTTGGTTAGCAGCCTGACCTTAGACTTAGGTGTAGTAAAGTTTGTGAACTTATAAATGGGAAATGATAATAACAATGACATCTAAGTGGCAGGTGGATTGGAGGTTGTCATAATAAAATACATGTGAAAGTTCCTGGAACTTAGTGATTACCAAAAAAATGGACTAAATTCTTCACCACCATTGAAATTTTCAAAAACTGAAAATTCTTGGTGAAAGCAATTTTGCTTTAATTGAAGAGGGCATATTACAAAGATTGCTTCTGTAGTACAAAGTCTTAAAAATCAGAAATTGGCATTAGATCAACAAAGAAGCAATGAGAACAGGATACAGAATCATGCTGGTTTGATGTCAGACTCCAAGTGCCAGGGCAGAGGCCTGTTGACTGAAGCCCAAACACTGTCTTTAACTTCAAAGCAGGAAACAGTGGTTAAACTGTTGAAATTGCAAAAAAGACAGAGCACTGGTTGTCCTCAGAGGAGAGCAGAAGTGAAGACTGAGGAAGGGGCAGGCTGCTACCTACCCAGGGCCAGCCTCATAGGAATAACTTATCCAGGGCCAGCCTCATAGGAGTAACCTAACCAGGGCTAGCCTTATAAGAGTGACCTACCTGGGGCCAGCCTCCTATGTGTGACTTACTAGCCTTGGGTGACAGTGGGCAGGTCATTGATTGCTTCAAGTTTTGTTTTCTTATCTGCTGAATGAGGTGATGTGCCTGCCTCCTTCAGAAGCTCCTGCTGTGGTTTGCTGTTAACATGTGTTGTATGACTGAACAGATTGTATATACATCCACACATGTGCACTCACAATTCACAGCTTGTTAAAGAGTGGAAAGACTAATGATTCTGTCCTAGATGTCTGGCTCTTGGGTGGAAAGTAGAGGTTCTCTACACTGCAGCCCAAACCATTAACCTGAAACACAAGCCTGTCTGTGGTCTTCCTGCCCAACCTCACAAGGCTACTCTCTCCCCATCAATGCTTCAGCCTCTGGGTGAGCCCTGTGAAGGTCCTTTGAATGGTCCTGCCTCATATTTTAGTCTAACCTTCATGGCATAGCAAGGTTGTACCCGGGTAACACCAAGGGACCCAGAGGCCTTGGCTCCTTCTCCCTGTCCTGATCCTTCCTCCCCTTCTGGTCTTCAGTTCTGCTCCTGCCTAGGGCACTTTTCATCTTCTGCAGTGTTGGAGACCATTGGAAGCTACTGTGGCCACATTGGAAGCTACTGACTGCTGAGGAATTCCCACCCACAGTTCCTTTATTGTGCAGAGGCCTGGAAAATGGGTGTGGCTGAAGAATGGAAGCGAACCCTCATGCACAATTGAATGTTCCTTGCCATAACACTGATGGTGAGAGCTTCAGATGCATTTGCTATCAAGATGATCTTATAAAATATGAGGTTAAGTTTTGCATTTTAAAAACTTTATGCCTAAACATTTGAGGTCAAATATTTGTGTCTAACTTGTGGACTCAGGCAGTCCATTTAGAAACCCATCCATAAGCAGGCTTTTCCAGGTGTCATGCAGACTGCTGTCACATGGCTAGTAAGACTTACAGCATAAAGGCCCATTGGGCTGTGAAGGGCTGAGCTCAACTCTCCACTGTGAGGCAGCAGAACCACGCACAGTCTTCTGCAGGTTCTATTTCTCCCACTGCCCAGCTCTTCCCACACCCTTCCTCTGCCTCTTCTTCCCTACACATGTGTCCTCTATCCAGTCATCAGCCTTGTCGTGCTGCACTTGTTCTGCCAGAGCATTCAGAGGCATGCACCCTCTGCAAAAGTCTGTGGAGCTCCTGACCATGGTAATCCTTGTGCAGCCTCCTTTTCTCTCTCAGGGAGGGGACATTGGAGAGCAAAAAATGTTTATCTCAGTCCCAGATATTTTAGAGTTTATCAGAGGCAAGTTCCAGGCACACCCATAATCACCCTGCCCTTGCCTCTCTCTCTGGGGACCATGGAAAGGCCCAGGCCTCTCCTCCTGACCACCCTGCCCCTTGCCTCTTTCCCTGGAGACCCTGGGTGGGGATTCCCAGGCCTCCAGAGTTCTCCTCAGTACCCTCCCAGAACAAGGGAGGGGAGCCAGCTGGCTGCCAAAGGCCTGTTCTCCCAGGTGTTGACTGTGCTACACGTGTGAGTGCTGGATCCAACTTGACTCGGCCTGGATCATTCCTTGCAGGACCGGTGTCACACAATGCTGGAGATTTAAACAGCTGTGGTCCTTGGAGGGATAGTTTTTTTTTTTTTTTTTTTTTTGATAATATACCTTACTAACTAGAAAAGCTCTAGAAAAAGGGCTGTGTACAGCTACGCTGAAGTGCATCCCCTTTCATAATATCCTGCTTTCTCTAAAAGAAATGGACTAGTTTCTGACAGCCAAAGTCACTGTGCAATAGCAAATTTTAAAATGCATCAAACCTGTGGCCTTTCCCACTCCCAGCTGCAGGGCACAAGTGCGGACAGTGGGTTAGTCGGGAACTGCTTAGGGCCAACACATTTCTTGAACTTTCATGTTGCATCTTAAGAGTTTTCTGTAAAATTCCCATTCCCACAACAGACATCTGTGATTAAAATTAAAGTGTTTTAAAACTAGAAAGAGTGACACCCTATTAATCCAGGAGTTTCCTGTACTCCCCAATTACCAATGCTTACCCCAAAGTCAGAAAATCCAATGTGAGACAATCCCCAGCTAGGTCTCTGTGGGCCTTGGGAGTAGACCCCTGATCCCATGCTTTGCTCTCCGTACAGCCCAAGGGTCACGACCTGGTGTCAGGACAGGGCCAGCTGCACAATGCAAGGTGGGTTTATCCACAAGTAGCCCACACTGAGGGTTACCATGTGTGCCAAAGGGCAGGCAGTGCACCTGAAGAACCAGGTTCAGATCCCACCACTGCAGCATCCGGACTGGGTCATTAGCACTCTAAATCTCAGACACAGGTTAAACAGGTAACAATGTGTCATCATATTCAAAACAATGCCTAGCATGTTGAAAATGATCAACAGACAGCAGCTTTAAATATGGTTAATTGTTTTCAGATTTATTTTCATGTAAAATTAAAAAATACATAAAGATCATTGCAAATGTTTATTGCCTTTTAAAATAAAAATATTTTTTTAAGATCAGAAAGTATTTGAATATTACCTACTAGGTCTAAAAACCTGAAACAACATTCTAATTAACATTTTCAGAGAAGCACTACTAATAGTCCTTCCCTCTGCAGGATTAAAGAAGGGTTGCAGGTGGGAAAGTCATTGCAAATGCATACAGAGTCATGCAGAGGTGGTGGGAAAACCAAAGCACCTTCTTTTGCCTCTAGAAAAGTGTGAAATTACTCCTATATACTTGTCTAGGTATCCAATGATGGAAGAATAGCATACAATTCAAGGAAAGCTTGAAACCTAAGCACTTAGTAGGAACAAAAAAGGGCAGTGATTTCTGAGCACTGGACAAAGAACACCAGGGAGAGCCCCCAGTTGCTGCAGGGGAGTTGCGTGAACATAGTGGGTCCCTAGAGCGTTCTGGCTCCAAGCTGGAGTCAGGTTCAGGGCTGCAATTTTCAACCCACCATTTTCCTTGCACTAGGAATTGTGTCTCCCTGTGGCCGAAGGCACCACAGGTCTTCTCCAGGGACTGCAAGGAGACTTATGGCATCTCTCCCACCTCTAGAGTGCGATCCAGTCTTCAGATCCTTGAGTTTCCTCTGCCCCTTCTGTGCCTCATGGCTGCAGCTTGCATCAGACCCCACCCTTGTTAAGTGGATGCTGTGAGACTGAGAAGAATCATTTTGGAATGTCCTTTTTTCCCCAAGAACTGTAGTTTAGAGACTATCAGTTCAGAATGAAGGAACAGTATGTGGACTGGATACACCTTTCTTGGTTGGATGGATATGGCTGGGCTTAAGAGAGGACTCAGCACTCACTAGACTCTCCCACATGATGTGGTCAGAAAAACCACACAGGTCACTCTGTGACCCAATTTTAAGAGCCACCAGCACATGCCCATAAGGGAAATGAATCAGACTGGAGTGTGCTTGGCTTCTGACCAGAGGTCAACTTCCAGAAGCTTTCCCTGCATCATGCAAATGTGGTCTAAAGGGTGCAAATCAAAGAAAATAATAAATTTCTGTGATTCTTTCATGGTCACACACTAGGCACACATTCGAGGAATTGTAAATATTAATATTCAGGATTCCATAAATAGTCAGGGCATGATAAAGAGATCTTCATATAGTACCCATGGAGTTCTCTGAAAAGCTGTGCTGCTTCTCTTAGCAAAGCTCCCTCTCCATAAAGGGCACAAGAGAGGAGAGTGGAGGTAGGCAAGGGAGACAAGGTGGGTCTTCTGGAAGCCCCAGTTGATGTCCCCCTGGTCCACAGTCCACAGTGGTGTGACCTGTGCCAGATGGCTGACTGTCCCTCCTGCAGCATCTATTAGCTATGGATTCACACTGATTTCATTCCTGATATTCTATTTCCAGTATTCATGGAGTTATGGAGCAGGCAGCCCTGGAAGTCCTTGATTTCCCTGTGTACTCCTTGATGCCGAGATTAAACATAGTTTCATCTCCTTGGAGGCTAAAGTGATCCTCTGAGGAGATGCATGCTAGCATTTGAATTCTAGTTCTAATTGGTATGGAAGTGGATTGAGATATTAACAACTCCTAATTGCACTTTTAAATGTTAATGTTAACATTTATGTCTAAGGAGAAAATCATATCAAATTCTCAAGGGTCACCCAGTTAAGAAAATCAGGTTTAGCAAGAAACTAAGCACAACTGCAGAGTTGGAGAACTCAGGTTTATCTACCCCAGCAGACCTAGATGAGCTAGTGCTCTGAAGTTCTGAGCCCTGTGCTGAGGTTACATGGAGGCTTTTTAGGAAATATGACATCTTTCCTTAACAATGACAGCATTGGTGAGTTTGAGTTCTTGGCCTACAGACCATGTTCTGACCAAAGACCATGCACAGGGAATTTATGATAAGTAGTTCACAGGTGAAGAACAAAGACAGAAAAGCTTCTGAGAGTGTTATAGCAAAGTGGCCACCACAGGCAGCAATAACTCAAGGTAACTCAAGATTGCCTCCCTAAGAGGTAATTTTAAGAACTTAGCCTATGAGTTTATAGTTCAGACAGCAGTTAATTGGCCTAGCAATTAAGTGATGTAGCTACATTTCTACAGGGTTCAGAAAGTTACAGAGTATAAGAAGAAACTACTCTTTTACATGCATCTGTTGAATCTCTGGCCTTGAAAGCCTGGCACAGGGGTTACATTTCAGGAGGAAATTCTCAGGCTCCTAGAGACAATTGTTTACAATCCTATATGTAGAGACCCATGGTTAATAAGGCTGACTGCAGAAGAGGGAGTTAACCCTTTCCCGGCATTGGTTCTTTATCATAATATTCTTATAACTCCATTTTAAATCAGGTCTGGTCTTCCATCACAACCTTACTTCTGATTTCTCGGGGTGTCTACCTAGGTACATGTATACTCTCTGCCTAGATATCTTGGAACATAGAAGGAATTTTGTGTTATATTTTTTGAGTTGACAGATAACATTGTACACTTGTATCATGCAGAACATGATGTTGTGATTTGTAAAGGTTGAATCTAGCTAGCTAATATATTATCAGAGTTGCCAATTTTGTGGTAAGGACAACTGACATTCACTCTCACACATTCGAGAATGCAAGGTGTCCTCATTGGCTGCAGTCCTGGCCTGTACAATGGTTTCTTGAAGTTCACTCCTCCCCTCTGATGTAATTAGTTATCCTTGGACCAAATTTCTCCAACCCTCTGCCCCTAGCCACCCTGGCCTCGGGTACCACCATTCAACTGTCTGGTTCTATGGAATTGTAGCACACAATGGAGAAAGATGCTCTCTTTTAGTGAAATTGGATAGTCACGTGAGTATGGAAAAGTTTATTCTGGATCAGGGTATCAGAGGTTCAGTCCATGGTCAGCTGACTCCACAGCTCTGGGCCCAAAATGAGGCAGAGCATCAGAGCAGAAGGGTGTGGCAGAGGAAAGCATCTCAGGATTTAACAACCAGAAAGCAGAGAGAGCCCTGCTCACTAGGGACAAAATATACCTCAAGGGCAGGCTCTCAGTGACCCACCTCTTTCAGCCACACCCCAGCTACCTACAATCACCACCCCATTAATCCCCATCATGGGTGAATGCAATGATTAGGTCACAGTTCTCATAATCTAATCATTTCACTTCTGAATATTCTTGCATTTTTTCATGCATGAACTTTTGTGGGACACCTTATATCTAAATCATAACACATTTATACCTATCATTACGTATGTGAATCATCTATCAATTCTCTATCCCTCTATTATCTAAACCTATCACCTATCATCTGTCTATCCATCATCTATATCTATCATCCATTCATCATTCCTCTGTCTCTCACATGCATGTCTATCATCTATATTCATTTATATCAATCTCCCTATATACTTATCAGCCTATCTTCTGTATCTATCTTTCATCTGTTTATCTATCATCCATTCTTCATTTATATCTATAATCCATTCATCATCCATGTATACCTCATGTATATCTATTAACTACATTGATCCATCTACCTGCCTAACAATATCTATCTACCATCTTTTTATGTATCATCTATCAATCATCTATGTCTTTCAACTATCTATCATTTCTTTCTGTGTATATTGTTGCATTAATTCACTTGCAGGTCAGCATGGGAAAAGAAAGAAGAAGAAGAAGCAGAGCAAGTGAAGCAGCAGCAGAAAAAAAAATGTTCTTTATTGTGTACAAGCAATCTTTTTATAGTATTGTGAACAAAGAAGGCAGCCTTCCAACATCAATAAATGAGGTCTTTCAGCTAATTAAACATAGCATACAGAAGTTTTACTTTCCAATCAGAAGTGACCCACTTCTCATGGCTAATCTATTCTCGGCTCAGAGTATGTTGAGCTCTGCTCTTTGTTAAGAACAGATAATAAAATTTTTCTCAGCATCCTCCTAGCCCACTTGGCAGAACATCCCGTTTGCAGGCAAGTCCTCCCAAGGACAGCAGACACCTTGTTTTCAAGCATGTCCGCTGTTACCTTATCTAAACCTTGAAGGAGCCTCTCCTTTGCAAGTAGGCCCTCCCAAGGGCAGACACCTCATTTTCAAGCATGTCCGCTGTTACCTATCTATACCTTGACAGAATAACTCGTTTGCAGGCAGACTCCATCAAGAACAGAAATAGTAACACAGTTACATCTGATTCTCTACATCTCCCTCCTTTTGTTTTTGTAAATGAGCCTTAGCAGAAGCGATAAGAGAGGTTTCATGTTTCAGTTGCCTTTGCTTTTTCCAGCATTGGATGACTATATAGAAAACAAAACACAAAACAAAAATTATTACAGTGTTACCTAAAGAAGTTGACAACAAGGTAGAGAAATGACTTAAAGGATTTAAATTAGCAATACTTGAATTTTTGTAAAATGTCAGATCCTGTTAGTTCAGGTAATGTCTTACTAAAGGTGTCCATAATAGTTTTTTCCAAATTCATAATTTGGATATTGAATGTCTTGAGGCAAAGCAACACTAGCTATCACAGCAGTGGCAGTTACAGAAGCAACTGCAAGGAATGAAGCTATAACTATTCCTATTAATCGTAGAGAGCAATATAACAAAACTTGAACGGCATTGTACAAATGAGTAACAGACAATGAATCAGAGCAAGGATGAGTCAAATTAACAGGCACCCCCAATTCTGTGCGAGCTTTAACAATAACTAAAGAATAATTATTAATTTCTATTAATTCCCAATAAGTTCTATTTACACATTGAGTAAGATAACACTCTATACATGATATTGTTCCCCAAGTTACATTCCATTCCCAGTTTCCAATCATAAGAGAATAAAGGAATTTAACACATGCAGAAGCAAAATAAGTCAGATTATTATGTCGATGTACTTCAAAAGGAGAGGAACGGGATACATCTAACGTGAAATTTCCAGTCCATACAGTAAGTTTCCCAGATACTGCCCATAATTTCCATATATCCCCTTGAATATTGGAAAACCTTATATCCTGTAACATTGGAGAGACCAAAGCACAATGTTGCGTTTTTATTGTCTCATTACCCCAAGCATTTATTGTCCCATTATGTCGATGCCATCTTAAAGTACGATTTGACCAACTTTTTTGTAAATTCAGAATGATCAGGACTCCACCCAACTATAGTGATATTTTGATATTTGACTACTGTTTTAGGGTAATGATCATGAGATTTTTCCCACTTTAAATGAGTTAAAAATGTTTCAAAATATTTAGCTGAACATAAAGGAAGATGAGTTCTGACAAAACATTCTTCAGATGATAGCCATGATTGATTAACATACATACCAGAGGTATTAAATCCTCGGGAAGTATCATGACAGTAAAAAAAGCAGTAGGATAACTATGATAATTAACTCCCCAACTATTATAAGAAAGAGAGTTGCTATGTGCTATAAGAGGCAAACAGAAAGAACAAGCCCCTATACACAATGGGACTCCTTCAACAGCTACAGTTATATTAGAAATATTATACAGATTTTTATGGAATGGGATATTTTTAATTCCCCCACATACACGAGGGGGAAAATTAGTATTATTAGTACACACACGAACTTCAGGTTCTCCCCAGGAAACACTGCGCACCAAAGGAGGGTTAGGAACATAGGCCCAATAAGCAAAAGAATGAGCAGAAACTATACTTACCTGGCAATTAATAACTGTAAGCATAGCTAATAAAAGATTAACAGGATTTAAAGGCTGATTTGCCTTTTGAAGTGTTTTTTCAGCTTCTTGAGTCAACTTTTTCATCTGTCCCCATGTTGGGGGTCCTCTGTTCTCATTGCCATCATAGAAGTTCTCTGCATTGTCAGCTCCTGAAATTGTCTGACAAATGGGTCACTCATTCTGCAATTTGATAAGTCTTGAAGGTACTTAGAAAGGTGTTTTACCTGTATAAATAAGAGCAAACTCCCTTCCCAAGTGGTGCAACAACCTAGAAATCCATTCTTAATTTTCATCCGTGTACCACATAGGTATTTCCAATTTTAGAAATAATGGCTGAGAATTAAATGTAGAGAGATGTGCTGGGCTTCAGGAAACTCAGAAGCTGACCAGACATTTAAAAAATTTAAAGTTAGTAAAGTTTTATGAAGTATATTTTGAGGTGTTTAAACCATAGCCATATCCCCCCTTTTTATTTTAGTATATATTCTCTTAACATACGATTTGTCCTTTCTATAATAGCTTGACCCTGACTATTACAAGGTATGCCAAATTTATGAATAATGTCATACTTTTGTAAAAATGAGGTATATGCAGGTGCATTGACAGTTTTAAGTTCTTAAGGAATTCCCATGATAGCAAAACAAGATAATAAATGAGAAATGATTGCATCAGCCTTTTTTTAAAAAGATAAACTGTGGCCCAAAGAGAATGAGTATTAGTGTCAATAGTATGATGTCCATATCTTAGTTGTCCAAATGACTGAATTATAACAACATCCATTTGTTAAAGGGCATTAGGATGGAGTCCCGTTGGATTAACACCAGGAGGACAGTAAGGAATATTAAAAGGAGCACATGATGAACAGTTATTTTGTATTTTTTATAAAGTCCTTTAGTGTTTGTATGATGTAAAACATGTTCTAGACGAGCCTTTTGTAAGGGAAATAATAGTTAATCAATATTTTGATTTTTTCTAGTTAATGGTCCTGGCAGTGTAGAATGTGCTCTAATATGAGTAAAATATACTGAAAATTGGCCTACTTTATTTGTTGTTATTTTTACATGTAGATAGGACATAGAGTCTTATCTTAGATAAGTAGGGCTCTTTATAAATTTAAGTAAAGTGTTGTAGTTTTAAAGTTTATTATTATTTTTAAAAATAATATATTATAAATTTTATATAAATAATTGTTTTAAGTTTATTTGAGTAAAAACTAACAAAATATAACACATCTAAAACATGAAATAAAGAAAGGGTGAAAGCTTTTAGCATTTTTTAGAAAAATAGAAAAATTTCTTGTGTTTTATAATATTAACCTTTATGTAGATGAGGCTCTCATTAACTTAAAAAATTCATTTAAATTGTACCTCAGTGTAAAAAGTAACATAAAACTTTATATATCTTATTGATAATAGGCTAAGTTATAGAAGACTAAAGGATATAAATAAATCTCCAATATGTTATTTTTATAAACCTAAAATTACCATGTAACCTTTTGGAGAACACCAGCTTGATATAATTTTTTTCAAAGCTATTATCTTAATGACTTATATACCTGGAAAATATGAACACATTTAATATACAAAGAAGAGTAATAATACCAAAATTACTATTGATGTTTTTATATCAATTAAGTTTAGCTCTTAAAGAAATAACATAATAGAATATTGCAAAATAACAGTTTTTATTTAACCATATTTGTATAATCCTTAATTTTTTTAAGATTATTTGTTCAAAAATTTACATATATAGCCAATGTACACAGACCTTCTTTATCACTTACTTAAAACTATATAACTAACATACATAGACCTTCCTCATCACTTGTTAAATTCTTTTATTTACTCACTTCCAGAAACAATTTTTTTTATTAAATCCATTCCTAGAACCTTATAATTTTTTCTTTTAACTCCTTCTTTATTTACACTTTGAAATCATCCTTGTAAATTTTTGAATTTAGGCAAATTATTCCATTTAATAAGAGATATTTTGTTATTTGTAGTACACAATTAATCATATTTGTTTACCATATTATGAAAATATAGTGTCTAAATATTAGGGATGATAAAAAACCCTTTATTTATTTATTTATTTATATTATTTACCAACTTAAATAATTTTTTTTTGTTTACCCTGTCCCCTACTTTTGGGATCTCTTCTGCCACACCCAAGTTTGTGAGCTCCTCAGAATTTCTAATTCCAGATATGTATTCACAGATTTTTTTCCTCTTCTCCTCTCATTGTGTCTTGTTTGGGGTGATAGTAATGTCAAGGCATTGTGGTGGATGACAGTGGAAGATTTTTATGTGGCATGTGTTTGCATATATATTAGACTCATTTTACATTTTGCCATTTGAAATATTGAATCTCTGACAATAACCATAACCTACTAGACTCTGACTACTTATCCTAACAATGATAAAAATACTCCAAAAGGAATAGAAGTAGAGGCATTTGGTAGGAGACAAGATGTATACTTGGACTCACCTTTTGCTTCATCAGAGATACATATTATAACACCTGAGTTGATCTTGCCATACAGGTATGTAAAGAATCCTACAGCTGCTGAGAAGCTCAAAGGTAGATGCAGAAATGATCCCTGGAGCCAATATAGGCAGCGAGGTAGGACCTGTGAAGTCTAAAGTCATCTTCCATAGCCAACAACCCAGTCAGGATGAAGGAATGTGGCTGAATCAGCCTCTCTCTTCTCAATGCAGGGAAGATGGACGCATTCAGGCTTGTGTGGGTTGCTGATCCCGGGCTCCTAGGGTATATAGACCTTTATGTCTTGTGAAAATGTCACAGGAAGGTGGGGCAGCCTCCATCTCATGGGAACCTTGGAAACAACTGTTAGGACAAAGTGGTTGCCAAGGCAGTGACCTCATTCACTTCCCTGAAGGAAGTGACCTCACCTCACTTCCTTGGTGATGGAACTCTCTGAACTTGGGATCCAGGAGGCGAGGCACCCAGAGGCAGTTCCAGTCCCAGTGGGCTCACTTGTTTGTCTGTACCAAGGCCAGAGTCATTCTTTCTTGGCACCTAGTGATGTGTGGATAGACAAATGCCTTGAGTGGTCTGAACAGGGGCCTTTCCTGAGAAAGAAGTGTTGGCTCATTGCTGGCTCCTGACAACTACACACAGATGGCCAAGGAGACCAGAGCTGAGACAGGACAGGCCACTGCCGGGGAACATATTTTTACCCACCAGTCAGAGGACAGAGTGGATAGATGCAGACCAAATACAGGGGTGGTTTGTGTGTCTTAGTGGGTGTGTGTTTCAATTTGTCGTTTTGTCTCATGTTCTGAGAACATGAAGGAAAATCGTTTTGTTGTTGTTATTATTGTTGGTTTGAATGGAATGTTAACTAGTGAGCCTTTCTATGCCAGTAGATCTTACTGGGTTTTTGGTTAAAAAGAGTAGAGAGAAGAATGCAGCCGTGAATGTGTCCTGTCTAGTGGAAATTTTTGCAGGACTCCTCCTGGCCAATTTATGAATGGACTGCTGCTTGCCTTGCAGATGGGCAACACCTACCATGATCCTAAGTTCCTGTATTCTTCCTGAATTTTGGCCACTCTCTGAGGGGCTTGTGGTTTTGTTGCCAAGATGTGTACCACCTTCAAGCTCTGTGATATGGCCATGGACTGGATTGCTGAAAGGAATGCCAAGCATCTCAGAAAACTCAAAAGAAGCATGACTGGTAAGGATCTCCCTGGAGAAACCCTGCTTGGATAGATAGCCACCCAAGTTGCAGGATTAAGAGCTGTCAGTGCCACAGTGTTCAATTAAAAAAAAAAAGTCTTTCCCCAGGCTTCTTTCTTACCTATTGTTCTGTTCCCCTGAATGTCAGGGAGGTCTTTGACTTAGGGCACTCCTTTGGGAATCCTCAAGAAAACAGTTTCAAATGGAAATGAAGAGGCCTGATCTGTGCCTTTAGGTAAAGTGCTTTGTAAAAGATGTGTTTGAATCAGACTCTTGGCCCTGTGTGTGACTGTGAATTACATTCTCAGCACCCCAGGAAACTCAAGAAAAATTCCATGTGTCCATCCAAATCTAAAAGGATGAAAAAGAAGTGTAATATTGGATGAAGTCTCTTCCCTTCCTCTGGTCAGGCTCCTGACCCCGATGAAGTAAGAACAGGGATTCTCTGGGTCAAATGAGTTATTGCAAGCCCTCCAGTAACTAGCACACAGGTGTTTGGGTTTTTTTCATGAGTCCAGTACACATAAAGAATCTACCCCTTGCAGGCAGGAGGCCTCTAATTTGAGAAGCAGAACAGCATTAACTACAGGCCCATTTTATCTATCATGTTTCTCAGGAAGGGTGTCCAGGCCACCATGACTCTTGGCATATGATGGGCATGAGAGCTTACTTTGCACACCATCTTAGACTGCTCCCCCTAGGGAAAACCCCAGCCAGAATGTTATGATGAGTGTCTGTTGGAAGAAGATGAGGGCCATGTGGGCGTGTTTTTGTTAGAATTGTGGTCCTCTGGGAGGTGGTTGGAAAAGATGACTGGGTCCACCTCAGCTTGAACTCTGGTGTGATGCCATTAGAGACTGAGTACTGGAACTGATCCCAGAGAACTATTGTCATGAATTGTGTTGGGATTTGAGAAGGCCAGGCATTAGAGGAGCCTTTGGAATCTGAGATCTAGGCCCAGGGTGTGTTTCTCCACAGCACTGGGAATCTCAGCCAGGATTTCACATGATTTTGCTGTGAAAGCCTTTTCAGCTCTAGTTGAGAGCCAAAACTCACATGAACCTCATGTTTTCGACCGAAATGGGCCTGGATTCCTGTGACCTTTCGCTACTCCTTGGGATGCCTTGCCTGCATGCCATCTCCAGAGCTTTCACTGAAAGGAGATTCCTCAACACTTAAAGGCTCCTGAATGAATCCAAACCCACAGTGCCAACTTCTTCATTCTTGATATATGGCTAGGCCAATACCATGAAGTTTTTGAGAATCCCATGACCAGAAATCCCTGGAGAACATTTAGGTCTCTTGTTGCTCATCATGACTGAACCAGCGAGTTCCGTTTTTGACTGAGTGGAATTCACGACCATTGTGAAGAACAGAGATGCCAGTGAGTTGGAGCCAGCAGGGAACTGGGCCTGGAGCAATGGAGTGCAGGTGTGTGATAAAACATCTGTGGTGGGCCCCTGTGGTTCTGTCCTTGGCTTCCGAATGACATGTGACTGAAAAGGAGCAGCCAGCAGAACCTGAAATATAAAGGCATGTTGTTGTGGGGAGAAGATTTTGTGTGATGCTCACAATCAAGTTGCTATGCTCAAGGGGGAACGATATATGGGGTAGGAGCCCGGTTTGTGTTTTTTCCTTCAGACCCTGACTCACCCCACGTGACAGAGCTGCCTCCAGCACAGTGTCCTGGTTGACCTTATATATTTAAAAAAAAAAAAAAAAAACAACACACCAATTTTCCAGGGAAGCTGCAAGAAATGCCATTAAAACTGGAGGGTGAGCCAAAGAATTCACAATCCACCCAGGGAGACATTCATACCCCAATGGACACAATTACCTACAAAGAGAGGATTCAGCTCTGCTGCTTCCTGTTCCTATTGGAAAACATGAAACCATGTCCTCCTGTTCACATAGACTCAGACCAAGCTTTCATGGTCTCACTACAAAGGAAGCCAAAGCACAAAGCTATATTTCTAGTGCACAAATGTCAGAGGCAGAGAGTCAAGACGTCATTAGGCCAGCAAAGCTCCCATGTTTGTGGAATGTTTACTCTGTCCCCTACTTTTGGGATCTCTTCTGCCACACCCAAGTTTGTGAGCTCCTCAGAATTTCCAATTCCAGATATGTATTCACAGATTTTTTTCCTCTTCTCCTCTCATTGTGTCTTATTTGGGGTGATAGAAATGTCAAGGCATTGTGGTGGAGGACAGTGGAAGATGTTTATGTGGCACATGTTCGCATATATATTAGACTCATTTTCCGTTTTGCCATTTGAAATATTGAATCTCTGACACTAAAGCATAACCTACTAGACTCTGACTACTTATCGTAACATCGATAAAAATAATCCTAAAGGAATAGAAGTAGAGGCATTTGATGGGAGGCATGGTGTATACTTGGACTTGCCTTTTGCTTCATCAGAGATACATATTATAAAACCTGTCACACATTTTTCTCCTTTTACTTCTCCATGAATTTTCAAAATTAACCAACATGTAACTTCCTGGCTCCCTGTCTCTGTTGCCTGGGTCACAATGTATATTTTTATATACATATATATAATCCTACTGCCATCACAGGTATATTCTTGAGAGTACTCTGACTTTGGAAAATACGAATTTCATGAACAGATCACTGCCCCCCAATACACTGAGGTAACTGAAAATTCAAACTGTGGTGAGCTTTATACTTCAACAAGTTTATACATGAAACAATGTAGAGGACAATGAATATTTTGGGTACATATGTGAAGGATATATATCCCCTTATGAATTTCAATTGGCATACGTACTGTTACATTTTAATGTATTTTATGTATATATTGTATGGATGTGCAAACATGAATTATATGTGTCATATACTTATACTACCTTGATCCTTTTATGTTCATCTGTGTCTCTCCTACTCCCAGAAAGGGGCTGGGGCTGGGCTTCGAGGACCCAGTGAAGATGTCACCTAAGTGACTGTCCAGTCTTGGACACTCAAAAGCACATCCTCCTGTGCAGGAGAAATAATAAGAAGGGGAGAGTGGAGGGGATTCTGAAGTAAAGTGTGGTGAGCAGAGGTGCCCTGGAGGGTGTCCACGCCTGCCCATTGAGTCCCTTCAACTCCAGCCCCTCCCAGCTCTGGCACCTCTGCTGGGAAGGTCAAGTACTGCAAGGGGGTTGCAGGCCCTCTCCAGCCAGGACACTGGGCTTTCCCTGGTAAGCACAGCCCAGCTCCCCTGAGGTCAATGACTGCTGGGCTGAGGTTTGTTACTTACCCTGCTTCTCCAGGCCTGGTGGGAAGCTGCCCCTCCTCCTCTGAGGGAGGGCTTGTCCTCCCCATGGTCCATGCAACCCAGACCAGCTGCAGTCTGTCTTCTGAACCAAACTTCTTTACTCTGGGAGCCAACACTTTCAGCTTTCTCTGAACATCAGCTCATGGAGTTGCCACCTGCCTTTCCTGTGGCCCTGCCTCAGTTACTGCTGTTCAACTGCTGAGCTCCTTCTCTCCTGGGACCTGCTGCAGCACCCTGGGATCCCCTCAGCTGCCTTCTCCATTCCTGCTACCTCATTTTCAAGTCCAACTTATTTTCTAGGAAAGACTTAGTTCCCTGTTCTCTGTGTTTGCATTTTACATAGGAGCTTTCCATATGATTAACTGACCATGTTCTCATCAACTGCTTCACACTAAAACATGGTGATTGAAACCTATATAAGAAGGCCCTGGGAATTCCAAAATGTGTGCAGACCCTTCCTTTACTTTGCATGTGCAAGGAGAGTCCACAGCCTCCATGGATTAGTGCAACTGTGCAAAGGTAACATGAAGTCTAAGTACCAGTTTCAAATTTCTAATGCAATAGTGCCCAACCCTAGGTGCAGTAGTTCCTGGTGCCACAGATTTGGAATTTGAAGTTTACATTCTGGCTCAGTGTGGTGAGGACAATGCAATAGTGACTCCCCTAGTTCACATATGAATGATGGGTGAACTTGCTGATGCTCTTGGCACATACACCCTGGGGAGGCTTGAGTCCCCGAGTGTGAACAGCAAGCTGAGCTCACCCACTCCTCTCTAAGCTTTCTTCCTGCCCTTCATGGGCAATTTAGTGTAGGAATTCCACATTTTTTCTATGTTGGCAAGTTGGCACTTATATTAGATTCAGGGATGTTGGTATAGTGCCCTTTGTCCTTCCTCAGTGTTAGAAGGTGGGAAGATAATAAGAGGGTAAGTATGTGAGTAAAGGTGATTCTCTGGTATTGTAGTGTTGGCCATGAGCTCAGGGTGAATGAATCACAAATTTGATGTTACACAAAGAGGCAGAGAAATCAGCTGATCTGAGCCTGAGGGTGCTCTGGGAACTGGTCACTGACCCTAACTGTGCATGTGGCCCTGGTGACATCTGGACTGACCAGATTATTGAATTCCTCCAGTGAAAATACAGAAGTGCCACCAACGGTGTCTCTTGCAGTTGAGGCTGAAGTGTGCACAGCCAGGCTGCTCAGGGTGAGGGAGATGAGAAACCTTCCCTGGATGGAGCTGCTGGTCTCACACATTCCAGAAGGTGAGACAAGTGTGAAGGCTGAGCCTGGGGGTTGAGCACCTTCTGGGGTCAGGAGAATGTGGCAGGATTTTCTCTAATTTCTTGCAAGTGCTGCATAGGAGGTGGTAGGAGATGGGGCAGGCTGTGAGTTTACATGAAACTGACTAGTTTACAAAGACCCCTATGACCAAGGTGTCATTTCAGGGATGAACATGTGACCAGAGGCCAGCAGGAACCAGCCCTGTGTGTCCCTGGGAGCAGCAGGTTAGCAGCCAGTAACAAAATGTCTGCAGTGGCCTTGAGGATTGGAAGTCCCCACATAAGGGGGTTGGACTGCACAGTGTTGTGGGTGTTACACTCACACAAGAGGCAGAAACCATCTTTTTTCCCTTCATTTTACCATGAAATACACACAGAAGTTTATGGGTCTCTCTCAGAACTCATGTGTCCCCATCCTGCTGATGGACAGCTCAGTGGTTTTCTCTGAAGGACACTTTCCTGGTGCCTGGGTGGACAGCTCAGGATGTGTCCTCTCTTGCACACATCTGTAGATGCACTAGTCAGGTGGACAGGCCACATCAGAGAGTGGAGGGAGGGGAGTGTGCACAGAGCAGGCAGCTCTATCCTCCTGAGGCCCCTGACTCTCCTCTCTGCTGCGTCATCCCAGGGCTTGAGAAACTGTGCTTGAGAAACCATTAGTACTCAGTGGTCCAGGATGTGATGGACAAGGGTCTCAGCTCTGCCACCTGGTTCCACCATTGGGAGGAGCAATCTAGACCTCCACCCCATGCTGACAGCACCACTCTTCACCACAGCAGGATACAAGGACTGGGCACGGCGGCTGGTCAGACGTTCCCTTACTCCAAAGAGCAGGGTCTTCTCCTAAGCCCACTTCTGAGGGGGACTCTCGGTTTTGTTGGCAGCATTTTGACAGCTCAGCTGTGCACCCCATCTTCCCTGGGGAAGGAGTGTCCCCAACATTTCCTCCACCCTCCCTCCTGAGGATGATGGAGAATGGGCACTGCTCCTGGGACCAAAGCAGGGCTGGCCCCTGGGTCTGCAGACACATATCCCACTGAGACATGTGGGGAGGATGGGGCTGGAATCTGACAGGCAGGTGGCTGTAACTGCTGAGGGTTCAGACAGCAGCATCCTGGGCCTGGGCTCCTCTACATTGACACCCCCGTCCAGCACAGGCAGCTGAAGTGAAGTCACTGTGTGAATTTGGGGTGACACAAAGTACCACACAGACACAGAATACCTTTTATAAGCTTCATGATGGCTTTCTCCATCTCCCAACCTCAGGCTCCCCATAAGGGGAACAAGAGAAGGTCAGAGAGGCTGACAGGAGAGAGGGGTCACGTTCAGAAGTTGGCTTTTATTTGGGGTGATGCTGTTTCTTAGAATTTTCTATCTGAAAAAGGCAGAAAGGGTAGGATTACAAAGGAACAGGTGAGTGTGACTCAACCCCAGCAGGTGACACCTACTCCTGGAGCCACACCCTGGTATCCCAGCTGGGAGAGCACCCATGTTACTGGACCTGGCACTACCCTGCCTGACTGAATGCAATAACTGTTCAGAACCTGGAGCATCAGCACTTAAGGAGGTTCATCCATAGCGGCTTCCCTCACTAATGGCTCTCCTCACCTTGGACCTACGCTGAGCTGATCCCTTGGAATCCAGGGAAACCTCTGCAGATGAAGAGGGAGCTGGACATAGAGAGGGAAGTCACATGTCAGTGCACAGCTCCTCTTGGGACAGCCACTTAGACAGTCTGTCTCCTCCTCTTCCCAAATGCTCTCCATCGCATGTTGCATCCAGTCTCCCTGCTGGTGCTGATGTGTCTTGGATTACAGGACATTACAAGATGAGGAAGGCTGTACCTATGTCACACAACCAATATGACAGTGTCACAAGTTCTTCAGAATCAGAAGGACCATGTCACAGTAGCAGACAGTGGGAGAAAAAGCAGTGTGCAGGACTCAGAACTGAGAACTCATTACCCAGAGCCTGAGAGGATGTGGTGAGTGAGACTGGGCACCAGGAAGGGAGCAGGGTCCTGAGGAAGGTGCTAGGCTCAGGAGGGTGGGCTCCTCCTCTGACAGCCTTCCAGATCCCCTGAAACCACCAGCTCTCCTCTCAAAGGTAAAGCTCCACTTGGGCTCAAGACAGGGACACATCTCAGGAGCACAGAGGACCTGGGCAGCCTGACCTCAGCCTCTCCAGATATCAGAAGAGCCTCACCCACATGCAAATTCCTACTCCTGCTCTAAGTTCAAAGGCCCTCTGGGCTGTGGAAGCTCCCAGCTCTCTGCTCAGACAGGGCTGAGGTCTCTGGGAAGGCAGGTGTGGTTTAGAAAATGAGTCTGCTGGGTCTTGTCCTGTGCCTGGTCACAGCTCCCCAAGGTGAGTGTCCCCAGTGTCAGACCTGTGTCCATGGGGAGGTTGTGACTGCCAGTGACTGACAGGGTGTGACTCTCTTTGTCCCCAGGTGTTCTCTGCCAGGTTCAGCTGCAGGAGTCAGAACCTGGCCTGGTGAAGCCCTCGCAGACTCTGTCCCTTACCTTTGCTGTCTCTGGATTCTCCATCACCAGTGGTTACTGTTGGGACTGGATTCGTCAGTCCCCAGGGAAGGGGCTAGAGTGGATAGGACGCATATGGTATGATGGTAGCACTTACTACAGCCCATCCCTCAAGAGCCAAATGTCCATCTCCAGAGACACATCCAAGAACCAGTTCTCCCTGCAGCTGAGCTCCCTGACCACTGAGGACACAGCCACCTATTACTGTGCCAGAGCCACTGTGAGGAGACCTCAGTGTGAGCCCAGACACAAACCTCCTGCAGGGTGCCCAGGGCCAGCAGGGGGCGCTCAGCACACAGGAGCTCAAGTGCCACCTTCAGAGGAGCAGAGGAGAGTGGATGGTTTCTCTCCAGGTGATCAGTGTCTCCCTGTATCCCATCATGGAGAATCTGGAGGTCTCTTCTGCCTCAGATTATCCCACGCTGTTCTCTTATAGAGTCAGGAGTGTCTCTCTCCACCTGTCTCAGGTCAGGCTGCACAGTACACGTGTGAGTCTGTGTGTCCATGTGTATATATGTGTGTGTTATATGTGTGTGTGTGTGTATGTGTGTGTGTGTCTGTGAGACTGTATGGGTGAGACCCCTGGAAGGCAGACTCTACTACCTTGTCACATTGCTGTCCCTGGGCTCCAGACCTGCCCCCTGCTCCAGAAGCCAGTCCCTGGGCAGCTGCAGAGGACTCACATGGGGAAGGCTCAGCAGGCTCTCAGACACCTCCACCCATCACAGCCATGACCCTGACCCTGCCAGGTGCTCTTTACACACTGACCTGGGCTCACACTTCCCAGGGCAGGCAGCTGTCAGTTCACACCAAGGCTGCAGCCTCCTCTTCCAGACCAAAGCACGGGATTCCAGAGTCCTCAGCCCATGTGTGCATACTCACACACACACATACACACACACACTCACACTCTCTCTCTCACACACACACACTCTCTCTCACACTCACACACACACTCACACATTCACACACACTGACTCACACACACACGCACACACACACACACACAGACACTCACACTACTCAGCCTACCACACAATGTCTTAGCTGTCATCATAGAAATGTCCTTTGACACAGTGGTTCTTGTGGTGACTGCACAGCTGCCTTCCACCCTTGGTCACATCTCCTCCTCATCTCTTCCTGGTGACCTCTCCCACCCTGGTTCATGGGTTGCCTGAGCCTTTCCCTGGGCAGGTGGCGTCCTGCATGTGGATGTGGTGTCCACAGGTCCTGCTGATGCTGGGCTCCACCCCAGGGACCATGGCAGTGTCTGGAGTCAGTCTGGGTGTCTGCAGGGCAGTGGGCCTCTCCTGGCCCTGGGTGGTAGAGAGCTCCCTGCTGCCTCGCACCTCACAGTCTCAGAGCCCAAATGCCAGCTCTGCCAGGATCAGGAACCCTATGCCCACCTTAAGCCTCATCTCAGTTCACCCCACAAAGTGACTTTGCTGTGACTCACTGACCTGGACACCCTCAGCTCACCTGGTCTCAGGGTGCACAGAGGGCACTAGGTCCACTCCTCACCCCTGTGTCCCTGGAGTGTGGGGTGAGTGACCTGAGTGTGCACCTAGAAACGAACAGGGTGTCCACAGCAGAAGCAGGACAAGGACCCGGCAATGCCACACACCTGTGGGAGCTGGAGCCCAGCTCTGCCCATCCTGAGGTCCTTGAAGATGACTTATAGTTTCAGAGGTCTCAGTACACAGTCAGCAGACTCCACAGCTCTGGTCCTAGGTGAGGGAGACCATCATGGTAGAAGGGTAACCAGCTCAGCATATGGTAACAAGGAAGCTTAGAGACAGATCTGGTCACCAGGGACACAATTATAACCCCAAAAGCACACCCCAGTGACCTACCTAGACCAACACAGCCTTCCTACATTTGGTTGCCATCCAAGTGATCCACATCAGTGCATGAGTCCACTTATTAGGATCCAATGCTCATGATCTAATCTTTCCATCTCTACAAATTATTGCATTGCCATACACGATCTCTTGGGGACACTCCATTTCTAAACCTTAGTGTTCTTCCCCAGGCCCCCAATGTTCATGCCCATCTCACATTTCAAAATGCACTGAGACCACCTGCAAGAGTCAGCACTGTCCTAACAGTCCCAGGGTGACCCAAAGTCCAGGTATAGAATCTCTCCTGAGGCTCAAGGCAAACTCCTCACTGTGGGAGTAAAGTTCAAAACCAAGTTACAAGTGTCTGGTATATAAAGGTGCAGAGTCTACATCTCCAGTTTGAAAGTTAGAAATGAGGCATAGAATAAAGTGATGGGAGCAAAGTGAGACCAAAGTCCAGCTGGACAAGCAGGTCCTGTAGCTCCGTGTCCAGAACCTGGGGCACATGGCATCCTCTGCTTTACCCACAGGGCTGTGCTGCTCAGCTCCAGTGACCTTGCTGGGTGCAGCCTCATGGCTTCTCTCGGGGCTGGTCTCTGCTGGATTCATGCAGTGTCCTTGGCATAAATTCCATGTTGCTGGCATCTCTTATGGGGGACTGTTCCCCTGGAGTTTCACCTTTCTCCTCACATCTTGATGCAACATCCTCTCAGGGGCAGACCACAGGGACTGTGACCCTCCAATCTCTGGCCTTCCCCACCTTCCTTGGAGTCTTGTTGGAAGACCTGACCCAACCTCCAGTGTCCAGCAATCCTGCAGAACCTGCACCACATGTTTGGCTCCCAGGTCTGCCACCATCTCCAGCAGTGACCTGGCCTCCTGGGACCATGGCCACAGTGGACTCTGCCTGCCTGGGTGGCTGAGAATGGTGAAATGACTTTGTACTCCCCCTCTGCAAGCAGGGTGTTCCGTGGTCTCTTCTCACCTTGAGCCTGAGATGGGGGTGGTCCTACCAATTTCTCAGGTGCTGCAAAGCCATCTTTTATCTTGTTTCCAGGGAGAGTATTTAGCATTTCTCTAGTGACAGTGTTGTCTTGAACAATCCCAGTTTCTTTAGCCTCAGTTACACTCACACATTTCTAACTGTACTGCAGGATTTCCACACCTTTCTGCTCTGTTCCTCCTCCTCATTATCACACTAAATGGCTAAAACCAGGCAGCCTTATCTATGCCTCAGCCTGAAGGCTGTGCTGTCCTTAAAGTCCCTCTGCTATTTTAACAAGTCCATCACCTTTAAACCCATCTTCAAAGAAAGAATCAGGACATGGGGGGAAAGTAGGCAATTCTATGACAGAATTATGGTCTCCTCAAGTCCCACCATAAGCCCCTCCCCCTATCAAACTCACACACAGTGGTCTAACACTTTTCCAGTGTGGGTTTGTAAATCTTTCTATAATCTTCCACACACATCAAAAAGCTCCAAATGCTTCTGAACCACACAATCATGCAAAGTCACCTCTATGGATTCCTATTCCTATTTTAGTCAATATTTGCACTGCTGAGGTCAAAATACCTGTCAAGAACATGGTGTGGGACAAAAGGTTCAGTCCACCACCATCTGACTCCATTGGTCAGGACACAGTTAATGCAGAACATCATGTCAGAGGTGTTTGGAGAAGAAATCTTCTCAGGACAGTGTCATGATGAATGACACACACACACACACACACACACAGAGAGAGAGAGAGAGAGAGAGAGAGAGAGAGAGAGAGAGAGAGAGAAGCACTCCCCACATCAAAATAACACTCCACTCATCAAAAATAAACCACTAAATATATACACCTCCAGGGACCTGTATCCTACAGACACACCCTAACTGGCTACATTTACCAAACCCACTCACTCCCTGTTAGTGCATTAATCCACTGATTTATCCCAACCTTCATAATCTGACCCTGTCACCTCTGCAAATTCTCCCAATGTCTCACACAAGAGGGTTGGAGCACCTCATATCTAAACTAAAGCTGATACCCAGCTTCCAACATGGCTCTTTGAAAGAAGAGTTAGGCAGGATCTTCAGAGAATGCTGGACCTATATCAGTAGATGCATGTGAGAGGGCACAGGCTAGAGTTCTGTGACCTGCCCAAATGATAGCTGTGGCATGTCTTGGCAAGAGCAGAGCAGGTAACCTTGTGGGCTCCAGGATGAAGGTCAAAGAGACAATTTAAGTGTCCCAAAGAGAATCATGGCACTAAAAGTAGATGACAATATTGTTTTCCTAAGGTCCCTGCTATAGAGATCACACACAGAGTTCCTGCTACAATCCCCAATGTGTGCCTTTCCAGACTGGAGGTCACATGTGCAGTGCACCTCCTCAGGGTCTCATGGTGAAGAGGGATGGATGGGCTCTGTGTGCCACCACCACTCTCAGGAGATGTCACCACAATCCAGGACTCTGTGTCACACGGTCACGGAGGGCAAGTCACAGAGGGACTCTCCACCAAGGGCAGAATCCACAGGACCAGCTGCTCCTGCAGGACCTTTTCTCTCCACAGGAAAAGGCAAGAACCAGGCCTGAGTGCTCTGCCAACAGTGCTAGGAGTGGACCCAGGTGAGCAGGGTCTACACCCCACTGAATCACAGTGTGTGCAGCTTGTGAGCACCAACCCTCCCAGGGACGTCCTTGTCACCACACAGTCCAGAGCAAGGTCCATGGAGAAACGTGGAGCTCAGTCATAAGTCACCCAAAGTCTTCCAGCACCTGATGAGCTTTGCATCTAAGGGAATCTGCTCTGAATGACATAGATTGCAACATTCAGATGTTCCATCAAACTCTGAAACCCTAAAGCTGAACATGAGATTATGGTGACTGCACATGTATTAGAATCATAATTCTGTAACTTAGAGTAAGATATAGGTGTGTATAGCCTGCATTTCTGTGATCCGTACACACACACACACACACACACACACACACAGCCATTAGGCCTATGTCCTCTGGGAGGTGAGCCTGGTCACCAGTTCCCAAAGCCGTCTGTCATGTGTGGATGCATCCTGCTCCCTGGAAAGTGCCACCACATATCACTCTGGAAAGAGGACTCCCTGGGCCTGGTGACATGCACCCCAGGCAGGGCATGGACCTTCCTGAGGGCGCAGCCAGCAGTATCCCCCGAAGAGAAAGGTGTCTGCTCCTCCCTCCACGTCCTTGACACAAGCCTCCCCACAACAGATGCACAATGAGGCCCCAGGTTGAACCGCAGACCTGCTCACACACATTCAGTGTCTTCTATACCTGGAAGGGGTTTTCTAGGATGGGAATTTGCTCTAGAGAACCTGGTGACATCCTGTTCCTTCTTCCTTTTGCTGGAGGCTCCCAGATGTGAGATCTCAGGGATTCAAGGAGGAAGACTTGGGGCAGCTGCATCTGAGTTCAAGACTCACTCTGGTTCTCTGTCCCCAGGGTCCTCTCCCAGGTGCAGCCGCAGGACTCAGGACCCAGGTGGTGAAGCTCTCAAAGACATTGTCCCTAACCTGGGTGTCTCTAGATTCTCCCTCACCAGTGGTTACTGCTGGAGGTTCATCCATCAGCCTCCTGCAGTGGTGCTGCCATGAATGGGGCTCACTGATGGTAATGGAAGCACAACATATAACCCCTCCCTGAAGAGTGGAGTCACCATGTCCAGAGACCCATGTAAGGACTACTTTTCCCTACAGTTGAGATCTGTGACCAGCAATTATGCAGCTGTGTATGACTGTGCAGGACCACAGTGAGGGTACTTCAGGGTAACCTCAGACACATGCCTCCATGCATGGTAGCTAAGAACAAACTAGGACATTAGGACCAGAAGGGAGCTCAGGACAAGCAGGTGATCAGAATCACTAGATGAAAATCAGGACCAATAAGGGAAGCTCAGACCAGGGGTGGAGCTCAGGACAAGCAAGTGCACTGGGGAACCATGAGGGACAGAAAGGGACCAAGGAGCAGATGCAGACAAGAAGCTGTGAGTGAGAGGCTTCCTGTAGGCCTGTGGGGTTTTCTCTCCTTCTCTACTTGTAGAACCTCAGAGACCCTGAAATGCACCTGCTGTAGAGGACCTGGGGAATGTCCAAGCACCTAGCATGGGGCAGACTCTTTGATAAATTTTCCTGCTTTCATAAGTACATGTTTTCTTCATCTTATTCTTATTAATTTCTCTGAGAGGCAAACTCTCCTGGTACACAACTGAGAGTAGACTGCAGTCTGCACAACTCAAGGGCCTTTGAAGAATGGAAGCATCAGAGTCATTACCCTCATCTGAAGGTCAGTTTGCTGTGTTGTCATCAAGAGGGACAGCTGCATGCAGGACTCAGTGTCTCTGATTAAGAATGAGGGCTTCATGCCTGTTCTCATGGTCTGAGGACTTCCAATCCTTCTGCTGCACCACCAACAGTACTGGGGAGGCAGGAGCAGAGGTCCAAGTGCCTGAGCATGGCCTGTTGGTTAGCTCAGGACTCTGGCTCTGCTGGGTCTGCAGGGTGAGCATGCTGCCCACAGCCACCCTCTGGGTGAGGACAGACAAGTGCTCCTGTGTCAGCCATGGCCATGTGCCTCTTGTCTCAGCCCCTCCCTCTCCTGACCTTGCTCACCACCACAGCCCCTGTCCAGCTCTGCCCCTGTGAGGCTAGCATCTTACATTGACAGGAGAATGAGGCCAGGAAGAGGCAGCACTGTAACCTAAATTGGGTTCCTCAGCTGTGCACCCTGTGGCAAGTGCCTGAGGCCATCAACACATGAAGAGAAGCTTTCCTTTGGCTCCTGACTTCCAATGCTCTAGTCCATGAAGAGAGGAGTCCACTGCATTCACACCTTTCCTGGGTGTGCCGGGGGCAATGCAGAGAGCCCACTGTGGGGACAGCCACTCACCTACTTTGAAGGACTCCAAAGGGAGGGAAGCAGAGATGGGGTCTGACAGTTCCCTTGCAGGGCCTCTCCACAGTGATTGACATAAACTCCATGAGTCCCCATGTCCTAAGCACTCCCCACTCCCCCACAGCCCAAGGGGCTGCAAAACAACTTTAGCACATGGAATTTTGCAGGACAATTATGCACACTAATCATTCTATCCCTGGAAATAAAGCTCTCACGTCCATCTCATAATGCAGACACATTCATTCCTCATCCTCAAATTCCTAAATGCACAAATACTTTAGCAGTACCAAGAAGTCCAGTGCAAAGACTCCAAAAGATTCAGGGAAATCCTACTGTGGGCCTTAAGATCAAAGAGGGCTTCCGTTCTCCCAAGTTTTATGGAGGGCTCTCAGCAACTCCACCAAACAGCCCAGCTGGACATACCGTCTGGACTCCCTCTTAGTGATGTTGACCTGCAGCTTTCTGAGCAAGGGCTTCTCACTGCTGGCTCCTCTGATACAGGTGTCTCCTCAGGAGCCCCGGCTTTATCTCACAGCCCCATGCATCACCTGCCAGGAATGCCAGCAGGGACTCTGACCCCTGACCCCCATCTGACCTCCCAGCCCTTCCTTTCAAGTATTCATGCAACCCACCCTGACCCTGTAGCTCTCACAGTCTGCACCCTGTAAAGCCAGCATGGTGTGGCTGAGGACAAAGTCACCCTCAGCAGGGAGCAGGTCCTGGATGCCCTTGAACCAGGGCTGGGAACCTCTGGGCCCCTTGCTGGCTGAACAGGGGAAACCATGCCCTGGGCAGTCCTGGGTCAGGAGTCCAGAGCTCTCTCCCTCAGGGCCTGCCCTGGAGGGTCTTTCAGATCTTCATCTCTGCCTCTGAGCTGGGGAAGCTGGGCCTTGTTGATACCTGGGATCCTGAAACACCCTCCATCCTCTGGTGCAAAGCCCTGTTCTGCTCCCAGTGGAGCTGCTGGCCTCACCCTCCTGGCCGCAGCTCCTGGGCAGCACCACAAGTGTGCTGCTTTCCTGGCCAAAGTGCAAAGCACCAGCTCTGCCTGCACTGCCCCTCTCTGCCCCTCTCTGTCCTTCACATGGCCTGACATCAGTCAGGGGGTCACACACCAGAGCCTCACCTGTGCCCTTGAGATTATCCAGCCCAAAGTCTGTTCTAGTCTGAGTTAGCCTAGCTCCCACCGAGTGTTAGGTCATTTACAAAAGAGGTTCTGAGGATGGTACCCGGTGTGTGCACCTGGGAGCTGGAGGACAAACAGGGCAGCAGTCATGTTCATGGTGAGAGCAAAGCTCAAATACACAACTTGCTCTTGCCAAATATGATCCGTTGTACACCTTGAACCACCACACCTGCTTCTGTGTGATTTTAGAATTGCATTATAGATTTAACTCTGATCCCTCTGTTATGGTTATGTGCATGTGTAATACAAGTTAATGGATGATAAATGCAAAACAGAAAAAAATAAACAAAAGAAATTTTACTTTTCTGAGTGCTATTAGTACACCTATCTGCCCCATGACACTCACCTGCACTTTCAATGCTCCTTTATGTGACCTTCACCCAGAGCTGCTATATAGCAGGAGCACATGCAAATAGGGCCTCTGTCTGCTCATGAAAACCAGCCCACCTGACCCTGCAGCTCTGCACAGGAGCCCAGCCCTGGACTCCCAGATCAGCCCACTCAGTGACCAGGACTGAACACAGCTGCTCACCATGGAGAGTGTGCTCAGCTGGGTTTTCCTGGTGGCTGTTTTCAAAGGTAATGAATGGAGAACCAGAGATCCTGAGTGTGAGTGGACAGGAGTGAGAGGAAGAGTGGATGAGTGCCAGTGTCCTGACCAGGTTGCCTCTGTTTTTGCAGGTGTCCAGTGTGAGGCTCAGCTGGTGGAGTCTGGCGAAGTACTGGTGCAGCCTCGGGGTCCCTATGAATCTCCCTTCAGCTTTTACATTGACCTTTAGTGACTACTGGTTGCACTGGGTCACCAGCTCTAGGAAGGAGCTGGAGAGGATCTGGAATGTTTTTTTTTTTTTTTTTTTTTTTTTTTTTTTTTTTTTTTTTTTTTTTTTTTTTTATTGGTCGTTCATAACATTACATAGTTCTTAATACATCATATTACACGGTTTGATTCAAGTGGATTATGAACTCCCGCTTTTACCCCGTATACAAATTGCTGTATCACATCAGTTACCCTTCTGAAATGTTACTAGTAGTAGTGGTGGTAGCACCTATTACCCAGATACCATAAAGGGCACATTCACCATCTCCAGAGACAAAGCTGTTTTGCTGTACCTGCGATGGAGCAGTCTGGGAGCAGAGGACACAGCCACCTCTTAATGAGCCAAGACCTTTGGGGAGACCTCAATGTGAGCAAGACACAAACCTCTTTGAAAAGGCCCTAGGAGCCAGCAGGGAGCGCCCAGCACTCAGTGAGCTCTGGGTCAGCCCAGGAGCAGGTGCAGTGGTTCCTTGAGGGCTGCTCCCCTGTTGATTGTGGAGGTTCCTTTCTATTCCATGGGCCTTAGGCAGTAAATTTCTCTAGTTCATGGTTCAGTTTTATATCTGAAGATTCTGAATAAGATTTTCACTTTGTTATTTTGCAAAGTGACAGGAAATAGGGCTGAATTTTTCACTAAATTTTCAAAATCTATTGTCAGTAAATAATACTCAGTTTTACTACTCTGAGTCCATGTTCCTGGAAGGACTAATGCATTCTTGAATTTCCACACTAACTTCTGAGCCTTGATAAATATTCCAATAAGGTGAGAAATTTAAATTCTATGTGACTCCTTCTCCTTATTTGCTGGCACACACAGAAGGAGCCACACCTGTGTGTTTGAAGCAGCATCACAGGAACATGAAAAAGATCATGAACCTTGTCCTGCTCCAGACTTATAAAGCAAAAGTGTCTCAGATCTGGAGGCCACATCAGACCTCCTCATCCCTGGAGGGGATCAAACTCATGTTCAAAGCTGTTGTATTTTTGCAGTTGACCATGAGCTGCCAGGGAAGAAAATTCCCCCTAGGGAACCATTCCCAGGAGGTTCCTGTCACCACATCCTCTTGTTTCTCTCTCATGCTCTGAACAAATGTTCTTCTGGCCAGCATTGAAGGCCACATTCCCTGCAATGTCTGTGCATTGTGATGATGCTGTTTGCATTGGTCCCAAGAACTCTGCTCCACTGCTCTCTGGGTTTCCCATGTGGGAGACTGGAGTAGGCCTTAGTGAGAAAGAAGGTGACATAAAGAATTTTTTTCAAGTGGAACTTACAGCAGACAGTCTGCATTTGATGGCCCAAGCTTGATATTTTTATTAAAACATTTGCATGTAGTTATGCAATTTCAACTTAATAATTTAAAAGTTAAATACATTTTTAAGTAAATTAACAATGAGTTGTTGTATGTTGTTGTCTTCCTCATGTGAGGGTGCTTGATCACCAACATCACTAACAATGTCAGCATCTCTCTCCATCAGACAACACCTGGCCATTCCAGCTGTATTTTTCACACTTACACTGAAATCTAGCTCTAGTGAGGCAGAGGACAGCACCCTGACACAGGGGTGCCAGGTGTCATGATGGGTCCCAGGCTGTGCACACCCAGCTGTCCATCACCTGTCCCTCCTGGGTGTGGGGAGCCCACCAGCTGCTCTGCCCCAGTCACTGTGAAGCACAGCCTGGCTGTGGGCCACATGTGCCCTGTGAGCTGCAGAGCCCCAGGACAAGGCCCTGTCTGCATGTGGCCCTCACCACCCACCCTCACCCTCCCTGCACCTTCCCATCTCCAGGGCCACTGTCCTCTCTCTTCCCAGGACCCTATGCAGGAGCTTCCCCAAATGAGGGATTGTGTGGTGATGGGGTCCCTTTGTGTGACTCATTCCAGCTAGGTCCATGTGCTCCAGGGCCATGCCCAGGGCCAGCAGGGACAGGATGTCATTCTTGTTGGGTAAATGACATTCCTCCTCTGTGGACAGCATATTTTGCACACATCCATTGAGAGACAATGTGATGATCATGAAAGGTGCTTCAACAATCTTGGGTCTGGACTTGAGAACAGGTCTCTTGGATTTCACAGCCCACCTGCTGTGCACACTGGGCAGAGGTCCTGTCCCCAAGCCTCAGGCTGTCCCACCCCATGTCTCTGTTGGCCTCAGGCCATGCTGCACAGGGTGGGGCCTCCTGCCTGCTGCCCTCCAAGCTGGGCCTGCAGCTGGTGGATCTACATTCTGGGGCCTTTGGGGGCCCTGATCCCAGGATGCTCTAGCAGTCCCCTAGTTGGACTCTGTGTGGGGACACAACTGAGACAAAGGTCTGCCTGAGCCCCAGGTCTAACCATGGCACCCTCAGGAGTCCAGATATAGGATGAGCCATCTCCACACTCTATCACCCTGTATGCCTCCACAGTTAGCCCCATAGGTGCTGCCAACTGGGCTCGTGGGTAAGACAGGACCCAGTTCAGAGCTGGCACAGACCAACCCTTCACCCAGTCCCAGGGTGTGTCCATGTCTTTAGTTGTTCTCTATGTCCACTCCGACAGAGGAGCAAGGGCCTCTGCCCCTTCCTGGTCCACTCAATCAGCATCCAAGGGAATTGGATGTGTGAACTAAAATGCAAACTTGCATGTGCTCAAGTGTCTGCACTTTAATCCAAAAACCCACAAAGTACAAAGAGTGTTTGATGTGAAAATGTGAACTGGACTGCTGAGCCTTGGTGATTACAACAACATGGTTGAGGGAATGTTCATGGAACATCCTCTCCTTCTTTTCTGTGCACACAGAGGAGGAGCTATACCTGTGTCTTTGAAGCAGCATCACAGGAACATGGGAAAGATGAAGCTGTTCCTGCTCCAGACTTGTAAGGCAAGAGTGTCCCCGCTCTGGAGGCTCCCAGACCTCCTCAGCCCTGGGGGCCAGGTCTAATCCAAGTTCAAATCTGTTGTAGTTTTGTAACTGTCCAAGGGCATGAGCCACCTGAGAAGGAATTTCCCACCCAGCACCACACTCAGGAGCTTCCCTACACACCTTCCTTGTTCATACCTCATCTTCTGAAAACATGTTTTTCTGACCAGCTATGGAGGAACGCATGCCCTGCAATGTCTCTGCATTGTGATCATGCTGTTTGCAATGGTCCCCAAGAGCAATGTGGAAGGAGGATGCAATGATTCAAGCATCAGGAGATTATGACTTGGGAGGCTGAGGTAGGTATGATGGCTTGGGAGGCTGAGGCAGGAAGATCATAAGTTCAAAACTAGCCTCAACAATATGAGTGCACTAAGCAACTCAGTGAGATCTTGTCCCTAAAGAAAATACAAAACAGGGATGGGCATATGGATAAGTAATTGAATGCCTCTGAATTCGACCATAGTAAAGAAGAAGGTGGGGAGGAGAAAGAAAAGGTGGGGAGAAGGAGGAGGAAGAGGAGGAGGAAGAAAAGGAGAGAAAAAGAAGGAGGAAGAGGTAGAGGAGGAGGAAGAGAAAGAGAAGAAGAAGGAGAATGAACAGAAAAATGAGAAGGTGGAGGGAAAGAAATAGAAGTAAAGGGAGGAGGAAGAGGAGGCAGTGGTTGGAATGTGCCTTAGAAAGCAAGTGGGTTAGAGGAAATTCCTTTCTAAATATATATAAAAGCAACCTTGGCCATGGCTGCCATGCTAATTGGTCAGGTCTGTCAATTGTCACCAACTACAGAAGGAACCATCTGAGGTAAAAGTGAGGCCACTGAAGAATGTTTCAAAGCAACACAGTCATGAGTGAGGAAGTAACAGGGAAGACTGGTGAGACAAGATGTTGAATCCATGAAACCTTCATCATAAAAGAAATGAAGGGGGGAGCTGAAAATGAGTCTGGAGGTCAAGGGATGGAAATGTGATCAGGTAGGGCCATGTGAAGCCTTGGCTGGCTGGAGCCCACTGGCTCACATGTGGCACAGGTGAGGTGGGGAAGAGTGTCGTATGGAGGATCCAGGTTTCCCTGGTCAGGAGGTGGAGTCATCTGAAGATGTCTCCTTGTGGTCAGCCTGAAAGAACACTGTAGAAGTCAGGTGATTTGATAGTTAGTGGAAACCTCACCCAGGGCCACACATGGGTTTGCAGGTGGTGAAAACATGGAGACCAGCAGGTCTTACCTGAGCCACTCCAGGACCAGGAGGTGGGTGCTGCAGGCTCAGTGTTTGCAGGGAGTTCATGGTCAACACCACAGGGAATGAGGAGAGGAGCCCACATGTCTTATTAGTGTGCTGTTCTCACTCAGTTAGGCAGGAGGTCAATTTCTGAGCCTCATCAGGAGGTCAGCAACTACATCTGCCCTCTCAGTGACCCCACCTCACTAAAGACAGTGTCCATTGTTCTCTCCAAATGCTGGGCTGTGGGCAAGGCAGGTCTCACTGCAGTGATGCTGCATAGGGAAGGGGACTGGGCCTCCTCCCTCACCCAGACTGCCCTGCATGTCATCCTGTCTGCTGTCAGCCTGGCTCTGCTGCTCTGGGGAACTCAGGAGCTCTCAGTCTCAGGCTGCAGCTGAGAGCTGCCTCTGCTCCCAGGACTATCACCTGGCCCAGCACCTCCATCCTGTCCTCTCCTGGTGGAGACTAGAGGGCAGGACAGCTGAGGGGAGGAGCTCAGGGCAGACTCCCACCCACTGCTGTCCACAGGCATTGGCTGGACAGTGAGGAGGACAAGCAGGGCAGTGGGTGGGGGAGGGCAATGGGCACACAGCAGGAAGCCCCTGCCCTCCTGAGACCCTGTTCCCTCCTCTCCTGCTCAGTCTGTAGCCCCCTAATCTCACAGAGATGAAAGAGAAGAACTAGTCCTGAGAACAAAGGGGGGGGCTCTTCTCCTGGATGTGGGGAACCCCATCCTCAGCCCTGGGCTCTGTTCAGTCATCAATGAGGGCTTCTCCTTCAGGGCTGGGAGGTGAACCTGGGCCTCTTGCACGCTGGGCACTTTCCTTCCACTCTGAGACCCTCCCAGGTGCAGGGAGGATGGGCTTGGAGGAGAGTGGGCTCAGGAGGGTGGGCTCCTCCTCTGACAGCCTTCCAGATTCCATGAAACCACCTGCTCTCCTCTCACAGGTAAAGCTCCACTTGGGTTCAAGACAGGGACACATCTCAGGAGCACAGAGGACCTGGGCAGCCTGACCTCAGCCTCTCCAGATATCAGAAGAACCTCACTCACATGCAAATCCCTCCTCCTGCTCTGGGTTCAAATGTCCTCTGGGCTGTGGGAGCTCCCAGCTGTCTGCTCAGACAGGGCTGAGGTCTCTGGGAAGGCAGGTGTAGTCTAGAAGATGAGGCTGCTGGGTCTTGTCCTGTGCCTGGTCACAGCTCCCCAAGGTGAGTGTCCCCAGTGTCAGACCTGTGTCCATGGGGAGGTTGTGACTGCCAGTGACTGACAGGGTGTGACTCTCTTTGTCCCCAGGTGTTCTCTGCCAGGTTCAGCTGCAGGAGTCAGAACCTGGCCTGGTGAAGCCCTCGCAGACTCTGTCCCTTACCTTTGCTGTCTCTGGATTCTCCATCACCAGTGGTTACTGTTGGGACTGGATTTGTCAGTCCCCAGGGAAGGGGCTAGAGTGGATAGGACGCATATGGTATGATGGTAGCACTTACTACAGCCCATCCCTCAAGAGCGGAGTGTCCATGTCCAGAGACACGTCCAAGAACCAGTTCTCCCACCAGCTGAGCTCCCTGACACAGCCACCTATTACTGTGCCAGAGACAATATGAGGGGTATTCAGTGTGAGCCCAGACACTAACCTCCTACAGGGTGCCCAGGGCCAGCAGGGGGCGCTCAGCACACAGGAGCTCAGGTGCCAACTTCAGAGCAGCAGAGGAGAGTGGATGGTTTCTCTCCAGGTGATCAGTGACTCCCTGGATCCCATCATGGAGAATCTGGAGGTCTCTTCTGCCTCAGATCATCCCATGCTGTTGTCTTATGGAGTCAGTAGTGTCTTTCTCCACCTACCTCAGGTCAGAATTTTAAAAGCTTTCCTGGCTTCCTTCTTGATGTGGTTTTGTCATCAGAGGTGACAAGAGTTAAGGGAACATAGGCAAAGGCTGGGGCCTTATTTCTCCCTTAAGGAACTTCCTCAAAAGGCAGCTCCATCGGTTTCCTCAGGAGAGTCCTCCCTGTTCTGGGTCCCATTCTAAACTTGTTTTTCTTGTTTCTTCATAGGGGCAAAAAAAATCTTAGCCTGGCATTTTGAAACACATTTAGCGGCTGGACTGTCACAGTTAAAAACTCTTTTGGGTCACCTCCAATAGTTGGAAGTGATTCTGTAACCCTTTAGGTTTTTGGAGGTTTTGTTGTTGCTGCTGTGAGTATCTAGGGCTGAGAGACAAAAGCCAAGTTTCCTAGAGAAAAGGATACTTTACATATCTTTGAAAGGATGATCCTAAAAACTCTCTACTTCTAAGCTGCCCTCTGTAGGAACTGAATGTCTACTCTGCTCTCCACCTGGCCCACTTTCTAAATGAAGGCAATCTCCACATGCTTTATGACCTTTGTATTTACTCCTATCTTGATGTCTTTAGCCTTGAAGGGGGAGGATTACCAGTGTCAGATGGACACTCCTTAAATGTTTACCATGTCTGTGTACACAGCTGAGCCAGAGTCTGACCCAAAGTTTGAGGCAGAAAGGAGACTGATACAAAACAAAGGCAAAGATGCTGAGATTTTATTCTGCTTTTAGTTATCTCCCTGGACTTCTGCAGGCTTTGGTGAAATTAGTGCTTTTAAGCCATAAGAGCTTCTTAGTCCCTATTGCAAAAGTTCAGCTGACCCCCAAGAGAGGTATTACCTGGAACAAAGCCAAGAAGTATAAATTTAAAGAAGTATTAGTTCCTTTGGAATTACTGTGTCTTTAAATTATGATAAGGAAGATTAAGTTAGGTGTAAATAGAATTTGTTCATTGCTTCTGTTAAGTTGTTTTTTGTATTGTTTTATTTATTTATTTTTTGGTGGGGAGAGGTACTGGGATTCAAGCCAAGGCCAATTTAATACTAAGCCACATACTTATCTATTTTTATTTATTTGTTTGTTTGTTTTGAGAAGGAGCCTCACTAAATTGCTGAGGATACTGGCCTTGAACTTGTGATTCTCCTGTTTCTCCCAAACTGCTGGGATTACAGTTGAGCACCACTGTGCCCAGCTTCTATTAGCAATTTAAAGCATGGAAATGTTTCAGACAAGCAGTTTTAAAATTTTGCTTCCATCAGATTATTTTTATTATTTTGCTCCCATGGAGTTTGATAAACATTGTTGAGGAATATCAGTTTCTCTTACTTATATCAAGATGAACCAAGGAAAAACATTTTCTGTGCCTAAAATCACAGAGAAATGTACATGGTCATAGCCATAAATAACAAAGTGTTAGAACCTTAAGGGACAAGAACTCAGTGGGGTTGAGTCTAGAACAGCCATTATTTTAATACATGTCACTCCTTAATCTCATTTGTACACTAAGAAAAGAGATTTTTCTATGCAATTTTGGAAAACTTGTGCTATGATGCTTTTGCTTTTAGTTTTGTTTTGTTTGTTTGCTTGTTTGTTCTGGTACAAGAGACTGAACCCAGGGGCACTAAATATGGACCACATCCACAGTCCTTTTTAGTTTTTGAGACAAGATCTTGCAAAATTGCGTAGGACTTTTCTAAATTGCTGAGGCTGACTTTAAACTCATGTTCCTACTGCCTCAATCTCTGGAGCTGCTGGAATTACAGATGTGTGCCACCAGTAGGAATATTGTGCTGTGTTCTTAAGGTAAGCATATGCTTTGTCCTTTATTATCTTACATTGTAAATAACTGAAGATTGATACTAGAAGATACTACAAATAGAAAAGTAAACATAATATGGTTAGAATTATGCTATTTTTAAAATGTGTAACTCTTAAATAATATATATTTTTACATACTTTTCACACACATAATTACCAGTGCAATTGATCAAAATTTGATTAGAAATGCAGCCATCTGAAATTCAAACATACTAGTGACGTTCGAGTTTTTATGATACACTGTGGCAAAATGATTGGGAAAACAAGGCAAAACTGTTAACTACTTAAATTCTTCTTCAAACTGCAGGTTAGTATTGGAGTTTATGTGTGTGTGTGTGTGTGTGTGTGTGTGTGTGTGTGTATGTATTTACTTATCATATTTTATCTATAATAAACCACAGATATCTTTCACTAAATGTTTGGCTTTAACTGTTTTGTTTTTCCTCCTGGACCTAAGTTACCCACAAACATATTAACAAAGTCTCTTAAGAAACTTGCCACCCTTATGGAATACCGAGTTCATTCTAGATGCATTAGAGAAATCATATTAATGGTACGCTCCTGATGTAAAAGAATCATTCATCCTGACAAAGGTAATACATTTGTAGTAGTTTAGGGTACATTTCAACGACCAATTTCCTACTGAAATTATGTCCAATGATACACCCATTTAAGTAGGAAATCTTCAATGTTACTTTACTTGTAGCCTCATTAGGCACCACGAAAAAACTGGAAAGTCTAAGGTATATCTTGACATTGTAAATATTACTTAACCCTATTCACAAAACTTCAGATGCTTTGTTTTTTTGTGTCCTGAATATATTCACAATTTATTAAGTCTCAAATAAAATTTGAATTTAGCATCAACATGTCTTGGAAAATGAGTGTGACCCTTCCTTCTTTCATTTCATGGGGTTTATACCTAGCAGGGGAAATTTTGGAAATAATGTGTTGGTTTGGAAATCTGTGCCAAGTTTTATTTCATGCTGTGTAGAAGTTAGGGGATGCAACACAAATGTTCACAATGAGTTTGGTTTGCATTATTTTATTATCATGAGGATTGCTCTCCTAACCATAGGAGAGTAATAAAGACTATGTTGCTGAATACCAATAATCACTGTGTGGCTTCATCTAGGTCATGCATGATACTCCTATTATTGTTCCCATGTTTGAGTGTATTTAGACTCATGAAGACATAGGTAGGAAGCATGTGTTTTCTGGAAAGCTTCTTAGAGATGAGAAGTAGGCAATAAATGCAAAAAAGAAATGTGTAAGGAAACTAAGGCAAACTATGAAGATCCTTCCAAAAGTTTTCAAATCTAGATTCAGATTCAGAACTATATCTGCTGGCCCTACCTAGTGACTCTGTGTTCAAGTAATGTACATGTTTTGCTTTCTGGTGATGGTTCTCATACTTTGAAGGCAGAATCTTATCTTCAATATAAAGAAATACAAGCTTCCAGACAATCATTTTGAGGATATCAGTGAATATGAGAGAATGAACAATGAGAAGAGACAGCCTGAGGAAGACAGACAAGAGAGTCTGAGAGAAATCTGGTGTGGGGCAATCTCATTGATGATCACCACTCTTTTTTTCTCAAATTTCCTTCAATTATTCAGATGGGTAAGGGAGGAGGGAAAGTGGGTGCTCTTTGGAGTTTCTTAAATACTGAAGTCAGCAGTATTTGTCTTCCAGCTATCTCAGAAACTGAAGTAAGGTAGCGTGATTAAATTTGAATGACACTGACTGACACTGTCTCTGAATTCCTTGGCAGGTGATCCTGTAATTCAGCTACAGAATTTGTGGCACTCTGTCAGTATAGCTGTGTGGAAACATTCCCTGAATTTTTCTCCTACACAGCTCAGGGTTATGAATGGCTTCAAGTGAGCTCTGCAGAGGAAATGAAGAGGAAGCCATGTTCGCCTAGGGAGAACAAGAAGCTTCCCTGTCCCAAGCCTGAAGCCTCTCTAGCACCTGCCAGATATCTGTCTTATGTGACCCAGGCATAAGGCAGGGGCTGAATTTTGGAAGTCCCATGTTTCACTAAACGTGGAGACCTAGAGGTGGATTTCCAGTACCTTTTGTTGTGTTCTGGTTTGTCTTTGTTTTCTCCTCCTTCTTGTCTGTTTCCTCCTTCACTTCATGATTGGCAGACTTCAGTCCAACACTGAAGTAACAGCCTCACACAGACTATTTAGCCAACTCCCATATGAGTGTGCTCAAATTCTATAAATAATCACTTATTCTCTATCATTCTTAGTATTTTTGTTTCTGAAGGAAAACTCTTCAGTGATGCAGGATTAGTCCCAATTTTTTTTTCTTTCTAAGGACAAATATATGAAGAGCACATGTCTTGGCATAGAAAACTATACCTTATCTCTAAGAACCAAAACATCACATAGTCATTTATTTGAAAAGGCAAATGGGTGAAGGGAAGAAAAAGCAGACTATCTACAACAGGACTTGACAAAGGAAAGTCTACAAGTCTGACCCACTGTCTTTTAAATAAAGTTTTATTGGAACACAGCCATGCCCTTTGTTCACCTATTTTCTATGACTGATTTCATGCTCTAATGGCAGAGTTGTATAGTTCAAGAGAAACTGGATAACCCACAAAGTCTAAAATATATTATCTGGCTCTTTACAGAGAGATTTTTTTTCCTATTCCTATTATAGACCTTAAAGAGAGAATTTTTTTTACCAGGTTTTATATTAAAATATTATTAGTTTCTATTTTAAGAAGTCTTATATTTTTAGAATTTCTCATGAAAAGTGTTTCAATAAAATGTTATGAAAAATTTGAGCCTTTATAAAATCTACTGATCAAGTTATGATGTAAGTTACCATAAATTAATCATCTACTTTGTGCTAAACATGGTAAAATATAAATTATTTGAACTGCTATATACTATAATACATTTTATAAATTAATAATCAAACACTTAAAATCTATTAAGCTTCCTAGTATAACACAAATAAAGTGACAGAACCAATCTCAAAATCCAAACTCTATTCTAAACTTTAACCTGACAGTCATCCCTATCAATACTTCCCTAATAACTAAAGTTCACCAGGCTAATACTTCAAACAAAGAAGAAATATTTAGTATTTGATATAATGATATGCCCAAATTAAAAACGTGTCTTTTCATAGATATGGAATTAAAAATGTATTTGAAATGTTTTTACAGAGAAAATAAAAATATAATCAGCAGCCAGCTTTTGCAAAATGCAAGTTTAATAAAAGCATCTTGAGTAAGACTCTTATTTAGCTGAATTCAACCTTTCCTGTTCATATATAATTTGAACAAGCTATAATTCTTTCAAGCTATTCAGACTTGTTACATGATTGTCCATTTTAGATACATTTGACACCTCATTTTTTAAAACATTCTTGTAGCTATATAGCTATATTTTAGTTTTTAAATCTCATAACAACTCCTTTAAATCCATTTTCAAACATTCTACTTAAAGGTACAATAAAAGAGTCAATCTGAATCTATGCTGCCAGATGACATAATAGCTTAAGCAATGATATGATGTATTTTGTACAATCCATCTCTGCCCTTCCCCAAGGTTAGAAAACGCTCAGTGTTGTGATGCAAAAGATGGAAGTGTTCTGCTGTAATCATTATTTGAGTTTCTAAAATGTACTCTGTAAAATAAAATGTATTTCTCTTTTGTCCTTTAAATGCTTGTCCCTCTCTTTTCCTCATCTTTTCCCTCAATCCTCTTCTTTCTCCCCTTTCTTCTTTACCTTGGAAACAGAGTTGAAAAAGCCCTACTCTGCAAGGCATGTTGAGAAGATAATTGTGGAATAAGGACACTGATTCATTTTGGCTTCAGCCTGACCTCCAACCAATGGGAAAGCAGCTTAATCTTGGAGGACATCAATTTATTTCCTCACATGGACTGAGAATTAAGTTAATGAAGTTGAATTTGACCCTGAATACACCGTGACTACAGTGCTAGTGTTAACCCAGAAGGTCAGAAGCAATAGGCCAACACAGATTGGCAAGGCAGGAACAAAGTCCACAGGGGTTAGATGTAAGGCAGAGAAAAAGATAACTGAAAATGCAAATGCAATAAATTAAGGGCAAGAAATGAAGGGAAAACTCACCATGCCTTTTTCTACCTGCTCCCCTGGGTGGACATAGAAGAAAGAAGGCATTAAAGATGTTTTCATAGGAGAGTTGTGGTGACTGTAAGATGCCATGTGTCCTACCCTTCACCCAAACAAATTGTATAACAGAGTCGAGTCAGCTTCCTCCCCAAGAGTGGGCAGAGAGAGCACACTCATCTGTTCCTTCACACATTAGTTCAATATAACTACCCAATTTCAGTCTGAATCTCTCTCTCTTTATCCCTCCAATAATTATGCAATAATTATGCCCACAACAACCTAACTCTACTGATTCCATTACATGCAAACATATGACTTATATTTTATAACTTGCATGGAATTTATTTCCACTGATAAACCTGTCTTCTTCTGCTTCTCCTTCCCCTCACTTTGGTCCTCTTTCATCTTATGCCTTTGTCCCGATGGCTACAGACCACAGGGCAGCAGGAGAGGCCAAGGAATCAGGCTTCAGGAAGAAGGGGTGGTGGGGTAGATAGAAGCTGATGCCTCCCTGCACCTGTGCCCTGCTTTGATAGGAATCTTCCTAATCCAGGGTGGAACTCCTAGTGTCACAGGCACAGAAAGAACAGGTCAGAGAAATCTGTTGAAGCAGGATGCACTATCCAACTCTTCATTTATAAATCTGCATATTTGAGGGTTCAAGACAGAAATACATATATATGTCACATAGAAATACTTGCCAATGAAGAGACCATGTGTACAAAATGACCTCCACTTGAAAATTCCTCTCAGACTTACTCTCCTATTTCTTTTACTAAGTATGTCAGATTTGCTGGAAACTGATTGGGGAAAAATGCAAATTGAAAATCTTAACAAATACAAAGGACACTGGGAAATGGACTTAGAGTAAGTGGACTGACAACACTGACAAGTCCCTGCTTGGTCATGGAGAAATGAGGATCAGGTTAAAACACCTGGAAACAAATGACAAATAGGAGTGATGAGATTAGATGGGCTTTAGATGAATATGTGATTTTCAAGGAATTCAGAGAAAACCTTAGAAAAATGATCAAAGCCCTCCAATAATTATTCAAAAACCAACCAATTCTATGAAAGTGCTGAAAATTACATGAGGGATCATGGCTGTGGCCTTGCATTCTCCTGCAGCGGTGATGCCCTAAAAGGCAACACAACTCATTTTTTAGTCTAATATTGTGCAATCTCTTTAACCTAAGAATGCACAGCATTCTAGTGGAACAGCAACCTAAATTTTATAAGTAAAATACAAACATAAATTTTAAACTAGTTGTTAAAATTTTTAGGAAAAATTCTAGCCAAAACTTTCTCCATTATTAACTACGCAATTATGCAACACTTTTAAAGTCAGTTTCAAATGCTCTTTCCCTGATGCCAACTTTTCTTAGATATTAAGATCTTCCTCTGCTAGGAAAGAATCTCAGGGATCCCTGGGCCCATTCCTCAAGTTAGAGAGAAGATAACCAGAGCTCATAGAATAAGATCACTTGCCTGAAGTCAAGGGAATCCAAATCAAGGTCAGAGCTGTCCATCAGCCTACTGGCCCCTCTGCATACTGCTGCCCCAAATTCCAATCTAGACAAATTTCCACATTTGGAACTAATATTAAAAACCATGAACCAGAAGTTTGTTACTTTACAAACATGTCACACTTTCTAGAGTGAATCCTGAGTCAGCAGTTTCTATAATGTCTTTGGGAACAGTTTCTAATTTCAAGTGTATCTTTCCAGAGTTAGATTTAAAAAAGGTAACCAAATTGTCATTTTAAAATAAGTCCATGTTTCAATGATCAACTACACATTATTTCATTCTGCTCTTTCAATATAATAGTTACACTTAATTTGAGAGAGAGTGAGAAAAAAAATATTGCCAACAAATGCCATTTTGCAAAATTTACAAAAACTCAGTTTGGTTCATTTGTAAAAAGAAAAAAGCTTCAGAAAAATAAAAACATGGAGTTTGGGATATGGCTCAGTGGTACAGTGCTTGCTTAGCATATATGAGGTCCTCTGTTCAAACCCCAGTACTGAAAAATAAGGGTACATGTCATTTTTATTATACTAACGAGATGCTACCTTACTAAGGAAATATTGAATTATTGACAGCCAAATAATGTAATTAAGGATATGCAGATTATGTAGAAAAATAAGCATTTTTAATTTTGAAATTTAAATAAAACAGATATTTCTTTTTCAGCTATTCTTTTGTCTTATCTAGTTAATATTAAATATTGTATAAAAGTACCTAGCAGATGTATTGAGGGAAATTCTGTTCAGTGATTCCCCTTTCCTCTACTTGTTTGATTTAGTTTCAGTGTTGATGGCTTGTTCCTCTGTTTGCTCTATAAATTTTCACAGATTTCCATTTTATCACTCATTAGTAATATAATTACTCAATTACTTGTTTATTTCTGCACTAACGTGAGAAAGTTTTAAGGATGGGAACTTTGTCTTATTTAAGTAGCAGAGTCACAGAATATTATCACATCGGGGGCACACTGAGTGTTGATGGAGTTGTCCTTCATTTTGTTTTCTTCTTCATTTTTAATTTAGTTCTCCCAAGCAGATAATCCCAAAATTGAAACACAACCCCTCCCAAAATCTACTAGTTGGCTTTCATTTGAGTTTTCCTCCTTTTGGGATCTGTGGGTTATGCCATTTGAGGAAAAAGAAAACACTTAGTAAAACCCTTTAAAAGCTGTGGTTTTATTTTAAATTTTCACAGGTTTTCATTAAGGTCACTGATTATTTCTCATTATGGTTCCAATAAACAGAGGTTTTCTTTAATGCTTTTCCTTTCCTAACTCCATCTACTTTCTACAACTGTATATAGAGATGTAGCAGCCATTAACTCTAAAAGGATAGCCTTTCAACATATAGGGAGCTATGACACCAGAATTTACTTCATAGATCTTTGCATACTTCCTTACTTTGAATGCGAAAATAAAATTTTAGTTTCTCACTTCATAAGCATTTTCCTGGCAATCTGGCCAGGTTTAGATGACCTCTCTAAAATCTTGCTAATTAATGAAAGCATCACAGAGGAACCTGTTAAGATGTAGTAGAAGGTTCATTGTGTTAGAATGGGTAAGGGTCCACATACACTGAGATAATTCACATTGTGTGTAGAGTAATGGACCCCTAAAAATGGTTTTATACATCTTTGAAAAGTATTAATTTGCTAATACAGTCATCTGGAACCAAAATGAATTGTACCATTCAATAAATGCATCTTTTAAAAAATTACAGTGCTTAACCACAAAATATAGTTTTTGATACAAATCTAGCAAGGTTAAACTATGAATGAGAAATCCTAATCTTTCAGTAAAGATTCATGTTTCATAATTTTGACAGGTAGTAGGCATGCCAACATGTTTAAAATGCCATGCTAAGTCACTGAGTATAAAAGAAGCAAATCTAGCCTGAAAGGTGGCACTCCCCTGTAATCCCAGTGCATCCAGAGGGTTGAGTCAAGAGGGGGGCAAGTTCAAAGCCAGCCTCAGTAACAGTGAGGTGCTAATCAACTCAGTGAGACACTGTCTCTAAATAAAACACAAAATAGGGCTGGGGATGTGGCTCAGTGATTGAGTGCTGCTGAGTTCAATCCCTAGTACCAAAAAAAAAAAAAAAAAAAAAAAACAGCAGCAAAATGTAAGTTTAACACTCCAGGAGCTCCTGATCTGTTGAGAGACAAATGAACAAATAGGTGGTATGACACAGTTATGCATTCTGTGTTTTCATCCCAGATGCTTTCTCTTTCTCTTTCTTTCACCTCCATAAAACAAAGCTATTTAAAAAAAAAGCACACTAATGCTGTATTTTTTTCAGTGTTCCCTCTTACCCCACCAGTGTTCCCAATAAATATGTTTGCTGGAATTATAAACACTTTCCTTCCAACTTCCAAATAATCAGAGTTCATAAGTTGACAAAACGTGCCTAGCACAGGCTCCATCTTAGAGTAAAATGGCCAACATGATTTAATGAATGCTGAATGAAAAAAACAGTCTCTTTATTAGCTTAAAAAGAATAGCTGAAACAGAATGAAAAGTCACAATAAAGAATGGTGCCCAAGTGTCAGGTTCATTATGGTATCATGCTCTCACCCTACCAAGTAGTTAAATGAAGGTAAATCTGGGACTATATTAGCTTCTGGTTTCATAGCACACTAGAAAACAGAAGAAGAGCCCAGCATGCTAGTGGATGCCTTTAATACCAGCAACTTGGGAGCTTGAGGCAGGAGGATTGAGAGTTGAAAGTCAGACACAACAAAAGCAAGGTGCTAGCAACTCAGTGACACCCTGTCTCTAAATAAAATACAAAATAGGGCTGGGTATGTGGGTCAGTGCTCAAGTGCCCCTGAGTTCAATCCATGGCCTGAGTTCAATCCCCGATACCCACCACACCACCACCAAAAAAAAAGAAAAAAAAAAAAAAACAACAGTACAAGACAGTGGAAGAAAAATACTTGAGTTAACAGCTCAGAATATGTAACTATTAAATTTAAAGCTACTTTGGGGGGGGGGTTCAAAAATGAACGCCAAAAAAAATGGTCAGAAGCAAAGGTTTTTGTTTATTTCCCCTACTGCATATGTGTGAAATATTTCATGTGTGTGTGTGTATGTTTCCCTATCTTTAGGGAATAATACTTTCCAATACTGTATCCAGACTGCCACAGGGCAATGTCTCACATGCAAACAACAACAACAAAAAATCAATAAAAATAAAAATAATCATGGGACCCCCTTGGTTATACTTGCCATAATTCCCTAAGGACTGCAGAGGAAAATTCAAACTATTTAATGAGAAAGGCAAAAGGCAAAGCTCTTGATTATTATCTGACTCAGCCAATTTGTCAGGCTTCACCACTTTCAGTGTTCTGCCTCTTGCCTAGTAAACCGCCTGCTATGAATGCTTCCATGATCTCCGTTGTCCTCCACTACAGTAAATTTTTTCTCTAAGGACCTATCCGATGTCAATAAAAGCTGTTTGATCACCAGCTCCAGTACTTCTATACACACCAGGCCCTCCTCCATTCATGCCAAGTCCATCCAGGAGTTCCCAGGCTTCACACTCTTGCCACATCTTCACATCTCATTCTTTATGTTTAAAATGTGCACCTAACCCACTCCTTTCTGAAATCTTTGAAGTTCATGGCCATGTACTTAATCTCATACCTAAATCATGTTCATGTTTTTTTTTTTGTAATTTTGAAGTTGAGATGTTTACAGACACTTACGAACAAAACAATTTTTTGTAAATCAATTTTCTGCATTGACATTCCTCAAGTTATTCTTATGACAATGAATGAAAGATAGTTATTCACCATATGAATAATGTGCCATTTCTCAAGATCCCACCAGTACCCTTTCGTTCTTAATTTAAAGCTCTCCAAGCAGTTGTAATTTGCAAAACTAATTTTCCTGTCTTCTTTAATCATCCCACTCCAACTCAGACTTATCCGTATGTCTTGTAATTTACAGGATATGTCCAAAAACACTCTAAAACTACCTTAATATGAAATTATTTCTCTTTGCAAAAAAAAAAAAAAAGATTAATTTTTCCTGTATTCCTTTTCTGTTTTGGTGACACTAAGTTTCACCCGGCTAGACACATGGAAATCATTTTAGTTTCTTCCATCTCCCTCATGTTGGGGGCTAACTTCCCTCTCGATTTCTGCACTCTGCTGCTTCTAGTCTCCAGATGGAAAGATGACCCCCTTTAGCCATTTCCTCTACAAGAAGTTACAATAACTCTTCAAACATGCAAATCTGGTTTTGTCCTCTTTTATATTAGTATTCACTCTCAGATGCCTTTCCCCACTCACTTTTACAAAAAAGAAAAAAAAAACCCTTCTTTATTCTTCCAAATGGCTAACCTGTCACTTCTGTGATGGCTCCCTTGATTCTCCCAGGCACAAAATTAATCACTTATTCTCTCCCCTGATTATTTTATCTTTTAATAATGTTTATAGCCCAAGGGTTTGTTTCTATTTATTTTGGTTGTTGTTTTTCTCTATTATTATATTTTAGTAGTATTTCATTTATATAGTATTCATTTTATTCATATTTTATATACATATATATATATATATATATAAATTTTATATACATGAGTATGTGGGTATATGTTTCAGTTAAACCTCACTTTGCTCTGTATTTTCAGTACATAGCACAAAACCTGGCATGAACAATGACCTTGATAAAATTGACCTTTAAACCACACCTAGCACCATTATCCAATTGCAATAAAAATCATTTTTATCTGTAACTTTTAAATTTTTTTTCTAAAAGACCCAAATATTTTTCCTGTGCTCATGATGTTCTTCATTCCTTCTCCCCTTCTATCTCCATTTCCATCTTTATCTCTTTTATCCCTCCTTTACAACCCATCTAACAATTATGATATTTTGTTTGTTTGTTTTGGTACCAGAGATTGAACCCAGGAGCACTTAACCACTAAACCACATCCCCAGCACTTTTTTATATTTTATTTTGAGACAAGTCTTTCTAAGTTGCTTAGGGTTTTGCTAAGTTGCTGAGTTTGGCTTTGAACTCATGGTCCTCTAGCCACAGCCTCAGGAGCCACTGGGATAAATGACATGTGCCATGGTGCACAGCTGGAACAATGTTTAGTTAAGTAAATTCTCCACATTGATCCACTCTATTACGAAAAAATATAGGGACTGATTGGTTTGAGATTTTCTTGTCTTGTCTATCGTTTTCTTTTTTTGTACCATGAATTGAACTCAGGGGCACTTGACCACTTAACCACATCCCTAGCCCTATTTCGAATTTTATTTAGAGACAGGGTCTCACTGAGTTGTAGGCAACGTGCTCAAGGTTGCTAAGGCTGTCATTGAAGTTGTGATCCTCCTGCCTCAGGAGTGAGTTGCTGGGATTATAGGTGTGCACCACCATGCTCTGCTAGAGATTTTCTTTTATGTTTGGTGGAAACAGTTTATTGCAAAATAGGTACACTTTAATATTTTAAAAATTAATGAGACATATATTTGCTTTCTAATTTTTTAAAGAAAATTCTTTGACTTTATTTTAAGGTTAGTCATCAAAATTATATTGAAAGCCCCAAATAAAGTGAAGAATAATCTAATTTCACTCTCAAATCAGTGTGCATACAAACTGTTTGCGGAATAAAGGACAACTTAGTTTTGTGTTGACACAGAATAAAAATGTGCAGGGGCATTGTATAATTTTCATCTCTTCTCCTGTAACTTTGATTTCTAAAAAGTTCATAACTCACAAAGAAGGACAAATAGATAAGAGTCATAAAGAAAGCAACAACAGATCCAGAGGATTTGTAGCATCTGTTCATATTTTAAGTAGGAAATTTCCACTTTTTCTTTCCCCTATTATAAGGGCATTTTATTCAAATGGCCAAAAATCAAAGCTGAGAATATTCTAAAATATTTCATTACCAACTCACATCTGTTCATAATTCTTCGTTTCTTATCCCTGTCTGCCAACAGCCATCCCTACCCATTATTGTGATGTTTATGCTCTGGGCACCTGGTCAGGACAGGTTCCATCTCTCCTATGACTTAGAACAAAACAGAAAATCATAAAATACCTGTTATTATGGACTGCATATCAAGTAGAAGGAAAAATGAAAGTAGCCTCTCAACTATTCTTTGGGAAGTCTATATATTCCCTATTGGTATAGGAAGCTGATTTGACAAAGTCGTACTTTGGAGTCCCAAGATTGTTTGATGGCACTCCATTTGTAAGGAAAGCAAGAGCACATTCTGGTAGCCCCTGTGAAAAGTGTTTGTTTGTTTGTTTGTTTTCTACTTACCTGTGGGATCTGGGTGGGCATGCAGCAAGTAAATACCAATACAATGTAATAAAAATTTGTCTTGATGAGTTGATTATCTCCCGAGAAGGCAGTCTCATTATTGGTCTAAAAAATAGTAATTTGATTCTGGTTCTTTATGAAGCAATCTGAAAGTACTTTATTTTAAAGGTAGAAACATTTTGGTTAAGCTTTTGGGAATCAAGCTCAGAATCAGTTTTCCAAAGGATCAGCTAATTAGGCAATTTAATGTACAAGAAAATGATTCCCCCACAGAAAAGGTTAATGGATTTTTCAGTGTAACATTATTTGCCTAGAACTAAGTGCTGACTAAAATGCCAGATATAAATGGGTAAAAAGTTAAGTAAAAAACACAGAAGCTAACAAACTTTATTTTACCCTGAAGGGAAATAATGTACTCTGAAGTAATATTTAATCAGTATGTGGAAAGCACATATTTTTTCCCATGGATCTATTAATACATTGAAATTCAGTAAAATGATAAAATATATTGTTAATATGAATATGTTTCACATGTGCAGAAAGAATCTCTGAGTACAAAGTAAATTTTTAAAAACTTAGGTTCAAGAAAACTTATTGGAAGCATTCTTATTTTTTATTTTATGGGGAATCAAAACTGGATTGTGAAAGCCTAATAAGAAAATTAAGTTTAAAAAAGGAACATGTGGATACCACAATGAGGTTAGTGTTAGCAGTGTAAGGGAATTTCAAAGTACCTTTCCTGTCGTTTGTGGATTGGATCTATTATACCTACAACTGAAATTACTATAAATGTTTTAAATGTCACAGAACTTCATGGTTCTTGACGACAACCTTAAAATGCCATAAGGTTGACACAATATGGAGGACAAGAGCTGAACACTGACGTCCCCCGTGGAATGCTGCAGTAAAGTTCAGCTTGGCGAGGTCCTCCCCTCCAGCACACCTTGGGGATGCTGTCCGCTCTTCTCTCTCCACCATCTGCTCTGGAGCCTGGATCCTGGTTCAGCCAGCTCTAGGCCTCCAGAGCCAAGTGCTACTTTGCAGACTACACAAGGAGTGCACTGCCTGCTGTTCGGGTTCACAGAGTTTTCACTACTAGAACCATCAAGACACTAACCAAGGATATTACAGAACCCCTTGTTTTAAAGTTATTAGTAATTTTAGTATCTTGTTTAAGATGACTGGTTTATAAACTAAAATAATCCCAGCAGCTCTGGAGGCTGAGCCAAGAGGATTGCGATTTCAAACCTAGCTTCAGCATCTTAGCAAGACCCTAAGCAACTCAGTGAGACCCTGTCTCTAAATTAAATATAAAGAAGGGCCTGGTATCAATTCCTGGTATCATCATCATCTTCTTCTTCTTCTTCATCATCATCATCATCATCATCATCATATTGAAAAATGAAAAAGTGAACATTCCTTCCCATTTTATTTCTATTCCCCAAAGTGGATAGATAAGAAATTTGGATAATGGTCTGCTGAATAATCTTGGAAATGCTAAATAGTTGAAATTGTGTAAAATAGTGACTAGAAACTGAGGCCAGAAAAGTTCTCCCTATTGCACCAGGAATTGGCAAAGAAACTTGTCCTCTGCTGGAAACCCTCCCCAGAAAAGAATCATTAGAGGTGGGACATAGACTATAGCCATATGCAGGTGTAAAGTCTGGATTTTCATTGCTCAAATAGGGAGAAAATCCTGACTGGGAAATAAACATGAAAGAACAATCGGGGCCTCTGGAGTCTTAAAAGAGGAAAACTTATGTGCACTTTGAATACATGTTCAAACCAGAGTAAATGTGTTTCACTCTCCACCAAATTACATCAAAGTTGAAAATTATAACACACACACACACACACACACACACACACCAACCATCAGGGAGTATAAACAAATTAATACCTAAGAACTAGAACTGAATCACTTCAAAGACTAAATGTAAGTTAAGATATTTAAAGACATAAAAAGAACTTTCATAAATTATATAGGAAGAATTATAAATATGGGAGGAAAAAACAACAAGTAAGTTTAAATTAAAAAATGGAGAAAATTACTAAATAAGAAAAATATAATAATTCAAAGTAAAAATATCAATGGTCAAGATAATTACAAATCAAAGACTTATAGGAAGAATCAGAAAACAGACAAAAAATCTAAACAATTTATCCATAACACCACAGAAATAAATGTGGAAATGGAAAATATGATCAACCTTAGAGAAATAAAACATTTTAATATAATGAATTGTTTTATAACAAAATTGACAGATTTTTTAAAAAATCTGATATTTTCATGAACAGTTAATGTATAGAAAAACAGAAACACTTATCCAATACTGGTATGAGCATAAATTGATGTGATCTCTTTAGATCTAAAGAGGGTGATTTGAGCCAAATTTGAAGACTTTTTATACGACATGGGTCAGAATTTTACTTCTAGGTATACTCCCTTTAGAAATGTGTGTTAACAAGGGCTTCCATGGCCTTTGTAAAGAAAAGTCATTCAGTAACCAAAACAATCATGCAAAATACAAGGTATTTAAAATCAGTACCATCACTAGATTTCATGCCAAGTGAAAAAAAAAATGCCTTCAGATATTTGGATAGTGCATCCTCTATTTGAGAAGCATTATGCAGATTCTTGAGAAATTTATACATGTATACAAAGAGGCAAACTGGAGAAATTTAGCAATGTCCACAAAGTTACATGTATTGGGTCAGCAGGCTTCCATTCTTCCTCCCCTTTCATGGCAGCTGTGGCTTGGGACTTTCCACCTGGCTGAAGAGACCAGAAATGGCCAATCAGAAGCAGACTTAGCAATGGACACCAACCACCATGGGATCTTCCAGCTGAAGCAATGGCCCTATCAGCTCACATCAGCCATACCAACCAGTGACAGACACATGTCCCTAAACTCGACTCCGCCAACCTGCTGTGAATAGCTGCAATTTAGATGGCCTAGGCCCTCCTACCTCCAGCTTCCCTTATTAGCATTTTCTTGCAAAAACACTAAGTATAAGTAGCAGCTAAATTGACTGGAGTAGATGTACATTCATTTATATGGCTACATTTATGAAGCATAAAATAATTGAAAAAGAAACTTCCCTAATTGTATGTATAGTATGATACCATAAGTGTCCATTAAAAAAAAAAAAAAAAACATGTGCAGTGTTATAGGTCTATCCTTGACTCTGAAAACTGTGGAATAAAAAAATAAAACCAACTTTAGCATAATAGTCGCCTCCAGAAAAGGAACTGGAAAAATAAGAACAGGGAACCTAACCCCATTCAATATTTTTCTTTAAAAAAGCACACAAATATGGCAAAATGCTGACATCTGCAAGTAAGAGTGAATACGTTAGATTGGTTTGATTATTTTCTATAATATTATTTATGTTTGAAATATATCATGATTACATTTTATTTCAGAAATATTTGGCAAGATTAAGACAGATGGAATCTTAATCAAGAAGATCACTCCAAGAGAACAATCTCAAGAGTCACTAAAAGGACAAAAAAAAGAAGAGATTTAATAAACAGAGACAACACAAAGGACTTCTTAAAAGCAATGTCTTCAAATCTTCATGAGAAATGCCTATCATCCTACAAATGTACACCTTGCTGAAACATCATCTAAGAATGAGCATGGATCAGTGAGGATCCTAATAAAAAAAATTCAAGGAATTGTTTCAAAAGGAGGGGGTTGAATCCAAAATAAATAATGGAATTATAAAAAGTGAAATAAGTAAATATAAGGGAAAATAAATTGGTAAATCTAAAAACTTTAAAAGCCAACATCAGGATTTAAATACCAGGTAGAATTAAGATCCCAGAAAAACAGACAAATAATCAAAATGGAATGGAGTGTGAAAGGATTAATAGCACAAAGGTTTTCCAAAATCTCAGGCTTGCTAAAAAAAAAAAAAAGGCTAGAGTTGCTGATTAAACTTAGACTTTGCTGGACAAAATGCATGTTAATAATTGCATAGACTATAAAGAGAATCCTTGAATGCCATATCAATAAAAAGTAAGAGAAAAGAAAAGAGATGGAAAATAGCAAATATTCACAAAATGCTTCCTATTGCTATGCATCAAGCACTATTCTACATACTATTACTTTAATCATTACAACTCTCTGAATGGTAGTCCCATTTTTCAGATGAGGAAAGGGTAAAAAGGAGAAGCTGAAATATGGGACCAAAGGTTGTACATTTCTATGTAATGAACCCAGGTGTCTTAAACCATAACATTCCGTCTCCAAACACCATTCTCTTTCCTGTAATAGGATACCTAATTTGGACAGTTAATAAACTTGCAATCCAGTAGAAATCAGTAAGGCAAAGTTTTTTAAACAAAAACTAAGAGAAAAAAAGAAAGTAAAAAGTGTAGCAAATTTAAACATAAAACAAGGTAGCAAAACAAAGCTAAATATCCTCAGATCCATAGAAATATAGTAGCAAACCCACCAAATAATGGATAAGTGTCTAAGTCTGAGTTCTCCAAACACAACAGTTATATACTTTATACAAGAGACAGAACTAAAATCCTATGACACAGAAATACTGAATATAAAATGACAAAAAAATGTGTGTGTGTGTGTGTGCGTGTGTGTGTGTGTGTGTGTGTGCCAAGGTCTTGGCTGGGCACAGAATCAGGAGGCACTCACAGCTTTGTAGGTTTAAACAGCAATTCTTTATTCCCAAACTCACACAGGCCTCTACAAACACATTTTGGGGAAATCCAAATTCTGCCCTCCCAATTCACCTACTCCATGAGGCTTCTTTCCAAATCCCATTTGAATCTCATGAGAACTCAATGGGAACAAGCAGCAGGAACACCCTATTCCCAGCAGCAATAATCTTCAACCTCCAACTTCCCTAAAACCCCTATTGTCTTAAACCGGGAACACCCTAAACCCAAATTGTCTTAAACCTGGATACTTCCTAAAACCTGTAGGATACACCCTAATCCTGGATCCACCCTGGTCCTTGAGCAGGGTCACCTTTCTCAAAGACACATGCAATGTCCAAGGCAAGTCCATTTAACATGGGGTATGCTGGCAAGGAAATTTCGATGCGTCATTCCTACTTGGCAATGGCCCTCAGCATGTGTGTACATACTGTGTTTTGTTATCTAGCATTTAAATCCTACTTCTACTGTTGACCATATGATTGACTTTTTCCAAGTCATTAGATTTCTCTGAGCCTCAGTTTCCTCGGCTATAAAATACATTGATATCATTTACTCTATACGGTTTTTATGAAAATTAAATGTGATGATTCATACAGAAACCTCATATTGTGGCTAACCCACAGCAATGCTGAACATATTATCAATAAAGTTAAAATTGTAAATTTGTTTTTTATAAACATCGTTATGAGTATGTTAAGACTATAAATTACAATTGAGTTAGGAAAAAAATAGTCAATTATCATATATAAAATAAGTCATTTTTACCAATTCAGCAAGTTTTCTTATTTTGCATGAATTTAATTAAATTTGATTTCCTGTTTATATACACATATTAATTATATAATACTTAAATGTATTAAGGAAACTGTCATAAATAAACTAAGTTGAGGGTTGTACCTTCAATTTAATTCAAAGCTTTATACAAAACTATATGCTAAAGTAACATACCCTCCACATTAATAAATGTATTTTGTTACTTTAAATTGTCAACATAGTTGGCAATTTTAATGTAGAACTCAGTGAAAAATATAACCAAAATTTAGGTATGTAAAAATCTCAAAATTTGATGTATTAATGTAACCTTTATTCACAAAATTTTAAAAGCTTGAATACATTAAATTTTATATTACAAAATATTTTGTCTTTATCTGGTTTTGGAGTCATGCCATATTGGTTCTATAGTATGAATTATGAGTCATTTCCTATTTCTATCTGTAGATATTTCTATTGCATTTTTTTTCAGTTTGTCTTGAGGCATAAATAGGAAATAGAATATTTAAGAGTTTCTTAAAATATGATGTATTACTCTCTTTGTCTTTGATGTAAATTTCTGCCTTTATTCAATTTATTTCCAAATTTAAACCCATAAGAGTTTTCTGAAACTTCAAACTTCTCATTTATTTCATAGAAGTTTTGTTTTGTGTTGGTATTGATATATTCATTAGTGCATCATCAAGAATATGATTACACAAAAATCAGTGAAACCAAAAGTTAGTTTTGTGAAAATATTATCAAAATTAACAAAGTTCTAGCTAATCTAAATGAGGGGGAAATGTGAAGACTTAAACAAATAAAATCAGGAATGAAAAAGGGATCATCATTTCAACCCTATAGAAATAAAAAAAAATTGAAAAAAATGCTCTGAACAACTGAATACAAACAAATTACATAAATTAAATGTAAATGGAAACATTCCTAGAAAAAAACAAATTACCAAAACTAACTCAAGAAGAAACATAAAATCTGAAGAGACCTATAAATAAGTAGAGACTCATGGTAATGTAAAAATAAAAAAAATAAAATTACCACATAGCTAAGTACTGGGCTGGGGCTGGGGCTCAGGGGAAGAGTGCTTGCCTAGCATGCATGAGGCACTGGGTTCAATTCTCAGGGCTACATAAATGTAAAATAAATATATTGTGTCACTTAAAACTAAAAAATAAATATATATTTTTAAAAAATCTAAGTATGGATAGCTTTATTGGAGAACTCTGCCAAACATTTATATATTTAATACCAGTGCTCCACAGACTCCACCAAAAAATATGAGTTATGAAAAAAATGCCTCATAACTCATACAATGTGGCATGACTTGAAAACCAGATGAAGACCAAAAAAAAAAAAAAAAAAAAAGGAAACAAATGACAGGTATCTCTTATGAACTGAAAAATCCTAAACAAAACACTAGCAAACTAAATTCAGGAATTTGTGAAAAAGCTGCATGGGTGACAAAAAGGGGTTCATCTCAGGAATACAGGAAAATAAATTATCCAATCAATAAATGGGAAAATTAACTAAACAGACACTTCACAGAAGAAAAATATGATCAATCAACAAGTATATGAAAAAATGTTCAACATCTCTAGCAATTAGAGAAATGCAAATTAAAACTACACTGAGATTACATCTCACTCCAGTAAGAATGGCAATTATGGCATTTTTAAGAATACAAGTAACACTAAATGTTGGTGAGGATGTGGGGAGAAGAGTGCACTCATATATTGTTGGTAAGACTACAAAATAATGCAACCACTCTTTAAAGCAGTAGGAAGAATCCTCTAAAAACTAGGAATGGAACCACTATTTGATCCTACTCCTTGGTATATACACGAAAGAGTTGAAATCAGCATACTACAATGACACAACCACATCAGTATTTATAGTGTCACAATTCACAATAGCTAAGCTATGGAACCAAACTATATGCCATCAATAGATAAATGGATAAAGAAATTGTGACATATATACACAATGGAGTATTACTCAGTCATGAAGAAGAATGACTTTATGATATTTGCCAGTAAACTGATGGATCTGGAGACTATTATGCTAAGTGAAATAAGCCAATCACCCCCCCAAAAAAAAACAAACAAGGTCAAATGTTCTCTCTGATATGTGGATGCTAACACACAACAAGGGGGGAGGTTAAGAATATAAGTTCCATGTGTTAGACAAAGGGTACAGTGGAAGGGAGGAAGAATAGGAATAGGAAAAACAGTGGAATGAATCTGACATATCTTTCCTGTGAATATGCCACAGTGAATCTCAACATCCACAAGACAGGGATCCTAATTAGAATAAGATAAAATCCAGGCTTGTATAAATATATCAAGAGTCTACTGTAATGTATAACTAAAACAGTGGAAACTTACCACAAAGCTAGAGTAAACAAGATAGTGTAGCATTGTCATAAAGACAGACATACAGATCAAGGAATAAAATTTGGCTTCCAGAAATAAAAGCCTTCATTTATGCTCAGTTGATTTTCAAGAAGAGTGCCAAGCAAATTCAATGGAAAAGAAAATTTTGTATTTTTGAAAATTGGTGCTAGTACTACTGGATTTTCACAAAACAATGAAATTCAACATATTATTTCCACCATACACAAAGATGAATTCAACATGATCATAGAACTAAATGAAACTATAAAACCTTTTAAAAAAGCATTTATGTTTAGCCATGTGGTCCTATCTGAGGGATGGGTGGGTGGGGGAGCCATTTGTGAAGTTGAGGGTCCATGGGCTTAAGATAGCAATCCAATCACAGGACTGTAGAACACATCCCTGTCTCCATTATCTTACTATATTACTAAAGACATATTTACAAAAGTTTCTTGCTTTTACCCAGTAGATCATATCTGGCAGAGAGAAAAATTACAAGACTGCCACAGTCTGGCAATAACTGAGCCGCCACAAAGCCTTGTAGTTTCAAACAGCAACTACTTTATTTCAACTCTCACCAGCATTCCACGTGCGCTTTTCCGCCATTGCCATCCATGCGGTGCTTCCAGAAAACCCCCACACCAGAAACCCTCCTCCGGACCTTCCCCAACCAATGGGAACTCTCGGGGAATCCCCACAAGAACTCCAAAGCAGTAGGCGCCCAAGGCAGCAAGCACCAGAGGCAGCAAGAGCGGCCCTATTGCCTGACAGTAAAGGTCAAATATGCAATACAATCAATTCAGCACCAAGCAATTATATATAGCTTAATTCAAATCATCATCTCAATGGTTCGCTGGTGTCACCTTTCAAACATTCCCTCTGGCAAATGCTAGGCATCATTCTGACCAGATATGGCACTCAACATCTTCCCCCTTCTATTTAATTAAACAACAAGCAATGTGGCTTAGGGATTGTGCCTCTTAGGTTGTCCAATATTACATATGGTCCATACTCATCATCAGATGAGCTGACCTCAAGGCGTCAGCCTCCTGTCTTAGGTTGGTACCACTGAAATTGGATCTTCCCTGTAACTGACTACTGGTACAGCAAACAGCAATACTTGTGGATAGGCCTTTGCACCAGTGTGTGGGGGGGGTGAGGTTCTTTGCCTCACCTCTGTTGGCCCACAATTTGGCCTTGGTGCCAGTGGGGGGGTTAGGTACTTTGCCTCACCTCTGTTGGCCCCCAAATTTTAGACCATCACTAGCAGAAGGGAGGAGGATACAGAAATGCCACGACACCAAGCCAATTGATGGCTCCTTTGGAAAAATTGTACCACTGGTGACACCATCAGCAATATACTCCAGCACTACCACAATTCACTGCACAGACAGATAGTTCACAATGTATACAAGTGATACATAGTCCAGGCAAGTTCTGCAAGCAGTTCACAGCAGAGGAATCCATCAATATGACCATTTGCTGGTAAAGTAAATTGACTCCTTGATTGAGTATTACTTGTTGAGTTATTATTCATTGATGCATTAGTTTATACAGTTTACTGTGATAGCTATTGAAGAAGCTTTAGTTTGGTTTTATCTTTGTCTTCACCGGCACTGGGAGGAAGATAGGAATTCTGGCAATGATTGCTAAAAAAAATTATATAACATTCCAACGGGTACTAAGAAAACAATTTTCTGAACAATTTACATTATCCTGAACAGAATTATTAAATATAATGAAAAGGAAAGGTGAAAGTAAGCAAACAGATCTGTGAACCTCCTTTTTTATTCACATATTAAAACAATCCTCAACAGCTGTTTACCCAATTTAAATTAAACCATTAAATCAGGTGAAAAAAATTATTTGGATCCATTTTTCCATGAGTGCTCCTCCTATATGATATATGGAATATGCACATACAGACATACAACAGAAAACACAAGTGTGCACAGGTAACATACAACACATAAGACACATAAGGCCTTGTAGCTTTACACAGGTGAAATCTCCATTGCAATGTTTAAAACTCCACAGTCAAAAAATAAAACTCATCAGTAAAACATTAACCTAGGTCTATATGAGCTCAAAAAGTCCACTTTAAAGACAAGAGTTTGTTTATGGGTTTAGGTTTTATTTGTAAATTATTGATTTAATTATGAACATTAATCTACTTTTACCATTGTAAAACAAACTTACAGGGAAAAAAGCCCAACATTTCTTATTAAACTCCATAAAAGTAAATCATTTAATACAATGAGCTATTATATTTATTTAAAGGGCAATCTCTGCCTCCAAACCTTGGTTATATTTGCAAATGTTCTGATTCTCTGTTGATAAAAAACAGAATTAAAGAATGAATAGGATGGAAAATGAAAACAATGCAAAGCAGAAGTCCATCTACAAGGCTATGAGGAGGGCAGCTGAGTCACATGTAAGAAAAGCATAGTAAACATGGTAAGGTTTTAATATGATCTGATGATAAAATCGAATCAGAAAGAAAAAATTTTCTCAGGTTTATGCTAGAATCATTTATAACTTTTATAACTCCTCTACTATAAGCAAATGATCTTGTAAAAATATATCAGCAAGAGGGATAAAAAGGTGATATAAACTACATTAGTGAAAGTTAGTTAGCAAAACTTCATTGTTTCCAGGACAGCTTTGGAAGAGTTTAGTTAACTCAGAAACCGCTATTTCATGATCTTTTGTTCCAAAAAAATAGACTTTCTAATATCCTCCTCACTTCCAGTACATTATATCTAACAAAATAGGTTAGAGTTCCTGAATGCTCTACAGATCCCCTGCAATGGAATCTACAGAAAGGGAGGAGGACATTCCTGTAGGAAAAAAAAAATGTAGATTGATGGGCTGTATCCAAATCTAATGAATCAAAAAAATAGGGGCAGGGACCACTGGACAATGTTCTTAAATGAACCCCCCCAGATGATTTGTAAGGAAACCAAATCTTAAAAATCACCTTCCTGGAGTCAAAACTTCCATATTTGTTCAAATTTGGAATCCCATAAACATAATGATAGTTACTCTGGAGGTGAGAGTTACATATTTAAGGAATTAGTCTGTGAATGGATGAATGAGTGAGTGAGTGAGTGAGTGAATGAATAGAACAATTGAGAGCTGTCAGAAAACTACACCTTATTTGGTTCTCAATGGGAAAAACATTCCCACTCTTCACCCTATTCTCAAACCCCAAAGAGGTCATGGTTATTAGAAAATGTAAGATGCAGTATTACCAGCATTATATGTTAGTATGAACTAGTGCAATTTACTGAACAGGTGCATTATACTTGCTGAATGAATGTGTTTGAATGGATTTTCTCAAATGTCATCATTGGATTATGGCAAGGCAAGCACAGGGCCATGTTCACTCCTCAAAGCCACGCTTCAACCTTTACTAACTTGGCATTTGTGCAGGCAGAGATGGCACCAAAAAACAGCTGAAGTTAGGATTCAGAAACATAAGTGAAAACTCTGTAGTGAGGAACATTTCACAGGACTGTTACTGTAAAACACAGGCTTACCAGGATAAAACACTATTTAGCATGTGAAAGATATTTTCATACATCTTCATAAAGTCCTATTTTTTTCAACTATGCAGATTGATTTAGTGAAAAGTAAAAAAAAATACATGTGTAGATTTTCAATAATCTGGTTAACTGTGGTCATAGACAGTCACAATAATTACTGGAATTTTTTAGAATATCATATATTTCAAGATGAGACCTACTCAGATTGAGGTAATTGGGAAGTTATTTTATCAGTATCTGAGATTTAGAGCACTAACTTCAGTGGTTCTTAAAAAATGTTTATATCTTAAAACAACACATGTTGGGGTATATTATTCTCCACTATGTACTAATTCTATATTAAATCATTTTTGTATTGTATTGAATAACTTTACATATAGTTTTTTTAAGCAATCTTATTATTGCAGGAAGAAAACACCACTAGAGTGATGTATTTACATTTTTATTTTAAGTGCTTTGAGTGCAAAGTTCCTGCAAACAGACAATTATTATTTTATTTTTATATCCCCAGGACCAAGCCCAGCCTAGCACATAAGTGCTCAGTAAATGTTTATTGGATGTTGAATGGAAGTTGAATGCAGATACTGTGACTACATCTGGCACATCTACCACACTAATGATTTAGAGGTGAGGAGAAAGACTTAATTGCTTTAAAAATGCAAAAGAGAAAAAGAAAGATTATTAATTGCATGTAGTAAAAATGCCACTATACAGTCTCCCTAATGGTGGAACTAATGCAGTTATTATACCAGGGACCATTTTGAACCCGCCATTATTGACTATGTAACACCTCTGAAGTCTAAATATGGAGACATGCATCATTTATTATAATGAAAGTACTTTACTACCATTGCCACTTTAAATCAAGAAATGTGATTTAGAAAAAACTATTTTTAGAACATTTTCCCCCCCTGGGACTCCATATTTTATATGTAAAACTTATGTGAAGCTTTCAAAGTGTTACCTTATTTTTCTCTTTCCAGTTAAATATAGTAGTATCTTGTCACAAAAAGTTCAGAAATTGTTTTAAATATTTATATGGACAAACTGATATCACTGAATTAAAAACACATTGTGTTACAGATGGCTAACTCTCTAAAATAAAATTTCATTTTCTTCTTTTGAAAAAATTATTTTCCAAAGTGAGGCTCAATTTAAAAACTACCTATGTGTTGGGGAGTTAGGGGTGTATTTCACTGGTACAGCATTTGCCTAGCATGCACAAGGCCCTGGGTTCAATCCCTTGTGCCACAATAAATGAATAAATAAGAGAAATTTATACAGGAGCAAAACATACATATGCTTCACTAAGACATATAAAAAGATATTCTATATATACAATATTAATAGTTTTCATGAAAGTAATGACCCTGAAGAGACTTTAAAAACTTTGCAAATGTTCCTGTCATTTATGGAACACATAAAACACTAATTTACTAACTGCCTGTTTCAACTTTATTCTATTTTTTTCTAAAGCATCCTTAAAATAACAGAGGGACATCTTGAGATGAGGACTGAAATGTGTGCTTTGGATATATATTAAGGATAATAGGTGTGATCAAGGGAATTATAATCAGAGAATAAAGCAGACAGACTTAAATTTTTATCACACTTGCACACACAATAAAGCTTGATTATGTATCGGAAGGCAAAGTGCTGCATATACAAAGCACAAAATAGAGTCTAATAAATATTTCACATGCTTAGCTGATTTCAATTTGGTTTTTACATTTAACTTCATGAAAGTCTAATCTAAAGAATATGTTTAAATGTTCTCTTTTTCCAACGACAAATTATTCAAAACTTTGTTAAAAACCTCTTAACCACTGCATACTTTACAATACAAGAGGAAAGAAAAGAAAGAGATAAATTATTAATTTTTAAAGTTACCCAGCAACTCCATTGCATCATCTTCCTTGTCAATGTCTTCTTCTGTTACAGATGGGGTAGGGCTGTGGATGGACTCAAAGGAAACCTGAGAAAACATGGCTGCCAGAAGTTTCTTATGCTGCTGTTGCTGCTGTTTTAATCCTTTAGTCTTGGGCTCCATCTTCAAGCTGAAGAAATATTTACCATTTATTAGTTGAGGTGAGTAAAGAGAATTTACAATTTTTTCATTCATGTATTCTGTTAGGCAAATTGATGGACAGATAACTAATATTTTCCCCAAGGATAACAGAGTCATAGAATCTCTCTGAGACAACCTGTGGTAATTCACTAACAAATTCTCAAGTGAGTGTGGGAAACCTGAAAACTCCAACACTCACTTAAAAGAGGAGGCCCTATCTTCTGCACCTACCAACTGTTGCCATGTGAGAATTAATCGATTTTCTGAAATTTTAAAAGAAATAGAAAGTCCAGGTAATTATTTGCTGATTTATAAAACACATGATTGTCAAGCAAAATGTAAGCCATTGGATAAGTATTTTAACCTGCTACACTAAGATTCAAAAATTAAAAATAACTGCTTTAATTTCTTTTGAGTGTGTGTATACAGTTGTCCCAGCACCATTTATTTGAAAACGCTACCCTCTCCTCCAGTCATCTTGCAATAATTAGAGTGCTTTCAAGTCCACCTCTTTGCATAATTTCCTAGTTGACTGTTCTTTCTATTAAAATATACAAGTGTGTCCTCAAAGTCAGGAGACTGTTGTGTAAGTATCAACATTTACCACTTTGAGTGAAGTGTGGACACCTTACTTCTGCTTCAATTCCTTTACCTTTCTTACTTTTAAATACTATTATTTTGAGTGTCCCATAGCATTGTAATTTTTGTTTCAAAAACCACTATATAAAATCCCTTGTATATAATCATATTTCTCCTATTTATTCTTCCTTCCCGATGTTCCAAGATTCTCTTGTTCATCATTTCCTGTTTGAAAAACTTCCTTCCTTCCCTCCTGTCCTGAGCTTTCTTTCTCCACCATCCACTTCCACCTTGATGTTCTACTTTACCTAGGGCCAAGAACTTTGGAGTCAGCTAACAATGGACTGAACCTCTGAAACCATGAGACACAATAGGTTTTTCCTCCTCTATGGTTGTTCTTGTCATGTCTTTTGGTCACAGTGATGCAAAATCTCTTTAACATTTGTTGTACTTGGAATCAATCTCAGGACCTCATGAATGCTATGAAAGTGCACTACCAATGAGTTGTAACTCTGATTTCTTAACTAAAGTAGACACCACTTTAACCAATCAATCAAACTGAATGTCACCAATTATGGAGCAAGGTGACATTATATACCTCCTGATATGATACCATGAGGAAATACATAATAAAACTATAGAATTTATTCCAAAAATGTTTAATCAAGAAATAATTTGAGAAATACAGATATGGGAACATTTTTCAAAATAACTAACATGTAGGTAGTCTTCAAAATCTCAGTTTCACGAAGGAAAACAATGCCAGAAGACTGTTCTAGATTTCAGAAGACTAAAGAGACCTGACAATTAAATTCTACACACAATGTTTATTGGACACTAGCTAAAAAGTAATAAATAAATATACAAACAAAAGCCCATAAAAGATCTTACTGGGAAAATTTGAAAATGATATAAAATTATTATTAATGTAAAAAATTTATAGCATCATTGTTAAATATTTTGATATAATCATTATATTATAGCTATACAAGAATATATCCTCATTCTTTGGAAATGCATTCCAAAGACTTAGGGAATTGATAAGTGATAATGTCTACAACTTGTTTTTAAATGGCTCAGCAATCAAAGATTGCAAAATGCTAATGAATATGAGTGGAATGTATGTGAATATTAATAATGACTACTCTTAAATTTTCTAGGTTAGAAAATTTTCAATGTAAAACATTGAGGAGAAAAACATATGAAAGCACACACATGAATATTTGTTTCATATCTGTCTTGTATTCCAATTAGGTTCCCCAACAAATAAAGGATTATTGCTGAGATATAAAAATGTATCCCTTTTAAAATAATTTTAAAAATATCTTAATTACTACCCATGTAACTTTAAATAATTAAAGAAAATTAGTTTTACTCAATAGTAGTATGGTTAAAACATAATTGTACATTTGTCAATTGATGGAAGAAGTTTCTTTAGTCCCAATTTATTGTCATGGCATTGGTATCTGCATCATTTCTGTATGTCTTTTAACTGAGAAGTAATGTAATGATTTGAAAGTCTACCATGACCAGTTCTATTCACTGAGAAGTAATACAAAAAATCACACAATTTTAGTTTTGATTTCACAGTTAATAGATCTAACATGTAAATTGTAATTTACATCTGAAATTATTTTTAGTCAAATTATTTTAAAATATCAGTATTCATGGGTTACTGTGGCCCAATTAGCTTTGGATTAGGACAGTGGATATACATATTATTTTGAACCAAATCTATTTTCAACATGAATAACATTGGGCAAATTATTTACCCTTTCTTTCCTTGCTTTCTTTATCTGTAATGTAGATTATATTATTGCCTATTATATAGACAATTTGACAATTTAAAAGGGCTAATATTTGTAGCACTAAGGAAAGTAGCCAGATTAATATGCCTGCTGAATAGAGCAACTGAAGTTCTCCTTTATTATTTTGCATTTTATACTGTAAATTTAAATGACAACAAAATATTTTATTGAATAATATCATATGCTTAACAAGATTACTTTGTTTTTATGCAAAAACACAATTATTGTTCTATAGATATTTTCCCGTTTAGGAATAAATAATAATTCTCCAAGTATTACTGTTTGAAGCAGGTGTTTTATGAAGATTCTGACAAGTTTATTTATTATTATCTATCTAAATTATATACAATAACTAGAAATTACATGTTTCATGCAAAATTAAGATATATAATATCTTAAAGATGTTATTTGATATAAATAAACACAAAACCAACATTTATTTTTATTCCCATAAAATAACATTGTTTTGTAAACTAATATATGATCAAAACATGCCTAGTTACAAATAAATTTATCTTCCTGAATGCAATCTTAGATTTCTACTCCAGGTCCATAACTGTTTTTCTAGATTCCTTGGGGTTTGATGTGCTCTTCTGCATAAACTGTATATTATGTAACACCTCCAAGGAGGGTCTGAAGCTTGACTTTGCTATCAATTACGGCAGTTTTCTATGTCGTTATGTATCAGCATCACCACTGAGTAGGTAAAATAAAGAATCTACAGTGTTCAGATCTGGTTTTGCTGTCATGAGTTACAAAAACCATTTCAGTTTTCTGAGCAGCTTGAATTTCATAATTACAGATAAGGACTGTGAGGAACACATCCGAACACACAATTGATAGGTTCCCAAATGCTGCTGTTAGGTGGGGGCTGAGCCTTGATGAGCCTTGATGAGCCTTGATGCTGGAATTTCAGAAGGCAGAAGTTAAGTCATTGGAGTGACAATGGGAGACATTAAAAGCCTTCTGGTTGACATTGATAAAGGGGGTTTCAACAGGTGGTGGAAATAAAATTCTATTGGGAAAAGATTACAAGTGGAGGGGGATAGTGAACAGAAACTACTGGCAGTGAGGAGCCTGGCTGTAAGAACAATGAAAATCAGAGCATTGACAGCCAGGGCCAGGGAGGAGGCTTCCTTTTGTAGAAAGGCATCCCATCAGAGTTTGGGTGTCAGAAAGAATGAACAAGGACAAAGGCCGACAGAGGGTGAGATACCTAAAATTGACATTAGCAATGGAAGATAATGATAATGAGAGGGTCAAGGAAATGATAGAGGGAATGAGTGGGACAGGCGAGGTGGAATTCAAAACCAATAATGAAGAGCAGGTGATGGAAAGGAGGGGCCAGATTTGGGGAAGAATCACTGATGTTTATATTGATTTCACCAGGAAGGTAAGGATTTAGGGAAAGTGCCTAAGTAGGAAAGAGGAAAGACCAGGGGATGGTCAAGCATGGCTTCAAGAACATGTGAATGATGATCAGGCTGAAAACATGGTATTCTGGAAGCCACGATTCTTGGGAGAATTTTTTTTGTGGGGGGGTGTGTGGAGGAAAAGTGATAGAGCAAAATCTGTAAGCAGCAGAGAAGCAAAGACTGGTCCTGCCTCTTCTCTGACCCCACAGGCTGAAGATCAAAGAAGCAAAAATAGCATAATTGTGAGAAAATAGCCTCAAAATAAAAACCTTCTTCTCAGCAAAAGAAACAATCAACGAGGTGAAGAGGGAGCCTACCTTTTGGGATCAAATCTTTGCCACATGCAAATTTGATAGAGCACTAATCTCCAGGATCAGAACTCAAAAAAGCAAACAACCCAATCAATAAATGGGCTAAACAGCTGAACAGACACTTCTCAGAAGATGATACATAATCTATCAATAAATATATAAAAAAGTTCAACATCTTTAGCAACTATAGAAATGCAAATCAAAACTACTCTAAGATTTCATCTCAAGCCAATCAGAATGGCAGTTATCAAGAATACAAACAACAGTGTTGGTGAGGATGTGGAGGAAAAGACACACTCATACATTGCTGGTGGGACTGCACATTGGTGCTACCAAACTGGAAACCAGTTTGGAGATTCCTTAGAAAACTTGGAAGGAACCACCATTTCACCAGGTATCCCACTCTTGGTTTATACCCAAAGGACTTACAAACGGCATACTATGGTAATGTGGCCACATTAATGTTTACAGCAGCTCAATTCACAATAGCTGAACTATGGAACTAACCTAGATGCCCTTCAATAGATGAATGGATAAAGAAACTGTGGTATATATACACAACGGAATATTACTCAGCATTAAAAAATAAAATTATGGCATTTGCAGGTAAATGGATGCAGTTGGAGAATATCATGCTAAGCAAAGTAAGCCAATCCCAAAAAACTAAAGACCGAATATTCTCTCTGATAAGTGGATGCTGATGCATAATGGGGGGCAGAACATGGGAAAAATGAAGAAACTTTGGGCACAGGGGAAGGTGGGGTACGTTGGGGGATTGGGGGAAGGAAAGATGTTGGAATGAGATGGACATCACTACCCTAAATGCATGTATGACTGCATATAAGGTGCAATGCTATATTGTGTACAACCAGAGAAATGAAAAGTTGTGATGCAATTTATACAATGAATCAAAATGTGTTCTATCATGTATACCTAATTAAGATTTAATTAAATAATTAATAATTGAAGGGAGAAAGAGAGAGAGAGAGAGAGAGAGAGAGAGAGAGAGAGAGAGAGAGAGAATGAACAATGTTGTGGGCAGCCAGAATGCAGAGAGCAGTGCTGAGTGAAATAAAAGGAAGAGAGGACTGAGGTCTTCTAAGAGCATCTAAGGGTTCTCCAAGCCTTCATCTAGCCCTCCCTTTTCCAGGTCTCAATCCTGGAACTCTTGTGCAGAGAGAGGCTGTAAATCATTTAAGGGCACAAAATTTGGAGCAAGAGAGTCCGGTAACCAACCTTGGAACAGAGAAACAAACACTCTGGGACTTGGTTTCCTCATTGCTGCAATAGGGATAATAATAATGCTTTCATAAAGATAAAGCAAATCTTAGATTTCAACTCACTCCAATCAGAATGGCAGCTATTATGAAGACAAAGAACAATAAGTGTTGGTGAGGATGTGGGAAAAATGATACACTCATACACTGCTGGTGGGACTGCAAACTGGTGCAGCCAATAGGGAAAGTAGTATGGAGATTTCTTGGAAAATTGGGAATTGAACCACAATTTGACCCAGCTATCCCTCTCCTCAGTCTATTCCCAAAGGACTTAAAAACAGCATACTAAAGGGACACAGCCACATCAATGTTACAGCAGCACAATTCACAATAGCTAAACTGTGGAACCAAATTAAATACCCATCAGTAGATGAATGGATTAAAAAATGTGGCATACCTACACAATGGAATATTACTCAGCAATAAAAGAGAAAAAAATCATGGCATTTTCAGGTAAATGGATGGAGTTAGAGAAGATTATGCTAAGTGAAGTTAGCCAATCCCAATAAACCAAATGTTGAATGTTTTCTCTGATATAAGGACGCTGATCATAGTGGGATAGGGAGAGGAAGCATGGGAGGAATAGACAAATTGTAGATAGGGCAGAGGGGTAGGAGGGGAAGGGAGGCAATAGGAGGTTAGAAACAATGGTGGAATGTGATGGATGTTATTATGCAAAGTACATGTATGAAGACACAAATTGGTGTGAATATGCTTTGTAAACAGAGAAATGAAAAACTGTGCTCTATATGTGCAATAAGAATTGTAATGCATTCTGCTGTCATATATAAATTAAAAATTGATTATAAAAAAAGATAAAGTGAATCAAGATAGAACACACAGAGCAGTCTCTAAGTGGTAATTTAATAGATCATGTGTTCAAAGAACACCAGGTGGCATCCTGAAGATTTGCATGGCTTCCAAGATAACAAGAAAGGGAACATTTTGGGAGGCCTTATGAAAAAAAGCAGCATCAAAATTTCCGTTTGGTGTTAATATATTCAAAGAATCATTTTGCTTTGGTTTAGAAGGGTAACTTCTAAACTGGAGTTAAGTTGAAACATAAAAGTTTAAATTTAGTGGCCAACTTCCCCTACCTCAGCCCCCATGGGCCTATCTGTCCTGGTGAAATCCCTTCCAACCCCCCCACCCATCCTACCTCCTGTCTCCAGTCTCCCCCGTGTTTCCAACCTTGCTCCACTCTGCTTCAGGCTCTGTCCCTGAGCACAGATTGGTAAAATTCGTTTAATCTGGCCCAGTGTCTCTGTGTGGTAGAAAAATGGATGATGTCTCTTGAGAACTAAATCCTCAGCTTGTAGAGTGCACCTTCATGGCATTTTAGAAAGAATCTATCTCTTTCCTTAACTACAATTAGAAATTAAGTGGCTCCCTTCATATTAAAGCCCAGGGAGTTGAAGAGATCATAAAGTTTCATGCTTAGCTGTTGTACTTAGGTCTTTATGTAGAAGAGCTTAAAAAAGCTAAATACTATGTTTTATAATCAATTTAGTGAATGTTCACTTATTAAATGATTATTATGTGCCTAGCAGTGTGGGAGCTGAATTGCAGAAGTAAGACTCTTCTTTTTCTTTTCCTTCTTTTCTTTCCCTCTTTCTTTCTCATTTCCTGAATGTTAAAGAAGCAAATATTTTGAATACAGTATTTTTTTCTTTCACATTACTCTTACCCAGTATCTAGCACATTATCTGCTATTAATGTTCAATAAATATTTAGCAAGTTGACTTTTTTCTTTTTGAACTACTTTCTTTCCCCTCTTATAAACACATTAAATAAATTCAAAATTAAAGGGATCCATATGTCTTCAACGTAAGAGATAAGAAAATCCAGGTAAATATGAAGATTGATAGTAAAAAGAAGAAAAAAACACATAGATAGTAATGTTGAAGATGAAGAATAAAAGTTAGATTATAAATTCATACCTTCTATGCATCAACCTGCAATGATCAAGATGATTTCAGGAGGGTTGAAGCAAGTATTTTTTTAATCTCATTAAAACACATGGTGTTGACATTAATATAGCACAGGTCTGGAAGACCGAGATATGGAGTAAGCCTCAAATGTTGCTTAATACACATGAAGTCTATGGATAACTAGTACTGTGTTTTGCAAAATAATTATTAGATCTGAGACATGTTTTTCTACTCAAATAAATTAATGTATTTCTAAACACCTTAAAATAAATTTTAAGCCCTATGAAAATAAAATCATTGATATTCTGGAATAAGTGTGTGCTTTATATTTCTAGTTTTAAAAGAAATTTATTAGTCATGAGGTACAAATTTTGTATATTTTGGATATTAAGGCTTCTCTTTTGGATTTCTTTGACAGATTTACCACTATTAATCAATATTTTATACCCTTAAAATTTTCATGTTAGAGTATGTCTAAATTACTTAAGTTTGACTTTGCTTTGTCATATTTTACATTTTTTGTATGATGTCCACAATAATCAAAATATGACAATATTAGGGCAATTTCTTTGCTCTTGGTCTTTGCATGTAAAAGAGTACCCTCTCTTTGATCTTCTTTGTTCTTCTTATCCAGCTTCATTTCCCATCATATGACCTAATGCCTCTTAAATTTATGTCACACATTTGTAAGTTGCCTGGTCTGTTTCTCTGGAAAGGAAGCATTTCCTAGCTTTATTCACTGGCATATCAGAAGTCATTTTGAACTTTAAATAAAGGGAAACTTCTTGACAGGAATTAAATTTAGTTTCTATAGGGACATTTAACCTACATTTTTAAATAATAAGATTTAGATAAATTATATGGCAGGTTTAAAATCAAATAGCAGTGCTAAGTTACAAAGCCAGTTCACCAGATCTATAATATTTATGGATATTATTCTTGGTTTAGTAAGGTGGTTCAGCTTCAAAGGAGCCTCATTAGGTTTTCAAGTCTTGATGAGCCTATTTACAAATTCACATTAAGTTTTAACAAGTCATTTTAGGAAATTAATTACACAGCTATTGCAATGTCTAATTAAGATGGTTTAAAATAAGATTATATAGGATTATGAAAATTTTTGTTTACATTTATTTTTGTAAACATGTGATTATTTTTTATAACTCTTTATGTGCAGTAGGTATATATGCTTTCCCACTAACTGGCCAGACAAGCTACAGCTTGTGTGTAATAGGTGGTATCTGACAAACACAGGAAGTCTTGAAGCATTCCCCAACACATCCCCCTCACTTTTATAAACACCCTTTCTTTTCTTGTTCAGGTGTTTTAATTTCTTTTTTAAAGCTCTCTCAATTATGAATTTGAAAGTCAAAGAAAGATTAGGTGGAAAAATGTCCATCAACACAAAATACAACATTTTGCATGGAATTTAAGAGATTTACAGAGCTCTTGAGTCCCATCCAGAGACTGGCTTGGGGTCATGGATGTCATATTAATGTCTCCTGTTCTTTTCTGTTAGTTTCTCCATAATACCCTTGCAACTGCCTTCACTTTAACCAGCACTGAACCATTAGAGGTGTCAGTTACACATTCCAAAGTTGTTGAACCTTTTTGTACAATGCCATACTTGGGGGAGGGGGGCTAAGGATAAAAGTTTAATTGCCATACATTATTTTAAAAAAATTCTCTAGGAAAATATTTCAGGTAAGTTTCTACCCATAAGACTCTCAAGGTTTAGTATAACATCTATTTAAATCTCTTTACGAGTGACAATTCAGCCTGTCATGTTTCTATCATTCTGCACGAAAGGGAAAGTTGGCTACTTGCTGAAGATGGATTATTGTAATAACAACAATTCAGAGAAAAATATGAACAATAGATGGTAGGAAAAAATGTGTAAGGGATACGGGCAACAACTAAAGATAGACAATAAGTTAATAAGCTGGTGAATAAGTTTTACCTTGCAGATGTCAAGTAACAGTCCTTACCTCCATAACTCCTTTAACAGATGCATATTGACAACAACCATATGCAAGCCCCAGTGGGAGAAAGAAAAATGGATGCAGTCAGGCTTGAAAATCAAATTTTCTTTGAGGAGTCTAGAATATCATTCAGCTTGCTAATGTTTAAGATGGCTAAATTATTGTACATGTTCATTACTATTTAAGTGGAAAGACTAATATTATAGGTACAGACTCTATAGCCATTAAAAATTTATCTACAACACTTTCTTATTCATTCAAATCAAGCTTAATTCTGTGTGAGCTAGTAGCAAAAACACAGGAAATCCTGTCTTGAATTAGAAAAAGGGAGAAATGTAGTTTCTAACAGAATTTACCACTGTTCTCTACATGTAATTCAGATGTGCACATATTTTTTTCTGCTCTAATGAAACATCAAGGTAGAACTTCACCACTTTCTTATATTCATAGGTATGTCTGAACCCATAACTTAAACACAAAGAAAAATAAAAGTGAAAGCAACTTTCCAAGACAAATATTTGAAAGCTCTTCAGAGATGGCATGCCTGTAATCTCTATGACTCAGGAGGATGAGACCTGAGGGTTGCAAGTTCAAAGCCACCCTCAGTAACTTAATAAGGCCCTGAGCCACTTCAGGAGACCCTGTCTCAAAATTTAAAAAAATAAATAAATAAAAGAAGAATGGAGATGAGCCTCAGTGGATAAGCACCCCTGGTTTCAATCCCTAATACTAGTACTAATAATAATGAGTTTTCTGAGCAAGTGATTCAATTAGGATTGCAGAAAATTATTCAATTAGGATTCCCCTTTATTCAGCATTCCAAAGAGAATAAGAGCCTCCTCACTGAAGCTAGGAAGAACATAGAAGCAGTAAGATAGCCATTATTATTATTATGATTAAATAAAAACAAAATGAAAGCTGACATTTCTCTATTTTACATTTAAGAACTAAATATCTAACAATGAATAAAGATAAAGGTCTAGTGGGTGTTATAAGTCTTATATTAAAAATAAAATTACCCTCATTGATAGGTGAAATTGATCTGGCATTTCACAGAAGAAGATAAATGGATTTTTAAAAATGTTTTTCTCCTCCTTATATAGGACACTTCAACTATTTATATAATTTAAAAGTTATTTCTCATCCAAATAGAATCAATTTTCTATATGCCTGAAGCACATTAATGAGTATTTTGAACTTCTTTCCCACCACCCAAGGTATAAGTCAAAGCAAAGAACCTCTGAAAGCTATTACATGTAGAAAATGGGTTTCTCTTTGAGAAAAAAAGTATTTATGGGCTGCTGCTAAATTTAACAGAGGCAATACCAAGTTAGTGTGGCTGATCTATGAATAGGAGCAAGGTTTCTGTGGTGGTCAGCTAATGACATAGAAAGTTCCTATTACAAGTTCCTGGTACATTTTAATTATGAATATTTAAATCTGTTTTCTCAATTTGGTGTCAGCCAGGCTTCCCATAATGCTTTCCACCTCAACTTCCTTTAAGTTTTCATTTTGCTTTGAGTTGCACTCTCAAAATGGTATTACAAAAACAACAACAACAAAAACAAGATAATCTTGAATATGCTCTACCTAATAAATATGATCTGGACATTCCAACATTACTTCACTTGTACCAGAATAAGGATGCTTAAGGCAAATTTGCCACCATTTGGGCATCAGGGCTCTGAGTAAGAGTTATATGTACTTACAAGTTTATAATAGTTTTAAAAATTAAATATATTATGGATAATTATATTCAATCATAGTTTTCAACTATAAATCTAAATAGTTCTAAAGCAAGATTTCTATTTTCTTATATTTCACATTTACTCTACTTCTTACACTATATTATGCATTTAAGTTTTTTTTTCCTGATGATGAACTACATCATTCTAATACCTCAGGAATCCCCTCTCCAAGTCTTAATAGCCAGCCACATGCTGCCCAGTGTTATAGTTGGTCTTGACTAACAGCTTATAACCTTGAAATTATTTTCCATTTTGGTTTTAGTAGCAAAGAGATGGTAACCACCTAGATGTGAAGAAAAACACCCAAACCAAGAGCAAGCCTAATGACACTCTAAGTTGACATGTAAAACTATGTATTTATTATGTGTGATGTGATGTTTTGAAGTACACGCATACACACACACACACACACACACACACATCATGGGAAAGTGAAATCTAGCTAAATGTTTTATCCCACACAAAGCTTACCAGTTTTTATATATAAAATTACTATGAGGTATCTCATCAAAATCCTGTACTTGGGTTTATTTTCCATTCATCTTTTAGTGACCAGTCATAGAATCCTGGAAGGTGTGTCATACTAGTTCAAAAAATGTTAATCACTTCTCATAGATTTAAAATGAGGTAACTCACTCAATTGAATGACTTGAACATGATTCAGCTATAAAAATTGTATTGCATGAAGATACTGAATATATGTAATTGCTAGGGATATTTTAAGTGAAAAAAGGACAAGTTAAAAAGAAATACATATACATCGATCTAATTTTTGTTTAGAATTCATATGGATTGACATCCATCATTCATTCATTCATTTTCTAATGTCCATTGATTCTTAGTATGTGCAAAAAGCTGCTCTTTACTAGGCAAAACATTGAGTAAAACCAAAGTTTTCTAAAGGTTTTCTTTGAAGGGAAGAATTGAGGGTGATCTTAAACTTTTGATATGGTATTTCCATGTCTTTTCAACATTTTATGATAAATATAACCTGGTGATTTTGAAAATATTTTGATCTAAGAAACACATGCTTTGTTTAAATTATGTCTAATGATAAGTTTTAGTATTAGAAGTGTCTTGAAAATTTTTGAAAATTTAAATCTTGTGTTCTGAGTCTTTACAATTCACAAGTATATAAATCCAATACATGATATAACAAAAATAATAGTATTATATATGTAACACAATGTGTAGATAACAAATATAATTTCAAAAGCAGCATATAAAGAATAATGTAGATAATATTTGATAAGAATTTATCAAATATAATTTCAAAATTAGCATATAAAGAATGATGTAGATAATATTTGATAATAATTTCTCCAAGTGTGAATAAGTAATAAAAGGTAGTTGGACACCTAAATATTGTTTTAGCCTATAAAACATAGTAGATGTACTTTAATAAGAGTGTGTAACTTAACAAGTAATTTGAACTCTCTCTGCACTTATGTTCCCTGGGTTAGGAAAACAAAGAACTCCAATAGATTTCAGCTGTGAAATCATGCAATTAAATTAATATTTTGAAATAACTGGAAAGTCATATTTATCTGCCAAAATTGAATGTCATTTGAAGTAAAGGAATTAAAATTAAGTATATAGGTAAAAGTTAAGTCTGCATATTATTTTCAAAGCAGACTAGGGAAACTACATGTTTCAGAACTTAAAATATGAATGTATTTACAGAGGCAGAATCTAGTTTGGGCAATTTGAAATGTTATTCCCTGAATTTTATTTCATCCAACTATAAAATGTTGGTAATTGGAATTATTAAATTTACCATAGCAAATGAATTCATAAGTAAGGGTGGAATCATAAAATTCTGTGTATATGCTAACCTAAACCTAACCCAACCCGAACCATAACCCTAACCCTAACCCTAATATTAACATTAACCATAATCCGAACCCTAACCCTAACCCTAACCCTAACCCAAACCCTAACCCGAACCCGAACCCTAACCCTAACCCTAACCATAACCGAACCCTAACCCTAACCCGAACGCTAACCCTAAGCCTAACCATAAACCTAAACATAACCCAAACCTGAACCGTAACTCTAACCCGAAAAATAACCCTAACTCTATCCCTAAACCTAACCGGAACCCGAATCCTAACCGTAACCCTAACCCTAACATTAACACTAACCCTAATCCTAACCCGAACCCTAACCCTAATCTGAACACTAACCCTAAAACTAAACCTAACCCTAACTCGAACCCGAACCATAACCCTAACCCGAACCCAAACCATAACACTAAGGATAACCATAACCCTAACCCGAACCAGAACCCTAACCCTAACCCTGAACGGGAACCCTAACCCTAACCATAACCCTAAACCTAAGCAGAACCCTAACCCTAACCCTAACCCTGACCCTAACCCTAACCGTAAACCTAACCCAAACCTGAACCCGAACACTAACCCAAACCCGAACGCTAACCCTAAACCTTACCAGAACCCGAAACCTATCCCTAACCCTAACCCTAACCCTAACCCTAAACCTAACTCAAACCTGAACCCGAACACTAACCCTAACCCTAACTATAACCCTAACCCGAATCCGAACCCGAACACTAACCCTAACCCTAAGGATAACCCCAACATTAACACTAACCCTAATCCTAAGATGAACATCATCCATTTTTCTACCACACAGAGACACTCGGCCAGATTAAACGAATTTTACCAATCTGTGCTCAGGGACAGAGCCTGAAGCAGAGTGGAGCAAGGTTGGAAACACGGGGGAGACTGGAGACAGGAGGTAGGATGGGTGGGGGGGTTGGAAGGGATTTCACCAGGACAGATAGGCCCATGGGGGCTGAGGTAGGGGAAGTTGGCCACTAAATTTAAACTTTTATGTTTCAACTTAACTCCAGTTTAGAAGTTACCCTTCTAAACCAAAGCAAAATGATTCTTTGAATATATTAACACCAAACGGAAATTTTGATGCTGCTTTTTTTCATAAGGCCTCCCAAAATGTTCCCTTTCTTGTTATCTTGGAAGCCATGCAAATCTTCAGGATGCCACCTGGTGTTCTTTGAACACATGATCTATTAAATTACCACTTAGAGACTGCTCTGTGTGTTCTATCTTGATTCACTTTATCTTTTTTTATAATCAATTTTTAATTTATATATGACAGCAGAATGCATTACAATTCTTATTGCACATATAGAGCACAGTTTTTCATTTCTCTGTTTACAAAGCATATTCACACCAATTTGTGTCTTCATACATGTACTTTGCATAATAACATCCATCACATTCCACCATTGTTTCTAACCTCCTATTGCCTCCCTTCCCCTCCTACCCCTCTGCCCTATCTACAATTTGTCTATTCCTCCCATGCTTCCTCTCCCTATCCCACTATGATCAGCGTCCTTATATCAGAGAAAACATTCAACATTTGGTTTATTGGGATTGGCTAACTTCACTTAGCATAATCTTCTCTAACTCCATCCATTTACCTGAAAATGCCATGATTTTTTTCTCTTTTATTGCTGAGTAATATTCCATTGTGTAGGTATGCCACATTTTTTAATCCATTCATCTACTGATGGGTATTTAATTTGGTTCCACAGTTTAGCTATTGTGAATTGTGCTGCTGTAACATTGATGTGGCTGTGTCCCTTTAGTATGCTGTTTTTAAGTCCTTTGGGAATAGACTGAGGAGAGGGATAGCTGGGTCAAATTGTGGTTCAATTCCCAATTTTCCAAGAAATCTCCATACTACTTTCCCTATTGGCTGCACCAGTTTGCAGTCCCACCAGCAGTGTATGAGTGTATCATTTTTCCCACATCCTCACCAACACTTATTGTTCTTTGTCTTCATAATAGCTGCCATTCTGATTGGAGTGAGTTGAAATCTAAGATTTGCTTTATCTTTATGAAAGCATTATTATTATCCCTATTGCAGCAATGAGGAAACCAAGTCCCAGAGTGTTTGTTTCTCTGTTCCAAGGTTGGTTACCGGACTCTCTTGCTCCAAATTTTGTGCCCTTAAATGATTTACAGCCTCTCTCTGCACAAGAGTTCCAGGATTGAGACCTGGAAAAGGGAGGGCTAGATGAAGGCTTGGAGAACCCTTAGATGCTCTTAGAAGACCTCAGTCCTCTCTTCCTTTTATTTCACTCAGCACTGCTCTCTGCATTCTGGCTGCCCACAACATTGTTCATTCTCTCTCTCTCTCTCTCTCTCTCTCTCTCTCTCTCTCTCTCTCTTTCTCCCTTCAATTATTAATTATTTAATTAAATCTTAATTAGGTATACATGATAGAACACATTTTGATTCATTGTATAAATTGCATCACAACTTTTCATTTCTCTGGTTGTACACAATATAGCATTGCACCTTATATGCAGTCATACATGCATTTAGGGTAGTGATGTCCATCTCATTCCAACATCTTTCCTTCCCCCAATCCCCCAACGTACCCCACCTTCCCCTGTGCCCAAAGTTTCTCCATTTTTCCCATGCTCTGCCCCCCATTATGCATCAGCATCCACTTATCAGAGAGAATATTCGGTCTTTAGTTTTTTGGGATTGGCTTACTTTGCTTAGCATGATATTCTCCAACTGCATCCATTTACCTGCAAATGCCATAATTTTATTTTTTAATGCTGAGTAATATTCCGTTGTGTATATATACCACAGTTTCTTTATCCATTCATCTATTGAAGGGCATCTAGGTTAGTTCCATAGTTCAGCTATTGTGAATTGAGCTGCTGTAAACATTAATGTGGCCACATTACCATAGTATGCCGTTTGTAAGTCCTTTGGGTATAAACCAAGAGTGGGATACCTGGTGAAATGGTGGTTCCTTCCAAGTTTTCTAAGGAATCTCCAAACTGGTTTCCAGTTTGGTAGCACCAATGTGCAGTCCCACCAGCAATGTATGAGTGTGTCTTTTCCTCCACATCCTCACCAACACTGTTGTTTGTATTCTTGATAACTGCCATTCTGATTGGCTCGAGATGAAATCTTAGAGTAGTTTTGATTTGCATTTCTATAGTTGCTAAAGATGTTGAACTTTTTTATATATTTATTGATAGATTATGTATCATCTTCTGAGAAGTGTCTGTTCAGCTGTTTAGCCCATTTATTGATTGGGTTGTTTGCTTTTTTGAGTTCTGATCCTGGAGATTAGTGCTCTATCAAATTTGCATGTGGCAAAGATTTGATCCCAAAAGGTAGGCTCCCTCTTCACCTCGTTGATTGTTTCTTTTGCTGAGAAGAAGGTTTTTATTTTGAGGCTATTTTCTCACAATTATGCTATTTTTGCTTCTTTGATCTTCAGCCTGTGGGGTCAGAGAAGAGGCAGGACCAGTCTTTGCTTCTCTGCTCCTTACAGATTTTGCTCTATCACTTTACCTCCACACACCCCCCCACAAAAAAAATTCTCCCAAGAATCGTGGCTTCCAGAATACCATGTTTTCAGCCTGATCATCATTCACATGTTCTTGAAGCCATGCTTGACCATTCCCTGGTCTTTCCTCTTTCCTACTTAGGCACTTTCCCTAAATCCTTACCTTCCTGGTGAAATCAATATAAACATCAGTGATTCTTCCCCAAATCTGGCCCCTCCTTTCCATCACCTGCTCTTCATTATTGGTTTTGAATTCCACCTCGCCTGACCCACTCATTCCCTCTATCATTTCCTTGACCCTCTCATTATCATTATCTTCCATTGCTAATGTCAATTTTAGGTATCTCACCCTCTGTCGGCCTTTGTCCTTGTTCATTCTTTCTGACACCCAAACTCTGATGGGATGCCTTTCTACAAAAGGAAGCCTCCTCCCTGGCCCTGGCTGTCAATGCTCTGATTTTCATTGTTCTTACAGCCAGGCTCCTCACTGCCAGTAGTTTCTGTTCACTATCCCCCTCCACTTGTAATCTTTTCCCAATAGAATTTTATTTCCACCACCTGTTGAAACCCCCTTTATCAATGTCAACCAGAAGGCTTTTAATGTCTCCCATTGTCACTCCAATGACTTAACTTCTGCCTTCTGAAATTCCAGCATCAAGGCTCATCAAGGCTCATCAAGGCTCAGCCCCCACCTAACAGCAGCATTTGGGAACCTATCAATTGTGTGTTCGGATGTGTTCCTCACAGTCCTTATCTGTAATTATGAAATTCAAGCTGCTCAGAAAACTGAAATGGTTTTTGTAACTCATGACAGCAAAACCAGATCTGAACACTGTAGATTCTTTATTTAACCTACTCAGTGGTGATGCTGATACATAACGACATAGAAAACTGCCGTAATTGATAGCAAAGTCAAGCCTCAGACCCTCCTTGGAGGTGTTACATAATATACAGTTTATGCAGAAGAGCACATCAAACCCCAAGGAATCTAGAAAAACAGTTATGGACCTGGAGTAGAAATCTAAGATTGCATTCAGGAAGATAAATTTATTTGTAACTAGGCATGTTTTGATCATATATTAGTTTACAAAACAATGTTATTTTATGGGAATAAAAATAAATGTTGGTTTTGTGTTTATTTATATCAAATAACATCTTTAAGATATTATATATCTTAATTTTGCATGAAACATGTAATTTCTAGTTATTGTATATAATTTAGATAGATAATAATAAATAAACTTGTCAGAATCTTCATAAAACACCTGCTTCAAACAGTAATACTTGGAGAATTATTATTTATTCCTAAACGGGAAAATATCTATAGAACAATAATTGTGTTTTTGCATAAAAACAAAGTAATCTTGTTAAGCATATGATATTATTCAATAAAATATTTTGTTGTCATTTAAATTTACAGTATAAAATGCAAAATAATAAAGGAGAACTTCAGTTGCTCTATTCAGCAGGCATATTAATCTGGCTACTTTCCTTAGTGCTACAAATATTAGCCCTTTTAAATTGTCAAATTGTCTATATAATAGGCAATAATATAATCTACATTACAGATAAAGAAAGCAAGGAAAGAAAGGGTAAATAATTTGCCCAATGTTATTCATGTTGAAAATAGATTTGGTTCAAAATAATATGTATATCCACTGTCCTAATCCAAAGCTAATTGGGCCACAGTAACCCATGAATACTGATATTTTAAAATAATTTGACTAAAAATAATTTCAGATGTAAATTACAATTTACATGTTAGATCTATTAACTGTGAAATCAAAACTAAAATTGTGTGATTTTTTGTATTACTTCTCAGTGAATAGAACTGGTCATGGTAGACTTTCAAATCATTACATTACTTCTCAGTTAAAAGACATACAGAAATGATGCAGATACCAATGCCATGACAATAAATTGGGACTAAAGAAACTTCTTCCATCAATTGACAAATGTACAATTATGTTTTAACCATACTACTATTGAGTAAAACTAATTTTCTTTAATTATTTAAAGTTACATGGGTAGTAATTAAGATATTTTTAAAATTATTTTAAAAGGGATACATTTTTATATCTCAGCAATAATCCTTTATTTGTTGGGGAACCTAATTGGAATACAAGACAGATATGAAACAAATATTCATGTGTGTGCTTTCATATGTTTTTCTCCTCAATGTTTTACATTGAAAATTTTCTAACCTAGAAAATTTAAGAGTAGTCATTATTAATATTCACATACATTCCACTCATATTCATTAGCATTTTGCAATCTTTGATTGCTGAGCCATTTAAAAACAAGTTGTAGACATTATCACTTATCAATTCCCTAAGTCTTTGGAATGCATTTCCAAAGAATGAGGATATATTCTTGTATAGCTATAATATAATGATTATATCAAAATATTTAACAATGATGCTATAAATTTTTTACATTAATAATAATTTTATATCATTTTCAAATTTTCCCAGTAAGATCTTTTATGGGCTTTTGTTTGTATATTTATTTATTACTTTTTAGCTAGTGTCCAATAAACATTGTGTGTAGAATTTAATTGTCAGGTCTCTTTAGTCTTCTGAAATCTAGAACAGTCTTCTGGCATTGTTTTCCTTCGTGAAACTGAGATTTTGAAGACTACCTACATGTTAGTTATTTTGAAAAATGTTCCCATATCTGTATTTCTCAAATTATTTCTTGATTAAACATTTTTGGAATAAATTCTATAGTTTTATTATGTATTTCCTCATGGTATCATATCAGGAGGTATATAATGTCACCTTGCTCCATAATTGGTGACATTCAGTTTGATTGATTGGTTAAAGTGGTGTCTACTTTAGTTAAGAAATCAGAGTTACAACTCATTGGTAGTGCACTTTCATAGCATTCATGAGGTCCTGAGATTGATTCCAAGTACAACAAATGTTAAAGAGATTTTGCATCACTGTGACCAAAAGACATGACAAGAACAACCATAGAGGAGGAAAAACCTATTGTGTCTCATGGTTTCAGAGGTTCAGTCCATTGTTAGCTGACTCCAAAGTTCTTGGCCCTAGGTAAAGTAGAACATCAAGGTGGAAGTGGGTGGTGGAGAAAGAAAGCTCAGGACAGGAGGGAAGGAAGGAAGTTTTTCAAACAGGAAATGATGAACAAGAGAATCTTGGAACATCGGGAAGGAAGAATAAATAGGAGAAATATGATTATATACAAGGGATTTTATATAGTGGTTTTTGAAACAAAAATTACAATGCTATGGGACACTCAAAATAATAGTATTTAAAAGTAAGAAAGGTAAAGGAATTGAAGCAGAAGTAAGGTGTCCACACTTCACTCAAAGTGGTAAATGTTGATACTTACACAACAGTCTCCTGACTTTGAGGACACACTTGTATATTTTAATAGAAAGAACAGTCAACTAGGAAATTATGCAAAGAGGTGGACTTGAAAGCACTCTAATTATTGCAAGATGACTGGAGGAGAGGGTAGCGTTTTCAAATAAATGGTGCTGGGACAACTGTATACACACACTCAAAAGAAATTAAAGCAGTTATTTTTAATTTTTGAATCTTAGTGTAGCAGGTTAAAATACTTATCCAATGGCTTACATTTTGCTTGACAATCATGTCTTTTATAAATCAGCAAATAATTACCTGGACTTTCTATTTCTTTTAAAATTTCAGAAAATCGATTAATTCTCACATGGCAACAGTTGGTAGGTGCAGAAGATAGGGCCTCCTCTTTTAAGTGAGTGTTGGAGTTTTCAGGTTTCCCACACTCACTTGGGAATTTGTTAGTGAATTACCACAGGTTGTCTCAGAGAGATTCTATGACTCTGTTATCCTTGGGGAAAATATTAGTTATCTGTCCATCAATTTGCCTAACAGAATACATGAATGAAAAAATTGTAAATTCTCTTTACTCACCTCAACTAATAAATGGTAAATATTTCTTCAGCTTGAAGATGGAGCCCAAGACTAAAGGATTAAAACAGCAGCAACAGCAGCATAAGAAACTTCTGGCAGCCATGTTTTCTCAGGTTTCCTTTGAGTCCATCCACAGCCCTACCCCATCTGTAACAGAAGAAGACATTGACAAGGAAGATGATGCAATGGAGTTGCTGGGTAACTTTAAAAATTAATAATTTATCTCTTTCTTTTCTTTCCTCTTGTATTGTAAAGTATGCAGTGGTTAAGAGGTTTTTAACAAAGTTTTGAATAATTTGTCGTTGGAAAAAGAGAACATTTAAACATATTCTTTAGATTAGACTTTCATGAAGTTAAATGTAAAAACCAAATTGAAATCAGCTAAGCATGTGAAATATTTATTAGACTCTATTTTGTGCTTTGTATATGCAGCACTTTGCCTTCCGATACATAATCAAGCTTTATTGTGTGTGCAAGTGTGATAAAAATTTAAGTCTGTCTGCTTTATTCTCTGATTATAATTCCCTTGATCACACCTATTATCCTTAATATATATCCAAAGTACACATTTCAGTCCTCATCTCAAGATGTCCCTCTGTTATTTTAAGGATGCTTTAGAAAAAAATAGAATAAAGTTGAAACAGGCAGTTAGTAAATTAGTGTTTTATGTGTTCCATAAATGACAGGAACATTTGCAAAGTTTTTAAAGTCTCTTCAGGGTCATTACTTTCATGAAAACTATTAATATTGTATATATAGAATATCTTTTTATATGTCTTAGTGAAGCATATGTATGTTTTGCTCCTGTATAAATTTCTCTTATTTATTCATTTATTGTGGCACAAGGGATTGAACCCAGGGCCTTGTGCATGCTAGGCAAATGCTGTACCAGTGAAATACACCCCTAACTCCCCAACACATAGGTAGTTTTTAAATTGAGCCTCACTTTGGAAAATAATTTTTTCAAAAGAAGAAAATGAAATTTTATTTTAGAGAGTTAGCCATCTGTAACACAATGTGTTTTTAATTCAGTGATATCAGTTTGTCCATATAAATATTTAAAACAATTTCTGAACTTTTTGTGACAAGATACTACTATATTTAACTGGAAAGAGAAAAATAAGGTAACACTTTGAAAGCTTCACATAAGTTTTACATATAAAATATGGAGTCCCAGGGGGGGAAAATGTTCTAAAAATAGTTTTTTCTAAATCACATTTCTTGATTTAAAGTGGCAATGGTAGTAAAGTACTTTCATTATAATAAATGATGCATGTCTCCATATTTAGACTTCAGAGGTGTTACATAGTCAATAATGGCGGGTTCAAAATGGTCCCTGGTATAATAACTGCATTAGTTCCACCATTAGGGAGACTGTATAGTGGCATTTTTACTACATGCAATTAATAATCTTTCTTTTTCTCTTTTGCATTTTTAAAGCAATTAAGTCTTTCTCCTCACCTCTAAATCATTAGTGTGGTAGATGTGCCAGATGTAGTCACAGTATCTGCATTCAACTTCCATTCAACATCCAATAAACATTTACTGAGCACTTATGTGCTAGGCTGGGCTTGGTCCTGGGGATATAAAAATAAAATAATAATTGTCTGTTTGCAGGAACTTTGCACTCAAAGCACTTAAAATAAAAATGTAAATACATCACTCTAGTGGTGTTTTCTTCCTGCAATAATAAGATTGCTTAAAAAAACTATATGTAAAGTTATTCAATACAATACAAAAATGATTTAATATAGAATTAGTACATAGTGGAGAATAATATACCCCAACATGTGTTGTTTTAAGATATAAACATTTTTTAAGAACCACTGAAGTTAGTGCTCTAAATCTCAGATACTGATAAAATAACTTCCCAATTACCTCAATCTGAGTAGGTCTCATCTTGAAATATATGATATTCTAAAAAATTCCAGTAATTATTGTGACTGTCTATGACCACAGTTAACCAGATTATTGAAAATCTACACATGTATTTTTTTTTACTTTTCACTAAATCAATCTGCATAGTTGAAAAAAATAGGACTTTATGAAGATGTATGAAAATATCTTTCACATGCTAAATAGTGTTTTATCCTGGTAAGCCTGTGTTTTACAGTAACAGTCCTGTGAAATGTTCCTCACTACAGAGTTTTCACTTATGTTTCTGAATCCTAACTTCAGCTGTTTTTTGGTGCCATCTCTGCCTGCACAAATGCCAAGTTAGTAAAGGTTGAAGCGTGGCTTTGAGGAGTGAACATGGCCCTGTGCTTGCCTTGCCATAATCCAATGATGACATTTGAGAAAATCCATTCAAACACATTCATTCAGCAAGTATAATGCACCTGTTCAGTAAATTGCACTAGTTCATACTAACATATAATGCTGGTAATACTGCATCTTACATTTTCTAATAACCATGACCTCTTTGGGGTTTGAGAATAGGGTGAAGAGTGGGAATGTTTTTCCCATTGAGAACCAAATAAGGTGTAGTTTTCTGACAGCTCTCAATTGTTCTATTCATTCACTCACTCACTCACTCACTCATTCATCCATTCACAGACTAATTCCTTAAATATGTAACTCTCACCTCCAGAGTAACTATCATTATGTTTATGGGATTCCAAATTTGAACAAATATGGAAGTTTTGACTCCAGGAAGGTGATTTTTAAGATTTGGTTTCCTTACAAATCATCTGGGGGGGGTTCATTTAAGAACATTGTCCAGTGGTCCCTGCCCCTATTTTTTTGATTCATTAGATTTGGATACAGCCCATCAATCTACATTTTTTTTTTCCTACAGGAATGTCCTCCTCCCTTTCTGTAGATTCCATTGCAGGGGATCTGTAGAGCATTCAGGAACTCTAACCTATTTTGTTAGATATAATGTACTGGAAGTGAGGAGGATATTAGAAAGTCTATTTTTTTGGAACAAAAGATCATGAAATAGCGGTTTCTGAGTTAACTAAACTCTTCCAAAGCTGTCCTGGAAACAATGAAGTTTTGCTAACTAACTTTCACTAATGTAGTTTATATCACCTTTTTATCCCTCTTGCTGATATATTTTTACAAGATCATTTGCTTATAGTAGAGGAGTTATAAAAGTTATAAATGATTCTAGCATAAACCTGAGAAAATTTTTTCTTTCTGATTCGATTTTATCATCAGATCATATTAAAACCTTACCATGTTTACTATGCTTTTCTTACATGTGACTCAGCTGCCCTCCTCATAGCCTTGTAGATGGACTTCTGCTTGGCATTGTTTTCATTTTCCATCCTATTCATTCTTTAATTCTGTTTTTTATCAACAGAGAATCAGAACATTTGCAAATATAACCAAGGTTTGGAGGCAGAGATTGCCCTTTAAATAAATATAATAGCTCATTGTATTAAATGATTTACTTTTATGGAGTTTAATAAGAAATGTTGGGCTTTTTTCCCTGTAAGTTTGTTTTACAATGGTAAAAGTAGATTAATGTTCATAATTAAATCAATAATTTACAAATAAAACCTAAACCCATAAACAAACTCTTGTCTTTAAAGTGGACTTTTTGAGCTCATATAGACCTAGGTTAATGTTTTACTGATGAGTTTTATTTTTTGACTGTGGAGTTTTAAACATTGCAATGGAGATTTCACCTGTGTAAAGCTACAAGGCCTTATGTGTCTTATGTGTTGTATGTTACCTGTGCACACTTGTGTTTTCTGTTGTATGTCTGTATGTGCATATTCCATATATCATATAGGAGGAGCACTCATGGAAAAATGGATCCAAATAATTTTTTTCACCTGATTTAATGGTTTAATTTAAATTGGGTAAACAGCTGTTGAGGATTGTTTTAATATGTGAATAAAAAAGGAGGTTCACAGATCTGTTTGCTTACTTTCACCTTTCCTTTTCATTATATTTAATAATTCTGTTCAGGATAATGTAAATTGTTCAGAAAATTGTTTTCTTAGTACCCGTTGGAATGTTATATAATTTTTTTTAGCAATCATTGCCAGAATTCCTATCTTCCTCCCAGTGCCGGTGAAGACAAAGATAAAACCAAACTAAAGCTTCTTCAATAGCTATCACAGTAAACTGTATAAACTAATGCATCAATGAATAATAACTCAACAAGTAATACTCAATCAAGGAGTCAATTTACTTTACCAGCAAATGGTCATATTGATGGATTCCTCTGCTGTGAACTGCTTGCAGAACTTGCCTGGACTATGTATCACTTGTATACATTGTGAACTATCTGTCTGTGCAGTGAATTGTGGTAGTGCTGGAGTATATTGCTGATGGTGTCACCAGTGGTACAATTTTTCCAAAGGAGCCATCAATTGGCTTGGTGTCGTGGCATTTCTGTATCCTCCTCCCTTCTGCTAGTGATGGTCTAAAATTTGGGGGCCAACAGAGGTGAGGCAAAGTACCTAACCCCCCCCACTGGCACCAAGGCCAAATTGTGGGCCAACAGAGGTGAGGCAAAGAACCTCACCCCCCCCACACACTGGTGCAAAGGCCTATCCACAAGTATTGCTGTTTGCTGTACCAGTAGTCAGTTACAGGGAAGATCCAATTTCAGTGGTACCAACCTAAGACAGGAGGCTGACGCCTTGAGGTCAGCTCATCTGATGATGAGTATGGACCATATGTAATATTGGACAACCTAAGAGGCACAATCCCTAAGCCACATTGCTTGTTGTTTAATTAAATAGAAGGGGGAAGATGTTGAGTGCCATATCTGGTCAGAATGATGCCTAGCATTTGCCAGAGGGAATGTTTGAAAGGTGACACCAGCGAACCATTGAGATGATGATTTGAATTAAGCTATATATAATTGCTTGGTGCTGAATTGATTGTATTGCATATTTGACCTTTACTGTCAGGCAATAGGGCCGCTCTTGCTGCCTCTGGTGCTTGCTGCCTTGGGCGCCTACTGCTTTGGAGTTCTTGTGGGGATTCCCCGAGAGTTCCCATTGGTTGGGGAAGGTCCGGAGGAGGGTTTCTGGTGTGGGGGTTTTCTGGAAGCACCGCATGGATGGCAATGGCGGAAAAGCGCACGTGGAATGCTGGTGAGAGTTGAAATAAAGTAGTTGCTGTTTGAAACTACAAGGCTTTGTGGCGGCTCAGTTATTGCCAGACTGTGGCAGTCTTGTAATTTTTCTCTCTGCCAGATATGATCTACTGGGTAAAAGCAAGAAACTTTTGTAAATATGTCTTTAGTAATATAGTAAGATAATGGAGACAGGGATGTGTTCTACAGTCCTGTGATTGGATTGCTATCTTAAGCCCATGGACCCTCAACTTCACAAATGGCTCCCCCACCCACCCATCCCTCAGATAGGACCACATGGCTAAACATAAATGCTTTTTTAAAAGGTTTTATAGTTTCATTTAGTTCTATGATCATGTTGAATTCATCTTTGTGTATGGTGGAAATAATATGTTGAATTTCATTGTTTTGTGAAAATCCAGTAGTACTAGCACCAATTTTCAAAAATACAAAATTTTCTTTTCCATTGAATTTGCTTGGCACTCTTCTTGAAAATCAACTGAGCATAAATGAAGGCTTTTATTTCTGGAAGCCAAATTTTATTCCTTGATCTGTATGTCTGTCTTTATGACAATGCTACACTATCTTGTTTACTCTAGCTTTGTGGTAAGTTTCCACTGTTTTAGTTATACATTACAGTAGACTCTTGATATATTTATACAAGCCTGGATTTTATCTTATTCTAATTAGGATCCCTGTCTTGTGGATGTTGAGATTCACTGTGGCATATTCACAGGAAAGATATGTCAGATTCATTCCACTGTTTTTCCTATTCCTATTCTTCCTCCCTTCCACTGTACCCTTTGTCTAACACATGGAACTTATATTCTTAACCTCCCCCCTTGTTGTGTGTTAGCATCCACATATCAGAGAGAACATTTGACCTTGTTTGTTTTTTTTGGGGGGGGTGATTGGCTTATTTCACTTAGCATAATAGTCTCCAGATCCATCAGTTTACTGGCAAATATCATAAAGTCATTCTTCTTCATGACTGAGTAATACTCCATTGTGTATATATGTCACAATTTCTTTATCCATTTATCTATTGATGGCATATAGTTTGGTTCCATAGCTTAGCTATTGTGAATTGTGACACTATAAATACTGATGTGGTTGTGTCATTGTAGTATGCTGATTTCAACTCTTTCGTGTATATACCAAGGAGTAGGATCAAATAGTGGTTCCATTCCTAGTTTTTAGAGGATTCTTCCTACTGCTTTAAAGAGTGGTTGCATTATTTTGTAGTCTTACCAACAATATATGAGTGCACTCTTCTCCCCACATCCTCACCAACATTTAGTGTTACTTGTATTCTTAAAAATGCCATAATTGCCATTCTTACTGGAGTGAGATGTAATCTCAGTGTAGTTTTAATTTGCATTTCTCTAATTGCTAGAGATGTTGAACATTTTTTCATATACTTGTTGATTGATCATATTTTTCTTCTGTGAAGTGTCTGTTTAGTTAATTTTCCCATTTATTGATTGGATAATTTATTTTCCTGTATTCCTGAGATGAACCCCTTTTTGTCACCCATGCAGCTTTTTCACAAATTCCTGAATTTAGTTTGCTAGTGTTTTGTTTAGGATTTTTCAGTTCATAAGAGATACCTGTCATTTGTTTCCTTTTTTTTTTTTTTTTGGTCTTCATCTGGTTTTCAAGTCATGCCACATTGTATGAGTTATGAGGCATTTTTTTCATAACTCATATTTTTTGGTGGAGTCTGTGGAGCACTGGTATTAAATATATAAATGTTTGGCAGAGTTCTCCAATAAAGCTATCCATACTTAGATTTTTTAAAAATATATATTTATTTTTTAGTTTTAAGTGACACAATATATTTATTTTACATTTATGTAGCCCTGAGAATTGAACCCAGTGCCTCATGCATGCTAGGCAAGCACTCTTCCCCTGAGCCCCAGCCCCAGCCCAGTACTTAGCTATGTGGTAATTTTATTTTTTTTATTTTTACATTACCATGAGTCTCTACTTATTTATAGGTCTCTTCAGATTTTATGTTTCTTCTTGAGTTAGTTTTGGTAATTTGTTTTTTTCTAGGAATGTTTCCATTTACATTTAATTTATGTAATTTGTTTGTATTCAGTTGTTCAGAGCATTTTTTTCAATTTTTTTTTATTTCTATAGGGTTGAAATGATGATCCCTTTTTCATTCCTGATTTTATTTGTTTAAGTCTTCACATTTCCCCCTCATTTAGATTAGCTAGAACTTTGTTAATTTTGATAATATTTTCACAAAACTAACTTTTGGTTTCACTGATTTTTGTGTAATCATATTCTTGATGATGCACTAATGAATATATCAATACCAACACAAAACAAAACTTCTATGAAATAAATGAGAAGTTTGAAGTTTCAGAAAACTCTTATGGGTTTAAATTTGGAAATAAATTGAATAAAGGCAGAAATTTACATCAAAGACAAAGAGAGTAATACATCATATTTTAAGAAACTCTTAAATATTCTATTTCCTATTTATGCCTCAAGACAAACTGAAAAAAAATGCAATAGAAATATCTACAGATAGAAATAGGAAATGACTCATAATTCATACTATAGAACCAATATGGCATGACTCCAAAACCAGATAAAGACAAAATATTTTGTAATATAAAATTTAATGTATTCAAGCTTTTAAAATTTTGTGAATAAAGGTTACATTAATACATCAAATTTTGAGATTTTTACATACCTAAATTTTGGTTATATTTTTCACTGAGTTCTACATTAAAATTGCCAACTATGTTGACAATTTAAAGTAACAAAATACATTTATTAATGTGGAGGGTATGTTACTTTAGCATATAGTTTTGTATAAAGCTTTGAATTAAATTGAAGGTACAACCCTCAACTTAGTTTATTTATGACAGTTTCCTTAATACATTTAAGTATTATATAATTAATATGTGTATATAAACAGGAAATCAAATTTAATTAAATTCATGCAAAATAAGAAAACTTGCTGAATTGGTAAAAATGACTTATTTTATATATGATAATTGACTATTTTTTTCCTAACTCAATTGTAATTTATAGTCTTAACATACTCATAACGATGTTTATAAAAAACAAATTTACAATTTTAACTTTATTGATAATATGTTCAGCATTGCTGTGGGTTAGCCACAATATGAGGTTTCTGTATGAATCATCACATTTAATTTTCATAAAAACCGTATAGAGTAAATGATATCAATGTATTTTATAGCCGAGGAAACTGAGGCTCAGAGAAATCTAATGACTTGGAAAAAGTCAATCATATGGTCAACAGTAGAAGTAGGATTTAAATGCTAGATAACAAAACACAGTATGTACACACATGCTGAGGGCCATTGCCAAGTAGGAATGACGCATCGAAATTTCCTTGCCAGCATACCCCATGTTAAATGGACTTGCCTTGGACATTGCATGTGTCTTTGAGAAAGGTGACCCTGCTCAAGGACCAGGGTGGATCCAGGATTAGGGTGTATCCTACAGGTTTTAGGAAGTATCCAGGTTTAAGACAATTTGGGTTTAGGGTGTTCCCGGTTTAAGACAATAGGGGTTTTAGGGAAGTTGGAGGTTGAAGATTATTGCTGCTGGGAATAGGGTGTTCCTGCTGCTTGTTCCCATTGAGTTCTCATGAGATTCAAATGGGATTTGGAAAGAAGCCTCATGGAGTAGGTGAATTGGGAGGGCAGAATTTGGATTTCCCCAAAATGTGTTTGTAGAGGCCTGTGTGAGTTTGGGAATAAAGAATTGCTGTTTAAACCTACAAAGCTGTGAGTGCCTCCTGATTCTGTGCCCAGCCAAGACCTTGGCACACACACACACACACACACACGCACACACACACACACACATTTTTTTGTCATTTTATATTCAGTATTTCTGTGTCATAGGATTTTAGTTCTGTCTCTTGTATAAAGTATATAACTGTTGTGTTTGGAGAACTCAGACTTAGACACTTATCCACTATTTGGTGGGTTTGCTACTATATTTCTATGGATCTGAGGATATTTAGCTTTGTTTTGCTACCTTGTTTTATGTTTAAATTTGCTACACTTTTTACTTTCTTTTTTTCTCTTAGTTTTTGTTTAAAAAACTTTGCCTTACTGATTTCTACTGGATTGCAAGTTTATTAACTGTCCAAATTAGGTATCCTATTACAGGAAAGAGAATGGTGTTTGGAGACGGAATGTTATGGTTTAAGACACCTGGGTTCATTACATAGAAATGTACAACCTTTGGTCCCATATTTCAGCTTCTACTTTTTACCCTTTCCTCATCTGAAAAATGGGACTACCATTCAGAGAGTTGTAATGATTAAAGTAATAGTATGTAGAATAGTGCTTGATGCATAGCAATAGGAAGCATTTTGTGAATATTTGCTATTTTCCATCTCTTTTCTTTTCTCTTACTTTTTATTGATATGGCATTCAAGGATTCTGTTTATAGTCTATGCAATTATTAACATGCATTTTGTCCAGCAAAGTCTAAGTTTAATCAGCAACTCTAGCCTTTTTTTTTTTTTTTAGCAAGCCTGAGATTTTGGAAAACCTTTGTGCTATTAATCCTTTCACACTCCATTCCATTTTGATTATTTGTCTGTTTTTCTGGGATCTTAATTCTACCTGGTATTTAAATCCTGATGTTGGCTTTTAAAGTTTTTAGATTTACCAATTTATTTTCCCTTATATTTACTTATTTCACTTTTTATAATTCCATTATTTATTTTGGATTCAACCCCCTCCTTTTGAAACAATTCCTTGAATTTTTTTTATTAGGATCCTCACTGATCCATGCTCATTCTTAGATGATGTTTCAGCAAGGTGTACATTTGTAGGATGATAGGCATTTCTCATGAAGATTTGAAGACATTGCTTTTAAGAAGTCCTTTGTGTTGTCTCTGTTTATTAAATCTCTTCTTTTTTTTGTCCTTTTAGTGACTCTTGAGATTGTTCTCTTGGAGTGATCTTCTTGATTAAGATTCCATCTGTCTTAATCTTGCCAAATATTTCTGAAATAAAATGTAATCATGATATATTTCAAACATAAATAATATTATAGAAAATAATCAAACCAATCTAACGTATTCACTCTTACTTGCAGATGTCAGCATTTTGCCATATTTGTGTGCTTTTTTAAAGAAAAATATTGAATGGGGTTAGGTTCCCTGTTCTTATTTTTCCAGTTCCTTTTCTGGAGGCGACTATTATGCTAAAGTTGGTTTTATTTTTTTATTCCACAGTTTTCAGAGTCAAGGATAGACCTATAACACTGCACATGTTTTTTTTTTTTTTAATGGACACTTATGGTATCATACTATACATACAATTAGGGAAGTTTCTTTTTCAATTATTTTATGCTTCATAAATGTAGCCATATAAATGAATGTACATCTACTCCAGTCAATTTAGCTGCTACTTATACTTAGTGTTGTTGCAAGAAAATGCTAATAAGGGAAGCTGGAGGTAGGAGGGCCTAGGCCATCTAAATTGCAGCTATTCACAGCAGGTTGGCGGAGTCGAGTTTAGGGACATGTGTCTGTCACTGGTTGGTATGGCTGATGTGAGCTGATAGGGCCATTGCTTCAGCTGGAAGATCCCATGGTGGTTGGTGTCCATTGCTAAGTCTGCTTCTGATTGGCCATTTCTGGTCTCTTCAGCCAGGTGGAAAGTCCCAAGCCACAGCTGCCATGAAAGGGGAGGAAGAATGGAAGCCTGCTGACCCAATACATGTAACTTTGTGGACATTGCTAAATTTCTCCAGTTTGCCTCTTTGTATACATGTATAAATTTCTCAAGAATCTGCATAATGCTTCTCAAATAGAGGATGCACTATCCAAATATCTGAAGGCATTTTTTTTTTCACTTGGCATGAAATCTAGTGATGGTACTGATTTTAAATACCTTGTATTTTGCATGATTGTTTTGGTTACTGAATGACTTTTCTTTACAAAGGCCATGGAAGCCCTTGTTAACACACATTTCTAAAGGGAGTATACCTAGAAGTAAAATTCTGACCCATGTCGTATAAAAAGTCTTCAAATTTGGCTCAAATCACCCTCTTTAGATCTAAAGAGATCACATCAATTTATGCTCATACCAGTATTGGATAAGTGTTTCTGTTTTTCTATACATTAACTGTTCATGAAAATATCAGATTTTTTAAAAAATCTGTCAATTTTGTTATAAAACAATTCATTATATTAAAATGTTTTATTTCTCTAAGGTTGATCATATTTTCCATTTCCACATTTATTTCTGTGGTGTTATGGATAAATTGTTTAGATTTTTTGTCTGTTTTCTGATTCTTCCTATAAGTCTTTGATTTGTAATTATCTTGACCATTGATATTTTTACTTTGAATTATTATATTTTTCTTATTTAGTAATTTTCTCCATTTTTTAATTTAAACTTACTTGTTGTTTTTTCCTCCCATATTTATAATTCTTCCTATATAATTTATGAAAGTTCTTTTTATGTCTTTAAATATCTTAACTTACATTTAGTCTTTGAAGTGATTCAGTTCTAGTTCTTAGGTATTAATTTGTTTATACTCCCTGATGGTTGGTGTGTGTGTGTGTGTGTGTGTGTGTGTGTGTGTGTGTTATAATTTTCAACTTTGATGTAATTTGGTGGAGAGTGAAACACATTTACTCTGGTTTGAACATGTATTCAAAGTGCACTTAAGTTTTCCTCTTTTAAGACTCCAGAGGCCCCGATTGTTCTTTCATGTTTATTTCCCAGTCAGGATTTTCTCCCTATTTGAGCAATGAAAATCCAGACTTTACACCTGCATATGGCTATAGTCTATGTCCCACCTCTAATGATTCTTTTCTGGGGAGGGTTTCCAGCAGAGGACAAGTTTCTTTGCCAATTCCTGGTGCAATAGGGAGAACTTTTCTGGCCTCAGTTTCTAGTCACTATTTTACACAATTTCAACTATTTAGCATTTCCAAGATTATTCAGCAGACCATTATCCAAATTTCTTATCTATCCACTTTGGGGAATAGAAATAAAATGGGAAGGAATGTTCACTTTTTCATTTTTCAATATGATGATGATGATGATGATGATGATGATGAAGAAGAAGAAGAAGATGATGATGATACCAGGAATTGATACCAGGCCCTTCTTTATATTTAATTTAGAGACAGGGTCTCACTGAGTTGCTTAGGGTCTTGCTAAGATGCTGAAGCTAGGTTTGAAATCGCAATCCTCTTGGCTCAGCCTCCAGAGCTGCTGGGATTATTTTAGTTTATAAACCAGTCATCTTAAACAAGATACTAAAATTACTAATAACTTTAAAACAAGGGGTTCTGTAATATCCTTGGTTAGTGTCTTGATGGTTCTAGTAGTGAAAACTCTGTGAACCCGAACAGCAGGCAGTGCACTCCTTGTGTAGTCTGCAAAGTAGCACTTGGCTCTGGAGGCCTAGAGCTGGCTGAACCAGGATCCAGGCTCCAGAGCAGATGGTGGAGAGAGAAGAGCGGACAGCATCCCCAAGGTGTGCTGGAGGGGAGGACCTCGCCAAGCTGAACTTTACTGCAGCATTCCACGGGGGACGTCAGTGTTCAGCTCTTGTCCTCCATATTGTGTCAACCTTATGGCATTTTAAGGTTGTCGTCAAGAACCATGAAGTTCTGTGACATTTAAAACATTTATAGTAATTTCAGTTGTAGGTATAATAGATCCAATCCACAAACGACAGGAAAGGTACTTTGAAATTCCCTTACACTGCTAACACTAACCTCATTGTGGTATCCACATGTTCCTTTTTTAAACTTAATTTTCTTATTAGGCTTTCACAATCCAGTTTTGATTCCCCATAAAATAAAAAATAAGAATGCTTCCAATAAGTTTTCTTGAACCTAAGTTTTTAAAAATTTACTTTGTACTCAGAGATTCTTTCTGCACATGTGAAACATATTCATATTAACAATATATTTTATCATTTTACTGAATTTCAATGTATTAATAGATCCATGGGAAAAAATGTGTGCTTTCCACATACTGATTAAATATTACTTCAGAGTACATTATTTCCCTTCAGGGTAAAATAAAGTTTGTTAGCTTCTGTGTTTTTTACTTAACTTTTTACCCATTTATATCTGGCATTTTAGTCAGCACTTAGTTCTAGGCAAATAATGTTACACTGAAAAATCCATTAACCTTTTCTGTGGGGGAATCATTTTCTTGTACATTAAATTGCCTAATTAGCTGATCCTTTGGAAAACTGATTCTGAGCTTGATTCCCAAAAGCTTAACCAAAATGTTTCTACCTTTAAAATAAAGTACTTTCAGATTGCTTCATAAAGAACCAGAATCAAATTACTATTTTTTAGACCAATAATGAGACTGCCTTCTCGGGAGATAATCAACTCATCAAGACAAATTTTTATTACATTGTATTGGTATTTACTTGCTGCATGCCCACCCAGATCCCACAGGTAAGTAGAAAACAAACAAACAAACAAACACTTTTCACAGGGGCTACCAGAATGTGCTCTTGCTTTCCTTACAAATGGAGTGCCATCAAACAATCTTGGGACTCCAAAGTACGACTTTGTCAAATCAGCTTCCTATACCAATAGGGAATATATAGACTTCCCAAAGAATAGTTGAGAGGCTACTTTCATTTTTCCTTCTACTTGATATGCAGTCCATAATAACAGGTATTTTATGATTTTCTGTTTTGTTCTAAGTCATAGGAGAGATGGAACCTGTCCTGACCAGGTGCCCAGAGCATAAACATCACAATAATGGGTAGGGATGGCTGTTGGCAGACAGGGATAAGAAACGAAGAATTATGAACAGATGTGAGTTGGTAATGAAATATTTTAGAATATTCTCAGCTTTGATTTTTGGCCATTTGAATAAAATGCCCTTATAATAGGGGAAAGAAAAAGTGGAAATTTCCTACTTAAAATATGAACAGATGCTACAAATCCTCTGGATCTGTTGTTGCTTTCTTTATGACTCTTATCTATTTGTCCTTCTTTGTGAGTTATGAACTTTTTAGAAATCAAAGTTACAGGAGAAGAGATGAAAATTATACAATGCCCCTGCACATTTTTATTCTGTGTCAACACAAAACTAAGTTGTCCTTTATTCCGCAAACAGTTTGTATGCACACTGATTTGAGAGTGAAATTAGATTATTCTTCACTTTATTTGGGGCTTTCAATATAATTTTGATGACTAACCTTAAAATAAAGTCAAAGAATTTTCTTTAAAAAATTAGAAAGCAAATATATGTCTCATTAATTTTTAAAATATTAAAGTGTACCTATTTTGCAATAAACTGTTTCCACCAAACATAAAAGAAAATCTCTAGCAGAGCATGGTGGTGCACACCTATAATCCCAGCAACTCACTCCTGAGGCAGGAGGATCACAACTTCAATGACAGCCTTAGCAACCTTGAGCACGTTGCCTACAACTCAGTGAGACCCTGTCTCTAAATAAAATTCGAAATAGGGCTAGGGATGTGGTTAAGTGGTCAAGTGCCCCTGAGTTCAATTCATGGTACAAAAAAAGAAAACGATAGACAAGACAAGAAAATCTCAAACCAATCAGTCCCTATATTTTTTCGTAATAGAGTGGATCAATGTGGAGAATTTACTTAACTAAACATTGTTCCAGCTGTGCACCATGGCACATGTCATTTATCCCAGTGGCTCCTGAGGCTGTGGCTAGAGGACCATGAGTTCAAAGCCAAACTCAGCAACTTAGCAAAACCCTAAGCAACTTAGAAAGACTTGTCTCAAAATAAAATATAAAAAAGTGCTGGGGATGTGGTTTAGTGGTTAAGTGCTCCTGGGTTCAATCTCTGGTACCAAAACAAACAAACAAAATATCATAATTGTTAGATGGGTTGTAAAGGAGGGATAAAAGAGATAAAGATGGAAATGGAGATAGAAGGGGAGAAGGAATGAAGAACATCATGAGCACAGGAAAAATATTTGGGTCTTTTAGAAAAAAAATTTAAAAGTTACAGATAAAAATGATTTTTATTGCAATTGGATAATGGTGCTAGGTGTGGTTTAAAGGTCAATTTTATCAAGGTCATTGTTCATGCCAGGTTTTGTGCTATGTACTGAAAATACAGAGCAAAGTGAGGTTTAACTGAAACATATACCCACATACTCATGTATATAAAATTTATATATATATATATATATGTATATAAAATATGAATAAAATGAATACTATATAAATGAAATACTACTAAAATATAATAATAGAGAAAAACAACAACCAAAATAAATAGAAACAAACCCTTGGGCTATAAACATTATTAAAAGATAAAATAATCAGGGGAGAGAATAAGTGATTAATTTTGTGCCTGGGAGAATCAAGGGAGCCATCACAGAAGTGACAGGTTAGCCATTTGGAAGAATAAAGAAGGGTTTTTTTTTTCTTTTTTGTAAAAGTGAGTGGGGAAAGGCATCTGAGAGTGAATACTAATATAAAAGAGGACAAAACCAGATTTGCATGTTTGAAGAGTTATTGTAACTTCTTGTAGAGGAAATGGCTAAAGGGGGTCATCTTTCCATCTGGAGACTAGAAGCAGCAGAGTGCAGAAATCGAGAGGGAAGTTAGCCCCCAACATGAGGGAGATGGAAGAAACTAAAATGATTTCCATGTGTCTAGCCGGGTGAAACTTAGTGTCACCAAAACAGAAAAGGAATACAGGAAAAATTAATCTTTTTTTTTTTTTTTTGCAAAGAGAAATAATTTCATATTAAGGTAGTTTTAGAGTGTTTTTGGACATATCCTGTAAATTACAAGACATACGGATAAGTCTGAGTTGGAGTGGGATGATTAAAGAAGACAGGAAAATTAGTTTTGCAAATTACAACTGCTTGGAGAGCTTTAAATTAAGAACGAAAGGGTACTGGTGGGATCTTGAGAAATGGCACATTATTCATATGGTGAATAACTATCTTTCATTCATTGTCATAAGAATAACTTGAGGAATGTCAATGCAGAAAATTGATTTACAAAAAATTGTTTTGTTCGTAAGTGTCTGTAAACATCTCAACTTCAAAATTACAAAAAAAAAAACATGAACATGATTTAGGTATGAGATTAAGTACATGGCCATGAACTTCAAAGATTTCAGAAAGGAGTGGGTTAGGTGCACATTTTAAACATAAAGAATGAGATGTGAAGATGTGGCAAGAGTGTGAAGCCTGGGAACTCCTGGATGGACTTGGCATGAATGGAGGAGGGCCTGGTGTGTATAGAAGTACTGGAGCTGGTGATCAAACAGCTTTTATTGACATCGGATAGGTCCTTAGAGAAAAAATTTACTGTAGTGGAGGACAACGGAGATCATGGAAGCATTCATAGCAGGCGGTTTACTAGGCAAGAGGCAGAACACTGAAAGTGGTGAAGCCTGACAAATTGGCTGAGTCAGATAATAATCAAGAGCTTTGCCTTTTGCCTTTCTCATTAAATAGTTTGAATTTTCCTCTGCAGTCCTTAGGGAATTATGGCAAGTATAACCAAGGGGGTCCCATGATTATTTTTATTTTTATTGATTTTTTGTTGTTGTTGTTTGCATGTGAGACATTGCCCTGTGGCAGTCTGGATACAGTATTGGAAAGTATTATTCCCTAAAGATAGGGAAACATACACACACACACATGAAATATTTCACACATATGCAGTAGGGGAAATAAACAAAAACCTTTGCTTCTGACCATTTTTTTTGGCGTTCATTTTTGAACCCCCCCCCCAAAGTAGCTTTAAATTTAATAGTTACATATTCTGAGCTGTTAACTCAAGTATTTTTCTTCCACTGTCTTGTACTGTTGTTTTTTTTCTTTTTCTTTTTTTTTGGTGGTGGTGTGGTGGGTATCGGGGATTGAACTCAGGCCATGGATTGAACTCAGGGGCACTTGAGCACTGACCCACATACCCAGCCCTATTTTGTATTTTATTTAGAGACAGGGTGTCACTGAGTTGCTAGCACCTTGCTTTTGTTGTGTCTGACTTTCAACTCTCAATCCTCCTGCCTCAAGCTCCCAAGTTGCTGGTATTACAGGCATCCACTAGCATGCTGGGCTCTTCTTCTGTTTTCTAGTGTGCTATGAAACCAGAAGCTAATATAGTCCCAGATTTACCTTCATTTAACTACTTGGTAGGGTGAGAGCATGATACCATAATGAACCTGACACTTGGGCACCATTCTTTATTGTGACTTTTCATTCTGTTTCAGCTATTCTTTTTAAGCTAATAAAGAGACTGTTTTTTTCATTCAGCATTCATTAAATCATGTTGGCCATTTTACTCTAAGATGGAGCCTGTGCTAGGCACGTTTTGTCAACTTATGAACTCTGATTATTTGGAAGTTGGAAGGAAAGTGTTTATAATTCCAGCAAACATATTTATTGGGAACACTGGTGGGGTAAGAGGGAACACTGAAAAAAATACAGCATTAGTGTGCTTTTTTTTTAAATAGCTTTGTTTTATGGAGGTGAAAGAAAGAGAAAGAGAAAGCATCTGGGATGAAAACACAGAATGCATAACTGTGTCATACCACCTATTTGTTCATTTGTCTCTCAACAGATCAGGAGCTCCTGGAGTGTTAAACTTAGATTTTGCTGCTGTTTTTTTTTTTTTTTTTTTTTTTGGTACTAGGGATTGAACTCAGCAGCACTCAATCACTGAGCCACATCCCCAGCCCTATTTTGTGTTTTATTTAGAGACAGTGTCTCACTGAGTTGATTAGCACCTCACTGTTACTGAGGCTGGCTTTGAACTTGCCCCCCTCTTGACTCAACCCTCTGGATGCACTGGGATTACAGGGGAGTGCCACCTTTCAGGCTAGATTTGCTTCTTTTATACTCAGTGACTTAGCATGGCATTTTAAACATGTTGGCATGCCTACTACCTGTCAAAATTATGAAACATGAATCTTTACTGAAAGATTAGGATTTCTCATTCATAGTTTAACCTTGCTAGATTTGTATCAAAAACTATATTTTGTGGTTAAGCACTGTAATTTTTTAAAAGATGCATTTATTGAATGGTACAATTCATTTTGGTTCCAGATGACTGTATTAGCAAATTAATACTTTTCAAAGATGTATAAAACCATTTTTAGGAGTCCATTACTCTACACACAATGTGAATTATCTCAGTGTATGTGGACCCTTACCCATTCTAACACAATGAACCTTCTACTACATCTTAACAGGTTCCTCTGTGATGCTTTCATTAATTAGCAAGATTTTAGAGAGGTCATCTAAACCTGGCCAGATTGCCAGGAAAATGCTTATGAAGTGAGAAACTAAAATTTTATTTTCGCATTCAAAGTAAGGAAGTATGCAAAGATCTATGAAGTAAATTCTGGTGTCATAGCTCCCTATATGTTGAAAGGCTATCCTTTTAGAGTTAATGGCTGCTACATCTCTATATACAGTTGTAGAAAGTAGATGGAGTTAGGAAAGGAAAAGCATTAAAGAAAACCTCTGTTTATTGGAACCATAATGAGAAATAATCAGTGACCTTAATGAAAACCTGTGAAAATTTAAAATAAAACCACAGCTTTTAAAGGGTTTTACTAAGTGTTTTCTTTTTCCTCAAATGGCATAACCCACAGATCCCAAAAGGAGGAAAACTCAAATGAAAGCCAACTAGTAGATTTTGGGAGGGGTTGTGTTTCAATTTTGGGATTATCTGCTTGGGAGAACTAAATTAAAAATGAAGAAGAAAACAAAATGAAGGACAACTCCATCAACACTCAGTGTGCCCCCGATGTGATAATATTCTGTGACTCTGCTACTTAAATAAGACAAAGTTCCCATCCTTAAAACTTTCTCACGTTAGTGCAGAAATAAACAAGTAATTGAGTAATTATATTACTAATGAGTGATAAAATGGAAATCTGTGAAAATTTATAGAGCAAACAGAGGAACAAGCCATCAACACTGAAACTAAATCAAACAAGTAGAGGAAAGGGGAATCACTGAACAGAATTTCCCTCAATACATCTGCTAGGTACTTTTATACAATATTTAATATTAACTAGATAAGACAAAAGAATAGCTGAAAAAGAAATATCTGTTTTATTTAAATTTCAAAATTAAAAATGCTTATTTTTCTACATAATCTGCATATCCTTAATTACATTATTTGGCTGTCAATAATTCAATATTTCCTTAGTAAGGTAGCATCTCGTTAGTATAATAAAAATGACATGTACCCTTATTTTTCAGTACTGGGGTTTGAACAGAGGACCTCATATATGCTAAGCAAGCACTGTACCACTGAGCCATATCCCAAACTCCATGTTTTTATTTTTCTGAAGCTTTTTTCTTTTTACAAATGAACCAAACTGAGTTTTTGTAAATTTTGCAAAATGGCATTTGTTGGCAATATTTTTTTTCTCACTCTCTCTCAAATTAAGTGTAACTATTATATTGAAAGAGCAGAATGAAATAATGTGTAGTTGATCATTGAAACATGGACTTATTTTAAAATGACAATTTGGTTACCTTTTTTAAATCTAACTCTGGAAAGATACACTTGAAATTAGAAACTGTTCCCAAAGACATTATAGAAACTGCTGACTCAGGATTCACTCTAGAAAGTGTGACATGTTTGTAAAGTAACAAACTTCTGGTTCATGGTTTTTAATATTAGTTCCAAATGTGGAAATTTGTCTAGATTGGAATTTGGGGCAGCAGTATGCAGAGGGGCCAGTAGGCTGATGGACAGCTCTGACCTTGATTTGGATTCCCTTGACTTCAGGCAAGTGATCTTATTCTATGAGCTCTGGTTATCTTCTCTCTAACTTGAGGAATGGGCCCAGGGATCCCTGAGATTCTTTCCTAGCAGAGGAAGATCTTAATATCTAAGAAAAGTTGGCATCAGGGAAAGAGCATTTGAAACTGACTTTAAAAGTGTTGCATAATTGCGTAGTTAATAATGGAGAAAGTTTTGGCTAGAATTTTTCCTAAAAATTTTAACAACTAGTTTAAAATTTATGTTTGTATTTTACTTATAAAATTTAGGTTGCTGTTCCACTAGAATGCTGTGCATTCTTAGAATAAAGAGATTGCACAATATTAGACTAAAAAATGAGTTGTGTTGCCTTTTAGGGCATCACCGCTGCAGGAGAATGCAAGGCCACAGCCATGATCCCTCATGTAATTTTCAGCACTTTCATAGAATTGGTTGGTTTTTGAATAATTATTGGAGGGCTTTGATCATTTTTCTAAGGTTTTCTCTGAATTCCTTGAAAATCACATATTCATCTAAAGCCCATCTAATCTCATCACTCCTATTTGTCATTTGTTTCCAGGTGTTTTAACCTGATCCTCATTTCTCCATGACCAAGCAGGGACTTGTCAGTGTTGTCAGTCCACTTACTCTAAGTCCATTTCCCAGTGTCCTTTGTATTTGTTAAGATTTTCAATTTGCATTTTTCCCCAATCAGTTTCCAGCAAATCTGACATACTTAGTAAAAGAAATAGGAGAGTAAGTCTGAGAGGAATTTTCAAGTGGAGGTCATTTTGTACACATGGTCTCTTCATTGGCAAGTATTTCTATGTGACATATATATGTATTTCTGTCTTGAACCCTCAAATATGCAGATTTATAAATGAAGAGTTGGATAGTGCATCCTGCTTCAACAGATTTCTCTGACCTGTTCTTTCTGTGCCTGTGACACTAGGAGTTCCACCCTGGATTAGGAAGATTCCTATCAAAGCAGGGCACAGGTGCAGGGAGGCATCAGCTTCTATCTACCCCACCACCCCTTCTTCCTGAAGCCTGATTCCTTGGCCTCTCCTGCTGCCCTGTGGTCTGTAGCCATCGGGACAAAGGCATAAGATGAAAGAGGACCAAAGTGAGGGGAAGGAGAAGCAGAAGAAGACAGGTTTATCAGTGGAAATAAATTCCATGCAAGTTATAAAATATAAGTCATATGTTTGCATGTAATGGAATCAGTAGAGTTAGGTTGTTGTGGGCATAATTATTGCATAATTATTGGAGGGATAAAGAGAGAGAGATTCAGACTGAAATTGGGTAGTTATATTGAACTAATGTGTGAAGGAACAGATGAGTGTGCTCTCTCTGCCCACTCTTGGGGAGGAAGCTGACTCGACTCTGTTATACAATTTGTTTGGGTGAAGGGTAGGACACATGGCATCTTACAGTCACCACAACTCTCCTATGAAAACATCTTTAATGCCTTCTTTCTTCTATGTCCACCCAGGGGAGCAGGTAGAAAAAGGCATGGTGAGTTTTCCCTTCATTTCTTGCCCTTAATTTATTGCATTTGCATTTTCAGTTATCTTTTTCTCTGCCTTACATCTAACCCCTGTGGACTTTGTTCCTGCCTTGCCAATCTGTGTTGGCCTATTGCTTCTGACCTTCTGGGTTAACACTAGCACTGTAGTCACGGTGTATTCAGGGTCAAATTCAACTTCATTAACTTAATTCTCAGTCCATGTGAGGAAATAAATTGATGTCCTCCAAGATTAAGCTGCTTTCCCATTGGTTGGAGGTCAGGCTGAAGCCAAAATGAATCAGTGTCCTTATTCCACAATTATCTTCTCAACATGCCTTGCAGAGTAGGGCTTTTTCAACTCTGTTTCCAAGGTAAAGAAGAAAGGGGAGAAAGAAGAGGATTGAGGGAAAAGATGAGGAAAAGAGAGGGACAAGCATTTAAAGGACAAAAGAGAAATACATTTTATTTTACAGAGTACATTTTAGAAACTCAAATAATGATTACAGCAGAACACTTCCATCTTTTGCATCACAACACTGAGCGTTTTCTAACCTTGGGGAAGGGCAGAGATGGATTGTACAAAATACATCATATCATTGCTTAAGCTATTATGTCATCTGGCAGCATAGATTCAGATTGACTCTTTTATTGTACCTTTAAGTAGAATGTTTGAAAATGGATTTAAAGGAGTTGTTATGAGATTTAAAAACTAAAATATAGCTATATAGCTACAAGAATGTTTTAAAAAATGAGGTGTCAAATGTATCTAAAATGGACAATCATGTAACAAGTCTGAATAGCTTGAAAGAATTATAGCTTGTTCAAATTATATATGAACAGGAAAGGTTGAATTCAGCTAAATAAGAGTCTTACTCAAGATGCTTTTATTAAACTTGCATTTTGCAAAAGCTGGCTGCTGATTATATTTTTATTTTCTCTGTAAAAACATTTCAAATACATTTTTAATTCCATATCTATGAAAAGACACGTTTTTAATTTGGGCATATCATTATATCAAATACTAAATATTTCTTCTTTGTTTGAAGTATTAGCCTGGTGAACTTTAGTTATTAGGGAAGTATTGATAGGGATGACTGTCAGGTTAAAGTTTAGAATAGAGTTTGGATTTTGAGATTGGTTCTGTCACTTTATTTGTGTTATACTAGGAAGCTTAATAGATTTTAAGTGTTTGATTATTAATTTATAAAATGTATTATAGTATATAGCAGTTCAAATAATTTATATTTTACCATGTTTAGCACAAAGTAGATGATTAATTTATGGTAACTTACATCATAACTTGATCAGTAGATTTTATAAAGGCTCAAATTTTTCATAACATTTTATTGAAACACTTTTCATGAGAAATTCTAAAAATATAAGACTTCTTAAAATAGAAACTAATAATATTTTAATATAAAACCTGGTAAAAAAAATTCTCTCTTTAAGGTCTATAATAGGAATAGGAAAAAAAATCTCTCTGTAAAGAGCCAGATAATATATTTTAGACTTTGTGGGTTATCCAGTTTCTCTTGAACTATACAACTCTGCCATTAGAGCATGAAATCAGTCATAGAAAATAGGTGAACAAAGGGCATGGCTGTGTTCCAATAAAACTTTATTTAAAAGACAGTGGGTCAGACTTGTAGACTTTCCTTTGTCAAGTCCTGTTGTAGATAGTCTGCTTTTTCTTCCCTTCACCCATTTGCCTTTTCAAATAAATGACTATGTGATGTTTTGGTTCTTAGAGATAAGGTATAGTTTTCTATGCCAAGACATGTGCTCTTCATATATTTGTCCTTAGAAAGAAAAAAAAATTGGGACTAATCCTGCATCACTGAAGAGTTTTCCTTCAGAAACAAAAATACTAAGAATGATAGAGAATAAGTGATTATTTATAGAATTTGAGCACACTCATATGGGAGTTGGCTAAATAGTCTGTGTGAGGCTGTTACTTCAGTGTTGGACTGAAGTCTGCCAATCATGAAGTGAAGGAGGAAACAGACAAGAAGGAGGAGAAAACAAAGACAAACCAGAACACAACAAAAGGTACTGGAAATCCACCTCTAGGTCTCCACGTTTAGTGAAACATGGGACTTCCAAAATTCAGCCCCTGCCTTATGCCTGGGTCACATAAGACAGATATCTGGCAGGTGCTAGAGAGGCTTCAGGCTTGGGACAGGGAAGCTTCTTGTTCTCCCTAGGCGAACATGGCTTCCTCTTCATTTCCTCTGCAGAGCTCACTTGAAGCCATTCATAACCCTGAGCTGTGTAGGAGAAAAATTCAGGGAATGTTTCCACACAGCTATACTGACAGAGTGCCACAAATTCTGTAGCTGAATTACAGGATCACCTGCCAAGGAATTCAGAGACAGTGTCAGTCAGTGTCATTCAAATTTAATCACGCTACCTTACTTCAGTTTCTGAGATAGCTGGAAGACAAATACTGCTGACTTCAGTATTTAAGAAACTCCAAAGAGCACCCACTTTCCCTCCTCCCTTACCCATCTGAATAATTGAAGGAAATTTGAGAAAAAAAGAGTGGTGATCATCAATGAGATTGCCCCACACCAGATTTCTCTCAGACTCTCTTGTCTGTCTTCCTCAGGCTGTCTCTTCTCATTGTTCATTCTCTCATATTCACTGATATCCTCAAAATGATTGTCTGGAAGCTTGTATTTCTTTATATTGAAGATAAGATTCTGCCTTCAAAGTATGAGAACCATCACCAGAAAGCAAAACATGTACATTACTTGAACACAGAGTCACTAGGTAGGGCCAGCAGATATAGTTCTGAATCTGAATCTAGATTTGAAAACTTTTGGAAGGATCTTCATAGTTTGCCTTAGTTTCCTTACACATTTCTTTTTTGCATTTATTGCCTACTTCTCATCTCTAAGAAGCTTTCCAGAAAACACATGCTTCCTACCTATGTCTTCATGAGTCTAAATACACTCAAACATGGGAACAATAATAGGAGTATCATGCATGACCTAGATGAAGCCACACAGTGATTATTGGTATTCAGCAACATAGTCTTTATTACTCTCCTATGGTTAGGAGAGCAATCCTCATGATAATAAAATAATGCAAACCAAACTCATTGTGAACATTTGTGTTGCATCCCCTAACTTCTACACAGCATGAAATAAAACTTGGCACAGATTTCCAAACCAACACATTATTTCCAAAATTTCCCCTGCTAGGTATAAACCCCATGAAATGAAAGAAGGAAGGGTCACACTCATTTTCCAAGACATGTTGATGCTAAATTCAAATTTTATTTGAGACTTAATAAATTGTGAATATATTCAGGACACAAAAAAACAAAGCATCTGAAGTTTTGTGAATAGGGTTAAGTAATATTTACAATGTCAAGATATACCTTAGACTTTCCAGTTTTTTCGTGGTGCCTAATGAGGCTACAAGTAAAGTAACATTGAAGATTTCCTACTTAAATGGGTGTATCATTGGACATAATTTCAGTAGGAAATTGGTCGTTGAAATGTACCCTAAACTACTACAAATGTATTACCTTTGTCAGGATGAATGATTCTTTTACATCAGGAGCGTACCATTAATATGATTTCTCTAATGCATCTAGAATGAACTCGGTATTCCATAAGGGTGGCAAGTTTCTTAAGAGACTTTGTTAATATGTTTGTGGGTAACTTAGGTCCAGGAGGAAAAACAAAACAGTTAAAGCCAAACATTTAGTGAAAGATATCTGTGGTTTATTATAGATAAAATATGATAAGTAAATACATACACACACACACACACACACACACACACACACACACACATAAACTCCAATACTAACCTGCAGTTTGAAGAAGAATTTAAGTAGTTAACAGTTTTGCCTTGTTTTCCCAATCATTTTGCCACAGTGTATCATAAAAACTCGAACGTCACTAGTATGTTTGAATTTCAGATGGCTGCATTTCTAATCAAATTTTGATCAATTGCACTGGTAATTATGTGTGTGAAAAGTATGTAAAAATATATATTATTTAAGAGTTACACATTTTAAAAATAGCATAATTCTAACCATATTATGTTTACTTTTCTATTTGTAGTATCTTCTAGTATCAATCTTCAGTTATTTACAATGTAAGATAATAAAGGACAAAGCATATGCTTACCTTAAGAACACAGCACAGTATTCCTACTGGTGGCACACATCTGTAATTCCAGCAGCTCCAGAGATTGAGGCAGTAGGAACATGAGTTTAAAGTCAGCCTCAGCAATTTAGAAAAGTCCTACGCAATTTTGCAAGATCTTGTCTCAAAAACTAAAAAGGACTGTGGATGTGGTCCATATTTAGTGCCCCTGGGTTCAGTCTCTTGTACCAGAACAAACAAGCAAACAAACAAAACAAAACTAAAAGCAAAAGCATCATAGCACAAGTTTTCCAAAATTGCATAGAAAAATCTCTTTTCTTAGTGTACAAATGAGATTAAGGAGTGACATGTATTAAAATAATGGCTGTTCTAGACTCAACCCCACTGAGTTCTTGTCCCTTAAGGTTCTAACACTTTGTTATTTATGGCTATGACCATGTACATTTCTCTGTGATTTTAGGCACAGAAAATGTTTTTCCTTGGTTCATCTTGATATAAGTAAGAGAAACTGATATTCCTCAACAATGTTTATCAAACTCCATGGGAGCAAAATAATAAAAATAATCTGATGGAAGCAAAATTTTAAAACTGCTTGTCTGAAACATTTCCATGCTTTAAATTGCTAATAGAAGCTGGGCACAGTGGTGCTCAACTGTAATCCCAGCAGTTTGGGAGAAACAGGAGAATCACAAGTTCAAGGCCAGTATCCTCAGCAATTTAGTGAGGCTCCTTCTCAAAACAAACAAACAAATAAATAAAAATAGATAAGTATGTGGCTTAGTATTAAATTGGCCTTGGCTTGAATCCCAGTACCTCTCCCCACCAAAAAATAAATAAATAAAACAATACAAAAAACAACTTAACAGAAGCAATGAACAAATTCTATTTACACCTAACTTAATCTTCCTTATCATAATTTAAAGACACAGTAATTCCAAAGGAACTAATACTTCTTTAAATTTATACTTCTTGGCTTTGTTCCAGGTAATACCTCTCTTGGGGGTCAGCTGAACTTTTGCAATAGGGACTAAGAAGCTCTTATGGCTTAAAAGCACTAATTTCACCAAAGCCTGCAGAAGTCCAGGGAGATAACTAAAAGCAGAATAAAATCTCAGCATCTTTGCCTTTGTTTTGTATCAGTCTCCTTTCTGCCTCAAACTTTGGGTCAGACTCTGGCTCAGCTGTGTACACAGACATGGTAAACATTTAAGGAGTGTCCATCTGACACTGGTAATCCTCCCCCTTCAAGGCTAAAGACATCAAGATAGGAGTAAATACAAAGGTCATAAAGCATGTGGAGATTGCCTTCATTTAGAAAGTGGGCCAGGTGGAGAGCAGAGTAGACATTCAGTTCCTACAGAGGGCAGCTTAGAAGTAGAGAGTTTTTAGGATCATCCTTTCAAAGATATGTAAAGTATCCTTTTCTCTAGGAAACTTGGCTTTTGTCTCTCAGCCCTAGATACTCACAGCAGCAACAACAAAACCTCCAAAAACCTAAAGGGTTACAGAATCACTTCCAACTATTGGAGGTGACCCAAAAGAGTTTTTAACTGTGACAGTCCAGCCGCTAAATGTGTTTCAAAATGCCAGGCTAAGATTTTTTTTGCCCCTATGAAGAAACAAGAAAAACAAGTTTAGAATGGGACCCAGAACAGGGAGGACTCTCCTGAGGAAACCGATGGAGCTGCCTTTTGAGGAAGTTCCTTAAGGGAGAAATAAGGCCCCAGCCTTTGCCTATGTTCCCTTAACTCTTGTCACCTCTGATGACAAAACCACATCAAGAAGGAAGCCAGGAAAGCTTTTAAAATTCTGACCTGAGGTAGGTGGAGAAAGACACTACTGACTCCATAAGACAACAGCATGGGATGATCTGAGGCAGAAGAGACCTCCAGATTCTCCATGATGGGATCCAGGGAGTCACTGATCACCTGGAGAGAAACCATCCACTCTCCTCTGCTGCTCTGAAGTTGGCACCTGAGCTCCTGTGTGCTGAGCGCCCCCTGCTGGCCCTGGGCACCCTGTAGGAGGTTAGTGTCTGGGCTCACACTGAATACCCCTCATATTGTCTCTGGCACAGTAATAGGTGGCTGTGTCAGGGAGCTCAGCTGGTGGGAGAACTGGTTCTTGGACGTGTCTCTGGACATGGACACTCCGCTCTTGAGGGATGGGCTGTAGTAAGTGCTACCATCATACCATATGCGTCCTATCCACTCTAGCCCCTTCCCTGGGGACTGACAAATCCAGTCCCAACAGTAACCACTGGTGATGGAGAATCCAGAGACAGCAAAGGTAAGGGACAGAGTCTGCGAGGGCTTCACCAGGCCAGGTTCTGACTCCTGCAGCTGAACCTGGCAGAGAACACCTGGGGACAAAGAGAGTCACACCCTGTCAGTCACTGGCAGTCACAACCTCCCCATGGACACAGGTCTGACACTGGGGACACTCACCTTGGGGAGCTGTGACCAGGCACAGGACAAGACCCAGCAGCCTCATCTTCTAGACTACACCTGCCTTCCCAGAGACCTCAGCCCTGTCTGAGCAGACAGCTGGGAGCTCCCACAGCCCAGAGGACATTTGAACCCAGAGCAGGAGGAGGGATTTGCATGTGAGTGAGGTTCTTCTGATATCTGGAGAGGCTGAGGTCAGGCTGCCCAGGTCCTCTGTGCTCCTGAGATGTGTCCCTGTCTTGAACCCAAGTGGAGCTTTACCTGTGAGAGGAGAGCAGGTGGTTTCATGGAATCTGGAAGGCTGTCAGAGGAGGAGCCCACCCTCCTGAGCCCACTCTCCTCCAAGCCCATCCTCCCTGCACCTGGGAGGGTCTCAGAGTGGAAGGAAAGTGCCCAGCGTGCAAGAGGCCCAGGTTCACCTCCCAGCCCTGAAGGAGAAGCCCTCATTGATGACTGAACAGAGCCCAGGGCTGAGGATGGGGTTCCCCACATCCAGGAGAAGACCCCCCCCCTTTGTTCTCAGGACTAGTTCTTCTCTTTCATCTCTGTGAGATTAGGGGGCTACAGACTGAGCAGGAGAGGAGGGAACAGGGTCTCAGGAGGGCAGGGGCTTCCTGCTGTGTGCCCATTGCCCTCCCCCACCCACTGCCCTGCTTGTCCTCCTCACTGTCCAGCCAATGCCTGTGGACAGCAGTGGGTGGGAGTCTGCCCTGAGCTCCTCCCCTCAGCTGTCCTGCCCTCTAGTCTCCACCAGGAGAGGACAGGATGGAGGTGCTGGGCCAGGTGATAGTCCTGGGAGCAGAGGCAGCTCTCAGCTGCAGCCTGAGACTGAGAGCTCCTGAGTTCCCCAGAGCAGCAGAGCCAGGCTGACAGCAGACAGGATGACATGCAGGGCAGTCTGGGTGAGGGAGGAGGCCCAGTCCCCTTCCCTATGCAGCATCACTGCAGTGAGACCTGCCTTGCCCACAGCCCAGCATTTGGAGAGAACAATGGACACTGTCTTTAGTGAGGTGGGGTCACTGAGAGGGCAGATGTAGTTGCTGACCTCCTGATGAGGCTCAGAAATTGACCTCCTGCCTAACTGAGTGAGAACAGCACACTAATAAGACATGTGGGCTCCTCTCCTCATTCCCTGTGGTGTTGACCATGAACTCCCTGCAAACACTGAGCCTGCAGCACCCACCTCCTGGTCCTGGAGTGGCTCAGGTAAGACCTGCTGGTCTCCATGTTTTCACCACCTGCAAACCCATGTGTGGCCCTGGGTGAGGTTTCCACTAACTATCAAATCACCTGACTTCTACAGTGTTCTTTCAGGCTGACCACAAGGAGACATCTTCAGATGACTCCACCTCCTGACCAGGGAAACCTGGATCCTCCATACGACACTCTTCCCCACCTCACCTGTGCCACATGTGAGCCAGTGGGCTCCAGCCAGCCAAGGCTTCACATGGCCCTACCTGATCACATTTCCATCCCTTGACCTCCAGACTCATTTTCAGCTCCCCCCTTCATTTCTTTTATGATGAAGGTTTCATGGATTCAACATCTTGTCTCACCAGTCTTCCCTGTTACTTCCTCACTCATGACTGTGTTGCTTTGAAACATTCTTCAGTGGCCTCACTTTTACCTCAGATGGTTCCTTCTGTAGTTGGTGACAATTGACAGACCTGACCAATTAGCATGGCAGCCATGGCCAAGGTTGCTTTTATATATATTTAGAAAGGAATTTCCTCTAACCCACTTGCTTTCTAAGGCACATTCCAACCACTGCCTCCTCTTCCTCCTCCCTTTACTTCTATTTCTTTCCCTCCACCTTCTCATTTTTCTGTTCATTCTCCTTCTTCTTCTCTTTCTCTTCCTCCTCCTCTACCTCTTCCTCCTTCTTTTTCTCTCCTTTTCTTCCTCCTCCTCTTCCTCCTCCTTCTCCCCACCTTTTCTTTCTCCTCCCCACCTTCTTCTTTACTATGGTCGAATTCAGAGGCATTCAATTACTTATCCATATGCCCATCCCTGTTTTGTATTTTCTTTAGGGACAAGATCTCACTGAGTTGCTTAGTGCACTCATATTGTTGAGGCTAGTTTTGAACTTATGATCTTCCTGCCTCAGCCTCCCAAGCCATCATACCTACCTCAGCCTCCCAAGTCATAATCTCCTGATGCTTGAATCATTGCATCCTCCTTCCACATTGCTCTTGGGGACCATTGCAAACAGCATGATCACAATGCAGAGACATTGCAGGGCATGCGTTCCTCCATAGCTGGTCAGAAAAACATGTTTTCAGAAGATGAGGTATGAACAAGGAAGGTGTGTAGGGAAGCTCCTGAGTGTGGTGCTGGGTGGGAAATTCCTTCTCAGGTGGCTCATGCCCTTGGACAGTTACAAAACTACAACAGATTTGAACTTGGATTAGACCTGGCCCCCAGGGCTGAGGAGGTCTGGGAGCCTCCAGAGCGGGGACACTCTTGCCTTACAAGTCTGGAGCAGGAACAGCTTCATCTTTCCCATGTTCCTGTGATGCTGCTTCAAAGACACAGGTATAGCTCCTCCTCTGTGTGCACAGAAAAGAAGGAGAGGATGTTCCATGAACATTCCCTCAACCATGTTGTTGTAATCACCAAGGCTCAGCAGTCCAGTTCACATTTTCACATCAAACACTCTTTGTACTTTGTGGGTTTTTGGATTAAAGTGCAGACACTTGAGCACATGCAAGTTTGCATTTTAGTTCACACATCCAATTCCCTTGGATGCTGATTGAGTGGACCAGGAAGGGGCAGAGGCCCCTGCTCCTCTGTCGGAGTGGACATAGAGAACAACTAAAGACATGGACACACCCTGGGACTGGGTGAAGGGTTGGTCTGTGCCAGCTCTGAACTGGGTCCTGTCTTACCCACGAGCCCAGTTGGCAGCACCTATGGGGCTAACTGTGGAGGCATACAGGGTGATAGAGTGTGGAGATGGCTCATCCTATATCTGGACTCCTGAGGGTGCCATGGTTAGACCTGGGGCTCAGGCAGACCTTTGTCTCAGTTGTGGCCCCACACAGAGTCCAACTAGGGGACTGCTAGAGCATCCTGGGATCAGGGCCCCCAAAGGCCCCAGAATGTAGATCCACCAGCTGCAGGCCCAGCTTGGAGGGCAGCAGGCAGGAGGCCCCACCCTGTGCAGCATGGCCTGAGGCCAGCAGAGACATGGGGTGGGACAGCCTGAGGCTTGGGGACAGGACCTCTGCCCAGTGTGCACAGCAGGTGGGCTGTGAAATCCAAGAGACCTGTTCTCAAGTCCAGACCCAAGATTGTTGAAGCACCTTTCATGATCATCACATTGTCTCTCAATGGATGTGTGCAAAATATGCTGTCCACAGAGGAGGAATGTCATTTACCCAACAAGAATGACATCCTGTCCCTGCTGGCCCTGGGCATGGCCCTGGAGCACATGGACCTAGCTGGAATGAGTCACACAAAGGGACCCCATCACCACACAATCCCTCATTTGGGGAAGCTCCTGCATAGGGTCCTGGAAAGAGAGAGGACAGTGGCCCTGGAGATGGGAAGGTGCAGGGAGGGTGAGGGTGGGTGGTGAGGGCCACGTGCAGACAGGGCCTTGTCCTGGGGCTCTGCAGCTCACAGGGCACATGTGGCCCACAGCCAGGCTGTGCTTCACAGTGACTGGGGCAGAGCAGCTGGTGGGCTCCCCACACCCAGGAGGGACAGGTGATGGACAGCTGGGTGTGCACAGCCTGGGACCCATCATGACACCTGGCACCCCTGTGTCAGGGTGCTGTCCTCTGCCTCACTAGAGCTAGATTTCAGTGTAAGTGTGAAAAATACAGCTGGAATGGCCAGGTGTTGTCTGATGGAGAGAGATGCTGACATTGTTAGTGATGTTGGTGATCAAGCACCCTCACATGAGGAAGACAACAACATACAACAACTCATTGTTAATTTACTTAAAAATGTATTTAACTTTTAAATTATTAAGTTGAAATTGCATAACTACATGCAAATGTTTTAATAAAAATATCAAGCTTGGGCCATCAAATGCAGACTGTCTGCTGTAAGTTCCACTTGAAAAAAATTCTTTATGTCACCTTCTTTCTCACTAAGGCCTACTCCAGTCTCCCACATGGGAAACCCAGAGAGCAGTGGAGCAGAGTTCTTGGGACCAATGCAAACAGCATCATCACAATGCACAGACATTGCAGGGAATGTGGCCTTCAATGCTGGCCAGAAGAACATTTGTTCAGAGCATGAGAGAGAAACAAGAGGATGTGGTGACAGGAACCTCCTGGGAATGGTTCCCTAGGGGGAATTTTCTTCCCTGGCAGCTCATGGTCAACTGCAAAAATACAACAGCTTTGAACATGAGTTTGATCCCCTCCAGGGATGAGGAGGTCTGATGTGGCCTCCAGATCTGAGACACTTTTGCTTTATAAGTCTGGAGCAGGACAAGGTTCATGATCTTTTTCATGTTCCTGTGATGCTGCTTCAAACACACAGGTGTGGCTCCTTCTGTGTGTGCCAGCAAATAAGGAGAAGGAGTCACATAGAATTTAAATTTCTCACCTTATTGGAATATTTATCAAGGCTCAGAAGTTAGTGTGGAAATTCAAGAATGCATTAGTCCTTCCAGGAACATGGACTCAGAGTAGTAAAACTGAGTATTATTTACTGACAATAGATTTTGAAAATTTAGTGAAAAATTCAGCCCTATTTCCTGTCACTTTGCAAAATAACAAAGTGAAAATCTTATTCAGAATCTTCAGATATAAAACTGAACCATGAACTAGAGAAATTTACTGCCTAAGGCCCATGGAATAGAAAGGAACCTCCACAATCAACAGGGGAGCAGCCCTCAAGGAACCACTGCACCTGCTCCTGGGCTGACCCAGAGCTCACTGAGTGCTGGGCGCTCCCTGCTGGCTCCTAGGGCCTTTTCAAAGAGGTTTGTGTCTTGCTCACATTGAGGTCTCCCCAAAGGTCTTGGCTCATTAAGAGGTGGCTGTGTCCTCTGCTCCCAGACTGCTCCATCGCAGGTACAGCAAAACAGCTTTGTCTCTGGAGATGGTGAATGTGCCCTTTATGGTATCTGGGTAATAGGTGCTACCACCACTACTACTAGTAACATTTCAGAAGGGTAACTGATGTGATACAGCAATTTGTATACGGGGTAAAAGCGGGAGTTCATAATCCACTTGAATCAAACCGTGTAATATGATGTATTAAGAACTATGTAATGTTATGAACGACCAATAAAAAAAAAAAAAAAAAAAAAAAAAAAAAAAAAAAAAAAAAAAAAAAACATTCCAGATCCTCTCCAGCTCCTTCCTAGAGCTGGTGACCCAGTGCAACCAGTAGTCACTAAAGGTCAATGTAAAAGCTGAAGGGAGATTCATAGGGACCCCGAGGCTGCACCAGTACTTCGCCAGACTCCACCAGCTGAGCCTCACACTGGACACCTGCAAAAACAGAGGCAACCTGGTCAGGACACTGGCACTCATCCACTCTTCCTCTCACTCCTGTCCACTCACACTCAGGATCTCTGGTTCTCCATTCATTACCTTTGAAAACAGCCACCAGGAAAACCCAGCTGAGCACACTCTCCATGGTGAGCAGCTGTGTTCAGTCCTGGTCACTGAGTGGGCTGATCTGGGAGTCCAGGGCTGGGCTCCTGTGCAGAGCTGCAGGGTCAGGTGGGCTGGTTTTCATGAGCAGACAGAGGCCCTATTTGCATGTGCTCCTGCTATATAGCAGCTCTGGGTGAAGGTCACATAAAGGAGCATTGAAAGTGCAGGTGAGTGTCATGGGGCAGATAGGTGTACTAATAGCACTCAGAAAAGTAAAATTTCTTTTGTTTATTTTTTTCTGTTTTGCATTTATCATCCATTAACTTGTATTACACATGCACATAACCATAACAGAGGGATCAGAGTTAAATCTATAATGCAATTCTAAAATCACACAGAAGCAGGTGTGGTGGTTCAAGGTGTACAACGGATCATATTTGGCAAGAGCAAGTTGTGTATTTGAGCTTTGCTCTCACCATGAACATGACTGCTGCCCTGTTTGTCCTCCAGCTCCCAGGTGCACACACCGGGTACCATCCTCAGAACCTCTTTTGTAAATGACCTAACACTCGGTGGGAGCTAGGCTAACTCAGACTAGAACAGACTTTGGGCTGGATAATCTCAAGGGCACAGGTGAGGCTCTGGTGTGTGACCCCCTGACTGATGTCAGGCCATGTGAAGGACAGAGAGGGGCAGAGAGGGGCAGTGCAGGCAGAGCTGGTGCTTTGCACTTTGGCCAGGAAAGCAGCACACTTGTGGTGCTGCCCAGGAGCTGCGGCCAGGAGGGTGAGGCCAGCAGCTCCACTGGGAGCAGAACAGGGCTTTGCACCAGAGGATGGAGGGTGTTTCAGGATCCCAGGTATCAACAAGGCCCAGCTTCCCCAGCTCAGAGGCAGAGATGAAGATCTGAAAGACCCTCCAGGGCAGGCCCTGAGGGAGAGAGCTCTGGACTCCTGACCCAGGACTGCCCAGGGCATGGTTTCCCCTGTTCAGCCAGCAAGGGGCCCAGAGGTTCCCAGCCCTGGTTCAAGGGCATCCAGGACCTGCTCCCTGCTGAGGGTGACTTTGTCCTCAGCCACACCATGCTGGCTTTACAGGGTGCAGACTGTGAGAGCTACAGGGTCAGGGTGGGTTGCATGAATACTTGAAAGGAAGGGCTGGGAGGTCAGATGGGGGTCAGGGGTCAGAGTCCCTGCTGGCATTCCTGGCAGGTGATGCATGGGGCTGTGAGATAAAGCCGGGGCTCCTGAGGAGACACCTGTATCAGAGGAGCCAGCAGTGAGAAGCCCTTGCTCAGAAAGCTGCAGGTCAACATCACTAAGAGGGAGTCCAGACGGTATGTCCAGCTGGGCTGTTTGGTGGAGTTGCTGAGAGCCCTCCATAAAACTTGGGAGAACGGAAGCCCTCTTTGATCTTAAGGCCCACAGTAGGATTTCCCTGAATCTTTTGGAGTCTTTGCACTGGACTTCTTGGTACTGCTAAAGTATTTGTGCATTTAGGAATTTGAGGATGAGGAATGAATGTGTCTGCATTATGAGATGGACGTGAGAGCTTTATTTCCAGGGATAGAATGATTAGTGTGCATAATTGTCCTGCAAAATTCCATGTGCTAAAGTTGTTTTGCAGCCCCTTGGGCTGTGGGGGAGTGGGGAGTGCTTAGGACATGGGGACTCATGGAGTTTATGTCAATCACTGTGGAGAGGCCCTGCAAGGGAACTGTCAGACCCCATCTCTGCTTCCCTCCCTTTGGAGTCCTTCAAAGTAGGTGAGTGGCTGTCCCCACAGTGGGCTCTCTGCATTGCCCCCGGCACACCCAGGAAAGGTGTGAATGCAGTGGACTCCTCTCTTCATGGACTAGAGCATTGGAAGTCAGGAGCCAAAGGAAAGCTTCTCTTCATGTGTTGATGGCCTCAGGCACTTGCCACAGGGTGCACAGCTGAGGAACCCAATTTAGGTTACAGTGCTGCCTCTTCCTGGCCTCATTCTCCTGTCAATGTAAGATGCTAGCCTCACAGGGGCAGAGCTGGACAGGGGCTGTGGTGGTGAGCAAGGTCAGGAGAGGGAGGGGCTGAGACAAGAGGCACATGGCCATGGCTGACACAGGAGCACTTGTCTGTCCTCACCCAGAGGGTGGCTGTGGGCAGCATGCTCACCCTGCAGACCCAGCAGAGCCAGAGTCCTGAGCTAACCAACAGGCCATGCTCAGGCACTTGGACCTCTGCTCCTGCCTCCCCAGTACTGTTGGTGGTGCAGCAGAAGGATTGGAAGTCCTCAGACCATGAGAACAGGCATGAAGCCCTCATTCTTAATCAGAGACACTGAGTCCTGCATGCAGCTGTCCCTCTTGATGACAACACAGCAAACTGACCTTCAGATGAGGGTAATGACTCTGATGCTTCCATTCTTCAAAGGCCCTTGAGTTGTGCAGACTGCAGTCTACTCTCAGTTGTGTACCAGGAGAGTTTGCCTCTCAGAGAAATTAATAAGAATAAGATGAAGAAAACATGTACTTATGAAAGCAGGAAAATTTATCAAAGAGTCTGCCCCATGCTAGGTGCTTGGACATTCCCCAGGTCCTCTACAGCAGGTGCATTTCAGGGTCTCTGAGGTTCTACAAGTAGAGAAGGAGAGAAAACCCCACAGGCCTACAGGAAGCCTCTCACTCACAGCTTCTTGTCTGCATCTGCTCCTTGGTCCCTTTCTGTCCCTCATGGTTCCCCAGTGCACTTGCTTGTCCTGAGCTCCACCCCTGGTCTGAGCTTCCCTTATTGGTCCTGATTTTCATCTAGTGATTCTGATCACCTGCTTGTCCTGAGCTCCCTTCTGGTCCTAATGTCCTAGTTTGTTCTTAGCTACCATGCATGGAGGCATGTGTCTGAGGTTACCCTGAAGTACCCTCACTGTGGTCCTGCACAGTCATACACAGCTGCATAATTGCTGGTCACAGATCTCAACTGTAGGGAAAAGTAGTCCTTACATGGGTCTCTGGACATGGTGACTCCACTCTTCAGGGAGGGGTTATATGTTGTGCTTCCATTACCATCAGTGAGCCCCATTCATGGCAGCACCACTGCAGGAGGCTGATGGATGAACCTCCAGCAGTAACCACTGGTGAGGGAGAATCTAGAGACACCCAGGTTAGGGACAATGTCTTTGAGAGCTTCACCACCTGGGTCCTGAGTCCTGCGGCTGCACCTGGGAGAGGACCCTGGGGACAGAGAACCAGAGTGAGTCTTGAACTCAGATGCAGCTGCCCCAAGTCTTCCTCCTTGAATCCCTGAGATCTCACATCTGGGAGCCTCCAGCAAAAGGAAGAAGGAACAGGATGTCACCAGGTTCTCTAGAGCAAATTCCCATCCTAGAAAACCCCTTCCAGGTATAGAAGACACTGAATGTGTGTGAGCAGGTCTGCGGTTCAACCTGGGGCCTCATTGTGCATCTGTTGTGGGGAGGCTTGTGTCAAGGACGTGGAGGGAGGAGCAGACACCTTTCTCTTCGGGGGATACTGCTGGCTGCGCCCTCAGGAAGGTCCATGCCCTGCCTGGGGTGCATGTCACCAGGCCCAGGGAGTCCTCTTTCCAGAGTGATATGTGGTGGCACTTTCCAGGGAGCAGGATGCATCCACACATGACAGACGGCTTTGGGAACTGGTGACCAGGCTCACCTCCCAGAGGACATAGGCCTAATGGCTGTGTGTGTGTGTGTGTGTGTGTGTGTGTGTACGGATCACAGAAATGCAGGCTATACACACCTATATCTTACTCTAAGTTACAGAATTATGATTCTAATACATGTGCAGTCACCATAATCTCATGTTCAGCTTTAGGGTTTCAGAGTTTGATGGAACATCTGAATGTTGCAATCTATGTCATTCAGAGCAGATTCCCTTAGATGCAAAGCTCATCAGGTGCTGGAAGACTTTGGGTGACTTATGACTGAGCTCCACGTTTCTCCATGGACCTTGCTCTGGACTGTGTGGTGACAAGGACGTCCCTGGGAGGGTTGGTGCTCACAAGCTGCACACACTGTGATTCAGTGGGGTGTAGACCCTGCTCACCTGGGTCCACTCCTAGCACTGTTGGCAGAGCACTCAGGCCTGGTTCTTGCCTTTTCCTGTGGAGAGAAAAGGTCCTGCAGGAGCAGCTGGTCCTGTGGATTCTGCCCTTGGTGGAGAGTCCCTCTGTGACTTGCCCTCCGTGACCGTGTGACACAGAGTCCTGGATTGTGGTGACATCTCCTGAGAGTGGTGGTGGCACACAGAGCCCATCCATCCCTCTTCACCATGAGACCCTGAGGAGGTGCACTGCACATGTGACCTCCAGTCTGGAAAGGCACACATTGGGGATTGTAGCAGGAACTCTGTGTGTGATCTCTATAGCAGGGACCTTAGGAAAACAATATTGTCATCTACTTTTAGTGCCATGATTCTCTTTGGGACACTTAAATTGTCTCTTTGACCTTCATCCTGGAGCCCACAAGGTTACCTGCTCTGCTCTTGCCAAGACATGCCACAGCTATCATTTGGGCAGGTCACAGAACTCTAGCCTGTGCCCTCTCACATGCATCTACTGATATAGGTCCAGCATTCTCTGAAGATCCTGTCTAACTCTTCTTTCAAAGAGCCATGTTGGAAGCTGGGTATCAGCTTTAGTTTAGATATGAGGTGCTCCAACCCTCTTGTGTGAGACATTGGGAGAATTTGCAGAGGTGACAGGGTCAGATTATGAAGGTTGGGATAAATCAGTGGATTAATGCACTAACAGGGAGTGAGTGGGTTTGGTAAATGTAGCCAGTTAGGGTGTGTCTGTAGGATACAGGTCCCTGGAGGTGTATATATTTAGTGGTTTATTTTTGATGAGTGGAGTGTTATTTTGATGTGGGGAGTGCTTCTCTCTCTCTCTCTCTCTCTCTCTCTCTCTCTCTCTCTCTCTCTCTCTGTGTGTGTGTGTGTGTGTGTGTGTCATTCATCATGACACTGTCCTGAGAAGATTTCTTCTCCAAACACCTCTGACATGATGTTCTGCATTAACTGTGTCCTGACCAATGGAGTCAGATGGTGGTGGACTGAACCTTTTGTCCCACACCATGTTCTTGACAGGTATTTTGACCTCAGCAGTGCAAATATTGACTAAAATAGGAATAGGAATCCATAGAGGTGACTTTGCATGATTGTGTGGTTCAGAAGCATTTGGAGCTTTTTGATGTGTGTGGAAGATTATAGAAAGATTTACAAACCCACACTGGAAAAGTGTTAGACCACTGTGTGTGAGTTTGATAGGGGGAGGGGCTTATGGTGGGACTTGAGGAGACCATAATTCTGTCATAGAATTGCCTACTTTCCCCCCATGTCCTGATTCTTTCTTTGAAGATGGGTTTAAAGGTGATGGACTTGTTAAAATAGCAGAGGGACTTTAAGGACAGCACAGCCTTCAGGCTGAGGCATAGATAAGGCTGCCTGGTTTTAGCCATTTAGTGTGATAATGAGGAGGAGGAACAGAGCAGAAAGGTGTGGAAATCCTGCAGTACAGTTAGAAATGTGTGAGTGTAACTGAGGCTAAAGAAACTGGGATTGTTCAAGACAACACTGTCACTAGAGAAATGCTAAATACTCTCCCTGGAAACAAGATAAAAGATGGCTTTGCAGCACCTCAGAAATTGGTAGGACCACCCCCATCTCAGGCTCAAGGTGAGAAGAGACCACGGAACACCCTGCTTGCAGAGGGGGAGTACAAAGTCATTTCACCATTCTCAGCCACCCAGGCAGGCAGAGTCCACTGTGGCCATGGTCCCAGGAGGCCAGGTCACTGCTGGAGATGGTGGCAGACCTGGGAGCCAAACATGTGGTGCAGGTTCTGCAGGATTGCTGGACACTGGAGGTTGGGTCAGGTCTTCCAACAAGACTCCAAGGAAGGTGGGGAAGGCCAGAGATTGGAGGGTCACAGTCCCTGTGGTCTGCCCCTGAGAGGATGTTGCATCAAGATGTGAGGAGAAAGGTGAAACTCCAGGGGAACAGTCCCCCATAAGAGATGCCAGCAACATGGAATTTATGCCAAGGACACTGCATGAATCCAGCAGAGACCAGCCCCGAGAGAAGCCATGAGGCTGCACCCAGCAAGGTCACTGGAGCTGAGCAGCACAGCCCTGTGGGTAAAGCAGAGGATGCCATGTGCCCCAGGTTCTGGACACGGAGCTACAGGACCTGCTTGTCCAGCTGGACTTTGGTCTCACTTTGCTCCCATCACTTTATTCTATGCCTCATTTCTAACTTTCAAACTGGAGATGTAGACTCTGCACCTTTATATACCAGACACTTGTAACTTGGTTTTGAACTTTACTCCCACAGTGAGGAGTTTGCCTTGAGCCTCAGGAGAGATTCTATACCTGGACTTTGGGTCACCCTGGGACTGTTAGGACAGTGCTGACTCTTGCAGGTGGTCTCAGTGCATTTTGAAATGTGAGATGGGCATGAACATTGGGGGCCTGGGGAAGAACACTAAGGTTTAGAAATGGAGTGTCCCCAAGAGATCGTGTATGGCAATGCAATAATTTGTAGAGATGGAAAGATTAGATCATGAGCATTGGATCCTAATAAGTGGACTCATGCACTGATGTGGATCACTTGGATGGCAACCAAATGTAGGAAGGCTGTGTTGGTCTAGGTAGGTCACTGGGGTGTGCTTTTGGGGTTATAATTGTGTCCCTGGTGACCAGATCTGTCTCTAAGCTTCCTTGTTACCATATGCTGAGCTGGTTACCCTTCTACCATGATGGTCTCCCTCACCTAGGACCAGAGCTGTGGAGTCTGCTGACTGTGTACTGAGACCTCTGAAACTATAAGTCATCTTCAAGGACCTCAGGATGGGCAGAGCTGGGCTCCAGCTCCCACAGGTGTGTGGCATTGCCGGGTCCTTGTCCTGCTTCTGCTGTGGACACCCTGTTCGTTTCTAGGTGCACACTCAGGTCACTCACCCCACACTCCAGGGACACAGGGGTGAGGAGTGGACCTAGTGCCCTCTGTGCACCCTGAGACCAGGTGAGCTGAGGGTGTCCAGGTCAGTGAGTCACAGCAAAGTCACTTTGTGGGGTGAACTGAGATGAGGCTTAAGGTGGGCATAGGGTTCCTGATCCTGGCAGAGCTGGCATTTGGGCTCTGAGACTGTGAGGTGCGAGGCAGCAGGGAGCTCTCTACCACCCAGGGCCAGGAGAGGCCCACTGCCCTGCAGACACCCAGACTGACTCCAGACACTGCCATGGTCCCTGGGGTGGAGCCCAGCATCAGCAGGACCCGTGGACACCACATCCACATGCAGGACGCCACCTGCCCAGGGAAAGGCTCAGGCAACCCATGAACCAGGGTGGGAGAGGTCACCAGGAAGAGATGAGGAGGAGATGTGACCAAGGGTGGAAGGCAGCTGTGCAGTCACCACAAGAACCACTGTGTCAAAGGACATTTCTATGATGACAGCTAAGACATTGTGTGGTAGGCTGAGTAGTGTGAGTGTCTGTGTGTGTGTGTGTGTGCGTGTGTGTGTGAGTCAGTGTGTGTGAATGTGTGAGTGTGTGTGTGAGTGTGAGAGAGAGTGTGTGTGTGTGAGAGAGAGAGTGTGAGTGTGTGTGTGTATGTGTGTGTGTGAGTATGCACACATGGGCTGAGGACTCTGGAATCCCGTGCTTTGGTCTGGAAGAGGAGGCTGCAGCCTTGGTGTGAACTGACAGCTGCCTGCCCTGGGAAGTGTGAGCCCAGGTCAGTGTGTAAAGAGCACCTGGCAGGGTCAGGGTCATGGCTGTGATGGGTGGAGGTGTCTGAGAGCCTGCTGAGCCTTCCCCATGTGAGTCCTCTGCAGCTGCCCAGGGACTGGCTTCTGGAGCAGGGGGCAGGTCTGGAGCCCAGGGACAGCAATGTGACAAGGTAGTAGAGTCTGCCTTCCAGGGGTCTCACCCATACAGTCTCACAGACACACACACACATACACACACACACACATATAACACACACATATATACACATGGACACACAGACTCACACGTGTACTGTGCAGCCTGACCTGAGACAGGTGGAGAGAGACACTCCTGACTCTATAAGAGAACAGCGTGGGATAATCTGAGGCAGAAGAGACCTCCAGATTCTCCATGATGGGATACAGGGAGACACTGATCACCTGGAGAGAAACCATCCACTCTCCTCTGCTCCTCTGAAGGTGGCACTTGAGCTCCTGTGTGCTGAGCGCCCCCTGCTGGCCCTGGGCACCCTGCAGGAGGTTTGTGTCTGGGCTCACACTGAGGTCTCCTCACAGTGGCTCTGGCACAGTAATAGGTGGCTGTGTCCTCAGTGGTCAGGGAGCTCAGCTGCAGGGAGAACTGGTTCTTGGATGTGTCTCTGGAGATGGACATTTGGCTCTTGAGGGATGGGCTGTAGTAAGTGCTACCATCATACCATATGCGTCCTATCCACTCTAGCCCCTTCCCTGGGGACTGACGAATCCAGTCCCAACAGTAACCACTGGTGATGGAGAATCCAGAGACAGCAAAGGTAAGGGACAGAGTCTGCGAGGGCTTCACCAGGCCAGGTTCTGACTCCTGCAGCTGAACCTGGCAGAGAACACCTGGGGACAAAGAGAGTCACACCCTGTCAGTCACTGGCAGTCACAACCTCCCCATGGACACAGGTCTGACACTGGGGACACTCACCTTGGGGAGCTGTGACCAGGCACAGGACAAGACCCAGCAGACTCATTTTCTAAACCACACCTGCCTTCCCAGAGACCTCAGCCCTGTCTGAGCAGAGAGCTGGGAGCTTCCACAGCCCAGAGGGCCTTTGAACTTAGAGCAGGAGTAGGAATTTGCATGTGGGTGAGGCTCTTCTGATATCTGGAGAGGCTGAGGTCAGGCTGCCCAGGTCCTCTGTGCTCCTGAGATGTGTCCCTGTCTTGAGCCCAAGTGGAGCTTTACCTTTGAGAGGAGAGCTGGTGGTTTCAGGGGATCTGGAAGGCTGTCAGAGGAGGAGCCCACCCTCCTGAGCCTAGCACCTTCCTCAGGACCCTGCTCCCTTCCTGGTGCCCAGTCTCACTCACCACATCCTCTCAGGCTCTGGGTAATGAGTTCTCAGTTCTGAGTCCTGCACACTGCTTTTTCTCCCACTGTCTGCTACTGTGACATGGTCCTTCTGATTCTGAAGAACTTGTGACACTGTCATATTGGTTGTGTGACATAGGTACAGCCTTCCTCATCTTGTAATGTCCTGTAATCCAAGACACATCAGCACCAGCAGGGAGACTGGATGCAACATGCGATGGAGAGCATTTGGGAAGAGGAGGAGACAGACTGTCTAAGTGGCTGTCCCAAGAGGAGCTGTGCACTGACATGTGACTTCCCTCTCTATGTCCAGCTCCCTCTTCATCTGCAGAGGTTTCCCTGGATTCCAAGGGATCAGCTCAGCGTAGGTCCAAGGTGAGGAGAGCCATTAGTGAGGGAAGCCGCTATGGATGAACCTCCTTAAGTGCTGATGCTCCAGGTTCTGAACAGTTATTGCATTCAGTCAGGCAGGGTAGTGCCAGGTCCAGTAACATGGGTGCTCTCCCAGCTGGGATACCAGGGTGTGGCTCCAGGAGTAGGTGTCACCTGCTGGGGTTGAGTCACACTCACCTGTTCCTTTGTAATCCTACCCTTTCTGCCTTTTTCAGATAGAAAATTCTAAGAAACAGCATCACCCCAAATAAAAGCCCACTTCTGAACGTGACCCCTCTCTCCTGTCAGCCTCTCTGACCTTCTCTTGTTCCCCTTATGGGGAGCCTGAGGTTGGGAGATGCAGAAAGCCATCATGAAGCTTATAAAAGGTATTCTGTGTCTGTGTGGTACTTTGTGTCACCCCAAATTCACACAGTGACTTCACTTCAGCTGCCTGTGCTGGACGGGGGTGGCAATGTAGAGCAGCCCAGGCCCAGGATGCTGCTGTCTGAACCCTCAGCAGTTACAGCCACCTGCCTGTCAGATTCCAGCCCCATCCTCCCCACATGTCTCAGTGGGATATGTGTCTGCAGACCCAGGGGCCAGCCCTGCTTTGGTCCCAGGAGCAGTGCCCATTCTCCATCATCCTCAGGAGGGAGGGTGGAGGAAATGTTGGGGACACTCCTTCCCCAGGGAAGATGGGGTGCACAGCTGAGCTGTCAAAATGCTGCCAACAAAACCGAGAGTCCCCCTCAGAAGTGGGCTTAGGAGAAGACCCTGCTCTTTGGAGTAAGGGAACGTCTGACCAGCCGCCGTGCCCAGTCCTTGTATCCTGCTGTGGTGAAGAGTGGTGCTGTCAGCATGGGGTGGAGGTCTAGATTGCTCCTCCCAATGGTGGAACCAGGTGGCAGAGCTGAGACCCTTGTCCATCACATCCTGGACCACTGAGTACTAATGGTTTCTCAAGCACAGTTTCTCAAGCCCTGGGATGACGCAGCAGAGAGGAGAGTCAGGGGCCTCAGGAGGATAGAGCTGCCTGCTCTGTGCACACTCCCCTCCCTCCACTCTCTGATGTGGCCTGTCCACCTGACTAGTGCATCTACAGATGTGTGCAAGAGAGGACACATCCTGAGCTGTCCACCCAGGCACCAGGAAAGTGTCCTTCAGAGAAAACCACTGAGCTGTCCATCAGCAGGATGGGGACACATGAGTTCTGAGAGAGACCCATAAACTTCTGTGTGTATTTCATGGTAAAATGAAGGGAAAAAAGATGGTTTCTGCCTCTTGTGTGAGTGTAACACCCACAACACTGTGCAGTCCAACCCCCTTATGTGGGGACTTCCAATCCTCAAGGCCACTGCAGACATTTTGTTACTGGCTGCTAACCTGCTGCTCCCAGGGACACACAGGGCTGGTTCCTGCTGGCCTCTGGTCACATGTTCATCCCTGAAATGACACCTTGGTCATAGGGGTCTTTGTAAACTAGTCAGTTTCATGTAAACTCACAGCCTGCCCCATCTCCTACCACCTCCTATGCAGCACTTGCAAGAAATTAGAGAAAATCCTGCCACATTCTCCTGACCCCAGAAGGTGCTCAACCCCCAGGCTCAGCCTTCACACTTGTCTCACCTTCTGGAATGTGTGAGACCAGCAGCTCCATCCAGGGAAGGTTTCTCATCTCCCTCACCCTGAGCAGCCTGGCTGTGCACACTTCAGCCTCAACTGCAAGAGACACCGTTGGTGGCACTTCTGTATTTTCACTGGAGGAATTCAATAATCTGGTCAGTCCAGATGTCACCAGGGCCACATGCACAGTTAGGGTCAGTGACCAGTTCCCAGAGCACCCTCAGGCTCAGATCAGCTGATTTCTCTGCCTCTTTGTGTAACATCAAATTTGTGATTCATTCACCCTGAGCTCATGGCCAACACTACAATACCAGAGAATCACCTTTACTCACATACTTACCCTCTTATTATCTTCCCACCTTCTAACACTGAGGAAGGACAAAGGGCACTATACCAACATCCCTGAATCTAATATAAGTGCCAACTTGCCAACATAGAAAAAATGTGGAATTCCTACACTAAATTGCCCATGAAGGGCAGGAAGAAAGCTGAGAGAGGAGTGGGTGAGCTCAGCTTGCTGTTCACACTCGGGGACTCAAGCCTCCCCAGGGTGTATGTGCCAAGAGCATCAGCAAGTTCACCCATCATTCATATGTGAACTAGGGGAGTCACTATTGCATTGTCCTCACCACACTGAGCCAGAATGTAAACTTCAAATTCCAAATCTGTGGCACCAGGAACTACTGCACCTAGGGTTGGGCACTATTGCATTAGAAATTTGAAACTGGTACTTAGACTTCATGTTACCTTTGCACAGTTGCACTAATCCATGGAGGCTGTGGACTCTCCTTGCACATGCAAAGTAAAGGAAGGGTCTGCACACATTTTGGAATTCCCAGGGCCTTCTTATATAGGTTTCAATCACCATGTTTTAGTGTGAAGCAGTTGATGAGAACATGGTCAGTTAATCATATGGAAAGCTCCTATGTAAAATGCAAACACAGAGAACAGGGAACTAAGTCTTTCCTAGAAAATAAGTTGGACTTGAAAATGAGGTAGCAGGAATGGAGAAGGCAGCTGAGGGGATCCCAGGGTGCTGCAGCAGGTCCCAGGAGAGAAGGAGCTCAGCAGTTGAACAGCAGTAACTGAGGCAGGGCCACAGGAAAAGCAGGTGGCAACTCCATGAGCTGATGTTCAGAGAAAGCTGAAAGTGTTGGCTCCCAGAGTAAAGAAGGTTGGTTCAGAAGACAGACTGCAGCTGGTCTGGGTTGCATGGACCATGGGGAGGACAAGCCCTCCCTCAGAGGAGGAGGGGCAGCTTCCCACCAGGCCTGGAGAAGCAGGGTAAGTAACAAACCTCAGCCCAGCAGTCATTGACCTCAGGGGAGCTGGGCTGTGCTTACCAGGGAAAGCCCAGTGTCCTGGCTGGAGAGGGCCTGCAACCCCCTTGCAGTACTTGACCTTCCCAGCAGAGGTGCCAGAGCTGGGAGGGGCTGGAGTTGAAGGGACTCAATGGGCAGGCGTGGACACCCTCCAGGGCACCTCTGCTCACCACACTTTACTTCAGAATCCCCTCCACTCTCCCCTTCTTATTATTTCTCCTGCACAGGAGGATGTGCTTTTGAGTGTCCAAGACTGGACAGTCACTTAGGTGACATCTTCACTGGGTCCTCGAAGCCCAGCCCCAGCCCCTTTCTGGGAGTAGGAGAGACACAGATGAACATAAAAGGATCAAGGTAGTATAAGTATATGACACATATAATTCATGTTTGCACATCCATACAATATATACATAAAATACATTAAAATGTAACAGTACGTATGCCAATTGAAATTCATAAGGGGATATATATCCTTCACATATGTACCCAAAATATTCATTGTCCTCTACATTGTTTCATGTATACACTTGTTGAAGTATAAAGCTCACCACAGTTTGAATTTTCAGTTACCTCAGTGTATTGGGGGGCAGTGATCTGTTCATGAAATTCGTATTTTCCAAAGTCAGAGTACTCTCAAGAATATACCTGTGATGGCAGTAGGATTATATATATGTATATAAAAATATACATTGTGACCCAGGCAACAGAGACAGGGAGCCAGGAAGTTACATGTTGGTTAATTTTGAAAATTCATGGAGAAGTAAAAGGAGAAAAATGTGTGACAGGTTTTATAATATGTATCTCTGATGAAGCAAAAGGCAAGTCCAAGTATACACCATGCCTCCCATCAAATGCCTCTACTTCTATTCCTTTAGGATTATTTTTATCGATGTTACGATAAGTAGTCAGAGTCTAGTAGGTTATGCTTTAGTGTCAGAGATTCAATATTTCAAATGGCAAAACGGAAAATGAGTCTAATATATATGTGAACATGTGCCACATAAACATCTTCCACTGTCCTCCACCACAATGCCTTGACATTTCTATCACCCCAAATAAGACACAATGAGAGGAGAAGAGGAAAGAAATCTGTGAATACATATCTGGAATTGGAAATTCTGAGGAGCTCACAAACTTGGGTGTGGCAGAAGAGATCCCAAAAGTAGGGGACAGAGTAAACATTACACAAACATGGGAGCTTTGCTGGCCTAATGACGTCTTGACTCTCTGCCTCTGACATTTGTGCACTAGAAATATAGCTTTGTGCTTTGGCTTCCTTTGTCTTGAGACCATGAAAGCTTGGTCTGAGTCTATGTGAACAGGAGGACATGGTTTCATGTTTTCCAATAGGAACAGGAAGCAGCAGAGCTGAATCCTCTCTTTGTAGGTAATTGTGTCCATTGGGGTATGAATGTCTCCCTGGGTGGATTGTGAATTCTTTGGCTCACCCTCCAGTTTTAATGGCATTTCTTGCAGCTTCCCTGGAAAATTGGTGTGTTGTTTTTTTTTTTTTTTTTAAATATATAAGGTCAACCAGGACACTGTGCTGGAGGCAGCTCTGTCACGTGGGGTGAGTCAGGGTCTGAAGGAAAAAACACAAACCGGGCTCCTACCCCATATATCGTTCCCCCTTGAGCATAGCAACTTGATTGTGAGCATCACACAAAATCTTCTCCCCACAACAACATGCCTTTATATTTCAGGTTCTGCTGGCTGCTCCTTTTCAGTCACATGTCATTCGGAAGCCAAGGACAGAACCACAGGGGCCCACCACAGATGTTTTATCACACACCTGCACTCCATTGCTCCAGGCCCAGTTCCCTGCTGGCTCCAACTCACTGGCATCTCTGTTCTTCACAATGGTCGTGAATTCCACTCAGTCAAAAACGGAACTCGCTGGTTCAGTCATGATGAGCAACAAGAGACCTAAATGTTCTCCAGGGATTTCTGGTCATGGGATTCTCAAAAACTTCATGGTATTGGCCTAGCCATATATCAAGAATGAAGAAGTTGGCACTGTGGGTTTGGATTCATTCAGGAGCCTTTAAGTGTTGAGGAATCTCCTTTCAGTGAAAGCTCTGGAGATGGCATGCAGGCAAGGCATCCCAAGGAGTAGCGAAAGGTCACAGGAATCCAGGCCCATTTCGGTCGAAAACATGAGGTTCATGTGAGTTTTGGCTCTCAGCTAGAGCTGAAAAGGCTTTCACAGCAAAATCATGTGAAATCCTGGCTGAGATTCCCAGTGCTGTGGAGAAACACACCCTGGGCCTAGATCTCAGATTCCAAAGGCTCCTCTAATGCCTGGCCTTCTCAAATCCCAACACAATTCATGACAATAGTTCTCTGGGATCAGTTCCAGTACTCAGTCTCTAATGGCATCACACCAGAGTTCAAGCTGAGGTGGACCCAGTCATCTTTTCCAACCACCTCCCAGAGGACCACAATTCTAACAAAAACACGCCCACATGGCCCTCATCTTCTTCCAACAGACACTCATCATAACATTCTGGCTGGGGTTTTCCCTAGGGGGAGCAGTCTAAGATGGTGTGCAAAGTAAGCTCTCATGCCCATCATATGCCAAAAGTCATGGTGGCCTGGACACCCTTCCTGAGAAACAGGATAGATAAAATGGGCCTGTAGTTAATGCTGTTCTGCTTCTCAAATTAGAGGCCTCCTGCCTGCAAGGGGTAGATTCTTTATGTGTACTGGACTCATGAAAAAAACCCAAACACCTGTGTGCTAGTTACTGGAGGGCTTGCAATAACTCATTTGACCCAGAGAATCCCTGTTCTTACTTCATCGGGGTCAGGAGCCTGACCAGAGGAAGGGAAGAGACTTCATCCAATATTACACTTCTTTTTCATCCTTTTAGATTTGGATGGACACATGGAATTTTTCTTGAGTTTCCTGGGGTGCTGAGAATGTAATTCACAGTCACACACAGGGCCAAGAGTCTGATTCAGACACATCTTTTACAAAGCACTTTACCTAAAGGCACAGATCAGGCCTCTTCATTTCCATTTGAAACTGTTTTCTTGAGGATTCCCAAAGGAGTGCCCTAAGTCAAAGACCTCCCTGACATTCAGGGGAACAGAACAATAGGTAAGAAAGAAGCCTGGGGAAAGACTTTTTTTTTTAATTGAACACTGTGGCACTGACAGCTCTTAATCCTGCACCTTGGGTGGCTATCTATCCAAGCAGGGTTTCTCCAGGGAGATCCTTACCAGTCATGCTTCTTTTGAGTTTTCTGAGATGCTTGGCATTCCTTTCAGCAATCCAGTCCATGGCCATATCACAGAGCTTGAAGGTGGTACACATCTTGGCAACAAAACCACAAGCCCCTCAGAGAGTGGCCAAAATTCAGGAAGAATACAGGAACTTAGGATCATGGTAGGTGTTGCCCATCTGCAAGGCAAGCAGCAGTCCATTCATAAATTGGCCAGGAGGAGTCCTGCAAAAATTTCCACTAGACAGGACACATTCACGGCTGCATTCTTCTCTCTACTCTTTTTAACCAAAAACCCAGTAAGATCTACTGACATAGAAAGGCTCACTAGTTAACATTCCATTCAAACCAACAATAATAACAACAACAAAACGATTTTCCTTCATGTTCTCAGAACATGAGACAAAACGACAAATTGAAACACACACCCACTAAGACACACAAACCACCCCTGTATTTGGTCTGCATCTATCCACTCTGTCCTCTGACTGGTGGGTAAAAATATGTTCCCCGGCAGTGGCCTGTCCTGTCTCAGCTCTGGTCTCCTTGGCCATCTGTGTGTAGTTGTCAGGAGCCAGCAATGAGCCAACACTTCTTTCTCAGGAAAGGCCCCTGTTCAGACCACTCAAGGCATTTGTCCATCCACACATCACTAGGTGCCAAGAAAGAATGACTCTGGCCTTGGTACAGACAAACAAGTGAGCCCACTGGGACTGGAACTGCCTCTGGGTGCCTCGCCTCCTGGATCCCAAGTTCAGAGAGTTCCATCACCAAGGAAGTGAGGTGAGGTCACTTCCTTCAGGGAAGTGAATGAGGTCACTGCCTTGGCAACCACTTTGTCCTAACAGTTGTTTCCAAGGTTCCCATGAGATGGAGGCTGCCCCACCTTCCTGTGACATTTTCACAAGACATAAAGGTCTATATACCCTAGGAGCCCGGGATCAGCAACCCACACAAGCCTGAATGCGTCCATCTTCCCTGCATTGAGAAGAGAGAGGCTGATTCAGCCACATTCCTTCATCCTGACTGGGTTGTTGGCTATGGAAGATGACTTTAGACTTCACAGGTCCTACCTCGCTGCCTATATTGGCTCCAGGGATCATTTCTGCATCTACCTTTGGGCTTCTCAGCAGCTGTAGGATTCTTTACATACCTGTATGGCAAGATCAACTCAGGTGTTATAATATGTATCTCTGATGAAGCAAAAGGTGAGTCCAAGTATACATCTTGTCTCCTACCAAATGCCTCTACTTCTATTCCTTTTGGAGTATTTTTATCATTGTTAGGATAAGTAGTCAGAGTCTAGTAGGTTATGGTTATTGTCAGAGATTCAATATTTCAAATGGCAAAATGTAAAATGAGTCTAATATATATGCAAACACATGCCATATAAAAATCTTCCACTGTCATCCACCACAATGCCTTGACATTACTATCACCCCAAATAAGACACAATGAGAGGAGAAGAGGAAAAAAATCTGTGAATACATATCTGGAATTAGAAATTCTGAGGAGCTCACAAACTTGGGTGTGGCAGAAGAGATCCCAAAAGGGGACAGGGTAAACAAAAAAAAATTATTTAAGTTGGTAAATAATATAAATAAATAAATAAATAAAGAGTTTTTTATCATCCCTAATATTTAGACACTATATTTTCATAATATGGTAAACAAATATGATTAATTGTGTACTACAAATAACAAAATATCTCTTATTAAATGGAATAATTTGCCTAAATTCAAAAATTTACAAGGATGATTTCAAAGTGTAAATAAAGAAAGAGTTAAAAGAAAAAATTATAAGGTTCTAGGAATGGATTTAATAAAAAAAAATTGTTTCTGGAAGTGAGTAAATAAAAGAATTTAACAAGTGATGAGGAAGGTCTATGTATGTTAGTTATATAGTTTTAAGTAAGTGATAAAGAAGGTCTGTGTACATTGGCTATATATGTAAATTTTTGAACAAATAATCTTAAAAAAATTAAGGATTATACAAATATGGTTAAATAAAAACTGTTATTTTGCAATATTCTATTATGTTATTTCTTTAAGAGCTAAACTTAATTGATATAAAAACATCAATAGTAATTTTGGTATTATTACTCTTCTTTGTATATTAAATGTGTTCATATTTTCCAGGTATATAAGTCATTAAGATAATAGCTTTTAAAAAAATTATATCAAGCTGGTGTTCTCCAAAAGGTTACATGGTAATTTTAGGTTTATAAAAATAACATATTGGAGATTTATTTATATCCTTTAGTGTTCTATAACTTAGCCTATTATCAATAAGATATATAAAGTTTTATGTTACTTTTTACACTGAGGTACAATTTAAATGAATTTTTTAAGTTAATGAGAGCCTCATCTACATAAAGGTTAATATTATAAAACACAAGAAATTTTTCTATTTTTCTAAAAAATGCTAAAAGCTTTCACCCTTTCTTTATTTCATGTTTTAGATGTGTTATATTTTGTTAGTTTTTACTCAAATAAACTTAAAACAATTATTTATATAAAATTTATAATATATTATTTTTAAAAATAATAATAAACTTTAAAACTACAACACTTTACTTAAATTTATAAAGAGCCCTACTTATCTAAGATAAGACTCTATGTCCTATCTACATGTAAAAATAACAACAAATAAAGTAGGCCAATTTTCAGTATATTTTACTCATATTAGAGCACATTCTACACTGCCAGGACCATTAACTAGAAAAAATCAAAATATTGATTAACTATTATTTCCCTTACAAAAGGCTCGTCTAGAACATGTTTTACATCATACAAACACTAAAGGACTTTATAAAAATACAAAATAACTGTTCATCATGTGCTCCTTTTAATATTCCTTACTGTCCTCCTGGTGTTAATCCAACGGGACTCCATCCTAATGCCCTTTAACAAATGGATGTTGTTATTATTCAGTCATTTGGACAACTAAGATATGGACATCATACTATTGACACTAATACTCATTCTCTTTGGGCCACAGTTTATCTTTTTAAAAAAAGGCTGATGCAATCATTTCTCATTTATTATCTTGTTTTGCTATCATGGGAATTCCTTAAGAACTTAAAACTGTCAACGCACCTGCATATACCTCATTTTTACAAAAGTATGACATTATTCATAAATTTGGCATACCTTGTAATAGTCAGGGTCAAGCTATTATAGAAAGGACAAATCGTATGTTAAGAGAATATATACTAAAATAAAAAGGGGGGATATGGCTATGGTTTAAACACCTCAAAATATACTTCATAAAACTTTACTAACTTTAAATTTTTTAAATGTCTGGTCAGCTTCTGAGTTTCCTGAAGCCCAGCACATCTCTCTACATTTAATTCTCAGCCATTATTTCTAAAATTGGAAATACCTATGTGGTACACGGATGAAAATTAAGAATGGATTTCTAGGTTGTTGCACCACTTGGGAAGGGAGTTTGCTCTTATTTATACAGGTAAAACACCTTTCTAAGTACCTTCAAGACTTATCAAATTGCAGAATGAGTGACCCATTTGTCAGACAATTTCAGGAGCTGACAATGCAGAGAACTTCTATGATGGCAATGAGAACAGAGGACCCCCAACATGGGGACAGATGAAAAAGTTGACTCAAGAAGCTGAAAAAACCCTTCAAAAGGCAAATCAGCCTTTAAATCCTGTTAATCTTTTATTAGCTATGCTTACAGTTATTAATTGCCAGGTAAGTATAGTTTCTGCTCATTCTTTTGCTTATTGGGCCTATGTTCCTAATCCTCCTTTGGTGTGCAGTGTTTCCTGGGGAGAACCTGAAGTTCATGTGTGTACTAATAATACTAATTTTCCCCCTCGTGTATGTGGGGAAATTAAAAATATCCCATTCCATAAAAATCTGTATAATATTTCTAATATAACTGTAGCTGTTGAAGGAGTCCCATTGTGTATAGGGGCTTGTTCTTTCTGTTTGCCTCTTATAGCACATAGCAACTCTCTTTCTTATAATAGTTGGGGAGTTAATTATCATAGTTATCCTACTGCTTTTTTTACTGTCATGATACTTCCCGAGGATTTAATACCTCTGGTATATATGTTAATCAATCATGGCTATCATCTGAAGAATGTTTTGTCAGAACTCATCTTCCTTTATGTTCAGCTAAATATTTTGAAACATTTTTAACTCATTTAAAGTGGGAAAAATCTCATGATCATTACCCTAAAACAGTAGTCAAATATCAAAATATCACTATAGTTGGGTGGAGTCCTGATCATTCTGAATTTATAAAAAGTTGGTCAAATCGTACTTTAAGATGGCATCGACATAATGGGACAATAAATGCTTGGGGTAATGAGACAATAAAAACGCAACATTGTGCTTTGGTCTCTCCAATGTTACAGGATATAAGGTTTTCCAATATTCAAGGGGATATATGGAAATTATGGGCAGTATCTGGGAAACTTACTGTATGGACTGGAAATTTCACGTTAGATGTATCCCATTCCTCTCCTTTTGAAGTACATCGACATAATAATCTGACTTATTTTGCTTCTGCATGTGTTAAATTCCTTTATTCTCTTATGATTGGAAACTGGGAATGGAATGTAACTTGGGGAACAATATCATGTATAGAGTGTTATCTTACTCAATGTGTAAATAGAACTTATTGGGAATTAATAGAAATTAATAATTATTCTTTAGTTATTGTTAAAGCTCGCACAGAATTGGGGGTGCCTGTTAATTTGACTCATCCTTGCTCTGATTCATTGTCTGTTACTCATTTGTACAATGCCGTTCAAGTTTTGTTATATTGCTCTCTACGATTAATAGGAATAGTTATAGCTTCATTCCTTGCAGTTGCTTCTGTAACTGCCACTGCTGTGATAGCTAGTGTTGCTTTGCCTCAAGACATTCAATATCCAAATTATGAATTTGGAAAAAACTATTATGGACACCTTTAGTAAGACATTACCTGAACTAACAGGATCTGACATTTTACAAAAATTCAAGTATTGCTAATTTAAATCCTTTAAGTCATTTCTCTACCTTGTTGTCAACTTCTTTAGGTAACACTGTAATAATTTTTGTTTTGTGTTTTGTTTTCTATATAGTCATCCAATGCTGGAAAAAGCAAAGGCAACTGAAACATGAAACCTCTCTTATCGCTTCTGCTAAGGCTCATTTACAAAAACAAAAGGAGGGAGATGTAGAGAATCAGATGTAACTGTGTTACTATTTCTGTTCTTGATGGAGTCTGCCTGCAAACGAGTTATTCTGTCAAGGTATAGATAGGTAACAGCGGACATGCTTGAAAATGAGGTGTCTGCCCTTGGGAGGGCCTACTTGCAAAGGAGAGGCTCCTTCAAGGTTTAGATAAGGTAACAGCGGACATGCTTGAAAACAAGGTGTCTGCTGTCCTTGGGAGGACTTGCCTGCAAACGGGATGTTCTGCCAAGTGGGCTAGGAGGATGCTGAGAAAAATTTTATTATCTGTTCTTAACAAAGAGCAGAGCTCAACATACTCTGAGCCGAGAATAGATTAGCCATGAGAAGTGGGTCACTTCTGATTGGAAAGTAAAACTTCTGTATGCTATGTTTAATTAGCTGAAAGACCTCATTTATTGATGTTGGAAGGCTGCCTTCTTTGTTCACAATACTATAAAAAGATTGCTTGTACACAATAAAGAACATTTTTTTTTCTGCTGCTGCTTCACTTGCTCTGCTTCTTCTTCTTCTTTCTTTTCCCATGCTGACCTGCAAGTGAATTAATGCAACAATATACACAGAAAGAAATGATAGATAGTTGAAAGACATAGATGATTGATAGATGATACATAAAAAGATGGTAGATAGATATTGTTAGGCAGGTAGATGGATCAATGTAGTTAATAGATATACATGAGGTATACATGGATGATGAATGGATTATAGATATAAATGAAGAATGGATGATAGATAAACAGATGAAAGATAGATACAGAAGATAGGCTGATAAGTATATAGGGAGATTGATATAAATGAATATAGATGATAGACATGCATGTGAGAGACAGAGGAATGATGAATGGATGATAGATATAGATGATGGATAGACAGATGATAGGTGATAGGTTTAGATAATAGAGGGATAGAGAATTGATAGATGATTCACATACGTAATGATAGGTATAAATGTGTTATGATTTAGATATAAGGTGTCCCACAAAAGTTCATGCATGAAAAAATGCAAGAATATTCAGAAGTGAAATGATTAGATTATGAGAACTGTGACCTAATCATTGCATTCACCCATGATGGGGATTAATGGGGTGGTGATTGTAGGTAGCTGGGGTGTGGCTGAAAGAGGTGGGTCACTGAGAGCCTGCCCTTGAGGTATATTTTGTCCCTAGTGAGCAGGGCTCTCTCTGCTTTCTGGTTGTTAAATCCTGAGATGCTTTCCTCTGCCACACCCTTCTGCTCTGATGCTCTGCCTCATTTTGGGCCCAGAGCTGTGGAGTCAGCTGACCATGGACTGAACCTCTGATACCCTGATCCAGAATAAACTTTTCCATACTCACGTGACTATCCAATTTCACTAAAAGAGAGCATCTTTCTCCATTGTGTGCTACAATTCCATAGAACCAGACAGTTGAATGGTGGTACCCGAGGCCAGGGTGGCTAGGGGCAGAGGGTTGGAGAAATTTGGTCCAAGGATAACTAATTACATCAGAGGGGAGGAGTGAACTTCAAGAAACCATTGTACAGGCCAGGACTGCAGCCAATGAGGACACCTTGCATTCTCGAATGTGTGAGAGTGAATGTCAGTTGTCCTTACCACAAAATTGGCAACTCTGATAATATATTAGCTAGCTAGATTCAACCTTTACAAATCACAACATCATGTTCTGCATGATACAAGTGTACAATGTTATCTGTCAACTCAAAAAATATAACACAAAATTCCTTCTATGTTCCAAGATATCTAGGCAGAGAGTATACATGTACCTAGGTAGACACCCCGAGAAATCAGAAGTAAGGTTGTGATGGAAGACCAGACCTGATTTAAAATGGAGTTATAAGAATATTATGATAAAGAACCAATGCCGGGAAAGGGTTAACTCCCTCTTCTGCAGTCAGCCTTATTAACCATGGGTCTCTACATATAGGATTGTAAACAATTGTCTCTAGGAGCCTGAGAATTTCCTCCTGAAATGTAACCCCTGTGCCAGGCTTTCAAGGCCAGAGATTCAACAGATGCATGTAAAAGAGTAGTTTCTTCTTATACTCTGTAACTTTCTGAACCCTGTAGAAATGTAGCTACATCACTTAATTGCTAGGCCAATTAACTGCTGTCTGAACTATAAACTCATAGGCTAAGTTCTTAAAATTACCTCTTAGGGAGGCAATCTTGAGTTACCTTGAGTTATTGCTGCCTGTGGTGGCCACTTTGCTATAACACTCTCAGAAGCTTTTCTGTCTTTGTTCTTCACCTGTGAACTACTTATCATAAATTCCCTGTGCATGGTCTTTGGTCAGAACATGGTCTGTAGGCCAAGAACTCAAACTCACCAATGCTGTCATTGTTAAGGAAAGATGTCATATTTCCTAAAAAGCCTCCATGTAACCTCAGCACAGGGCTCAGAACTTCAGAGCACTAGCTCATCTAGGTCTGCTGGGGTAGATAAACCTGAGTTCTCCAACTCTGCAGTTGTGCTTAGTTTCTTGCTAAACCTGATTTTCTTAACTGGGTGACCCTTGAGAATTTGATATGATTTTCTCCTTAGACATAAATGTTAACATTAACATTTAAAAGTGCAATTAGGAGTTGTTAATATCTCAATCCACTTCCATACCAATTAGAACTAGAATTCAAATGCTAGCATGCATCTCCTCAGAGGATCACTTTAGCCTCCAAGGAGATGAAACTATGTTTAATCTCGGCATCAAGGAGTACACAGGGAAATCAAGGACTTCCAGGGCTGCCTGCTCCATAACTCCATGAATACTGGAAATAGAATATCAGGAATGAAATCAGTGTGAATCCATAGCTAATAGATGCTGCAGGAGGGACAGTCAGCCATCTGGCACAGGTCACACCACTGTGGACTGTGGACCAGGGGGACATCAACTGGGGCTTCCAGAAGACCCACCTTGTCTCCCTTGCCTACCTCCACTCTCCTCTCTTGTGCCCTTTATGGAGAGGGAGCTTTGCTAAGAGAAGCAGCACAGCTTTTCAGAGAACTCCATGGGTACTATATGAAGATCTCTTTATCATGCCCTGACTATTTATGGAATCCTGAATATTAATATTTACAATTCCTCGAATGTGTGCCTAGTGTGTGACCATGAAAGAATCACAGAAATTTATTATTTTCTTTGATTTGCACCCTTTAGACCACATTTGCATGATGCAGGGAAAGCTTCTGGAAGTTGACCTCTGGTCAGAAGCCAAGCACACTCCAGTCTGATTCATTTCCCTTATGGGCATGTGCTGGTGGCTCTTAAAATTGGGTCACAGAGTGACCTGTGTGGTTTTTCTGACCACATCATGTGGGAGAGTCTAGTGAGTGCTGAGTCCTCTCTTAAGCCCAGCCATATCCATCCAACCAAGAAAGGTGTATCCAGTCCACATACTGTTCCTTCATTCTGAACTGATAGTCTCTAAACTACAGTTCTTGGGGAAAAAAGGACATTCCAAAATGATTCTTCTCAGTCTCACAGCATCCACTTAACAAGGGTGGGGTCTGATGCAAGCTGCAGCCATGAGGCACAGAAGGGGCAGAGGAAACTCAAGGATCTGAAGACTGGATCGCACTCTAGAGGTGGGAGAGATGCCATAAGTCTCCTTGCAGTCCCTGGAGAAGACCTGTGGTGCCTTCGGCCACAGGGAGACACAATTCCTAGTGCAAGGAAAATGGTGGGTTGAAAATTGCAGCCCTGAACCTGACTCCAGCTTGGAGCCAGAACGCTCTAGGGACCCACTATGTTCACGCAACTCCCCTGCAGCAACTGGGGGCTCTCCCTGGTGTTCTTTGTCCAGTGCTCAGAAATCACTGCCCTTTTTTGTTCCTACTAAGTGCTTAGGTTTCAAGCTTTCCTTGAATTGTATGCTATTCTTCCATCATTGGATACCTAGACAAGTATATAGGAGTAATTTCACACTTTTCTAGAGGCAAAAGAAGGTGCTTTGGTTTTCCCACCACCTCTGCATGACTCTGTATGCATTTGCAATGACTTTCCCACCTGCAACCCTTCTTTAATCCTGCAGAGGGAAGGACTATTAGTAGTGCTTCTCTGAAAATGTTAATTAGAATGTTGTTTCAGGTTTTTAGACCTAGTAGGTAATATTCAAATACTTTCTGATCTTAAAAAAATATTTTTATTTTAAAAGGCAATAAACATTTGCAATGATCTTTATGTATTTTTTAATTTTACATGAAAATAAATCTGAAAACAATTAACCATATTTAAAGCTGCTGTCTGTTGATCATTTTCAACATGCTAGGCATTGTTTTGAATATGATGACACATTGTTACCTGTTTAACCTGTGTCTGAGATTTAGAGTGCTAATGACCCAGTCCGGATGCTGCAGTGGTGGGATCTGAACCTGGTTCTTCAGGTGCACTGCCTGCCCTTTGGCACACATGGTAACCCTCAGTGTGGGCTACTTGTGGATAAACCCACCTTGCATTGTGCAGCTGGCCCTGTCCTGACACCAGGTCGTGACCCTTGGGCTGTACGGAGAGCAAAGCATGGGATCAGGGGTCTACTCCCAAGGCCCACAGAGACCTAGCTGGGGATTGTCTCACATTGGATTTTCTGACTTTGGGGTAAGCATTGGTAATTGGGGAGTACAGGAAACTCCTGGATTAATAGGGTGTCACTCTTTCTAGTTTTAAAACACTTTAATTTTAATCACAGATGTCTGTTGTGGGAATGGGAATTTTACAGAAAACTCTTAAGATGCAACATGAAAGTTCAAGAAATGTGTTGGCCCTAAGCAGTTCCCGACTAACCCACTGTCCGCACTTGTGCCCTGCAGCTGGGAGTGGGAAAGGCCACAGGTTTGATGCATTTTAAAATTTGCTATTGCACAGTGACTTTGGCTGTCAGAAACTAGTCCATTTCTTTTAGAGAAAGCAGGATATTATGAAAGGGGATGCACTTCAGCGTAGCTGTACACAGCCCTTTTTCTAGAGCTTTTCTAGTTAGTAAGGTATATTATCAAAAAAAAAAAAAAAAAACTATCCCTCCAAGGACCACAGCTGTTTAAATCTCCAGCATTGTGTGACACCGACACCGGTCCTGCAAGGAATGATCCAGGCCGAGTCAAGTTGGATCCAGCACTCACACGTGTAGCACAGTCAACACCTGGGAGAACAGGCCTTTGGCAGCCAGCTGGCTCCCCTCCCTTGTTCTGGGAGGGTACTGAGGAGAACTCTGGAGGCCTGGGAATCCCCACCCAGGGTCTCCAGGGAAAGAGGCAAGGGGCAGGGTGGTCAGGAGGAGAGGCCTGGGCCTTTCCATGGTCCCCAGAGAGAGAGGCAAGGGCAGGGTGATTATGGGTGTGCCTGGAACTTGCCTCTGATAAACTCTAAAATATCTGGGACTGAGATAAACATTTTTTGCTCTCCAATGTCCCCTCCCTGAGAGAGAAAAGGAGGCTGCACAAGGATTACCATGGTCAGGAGCTCCACAGACTTTTGCAGAGGGTGCATGCCTCTGAATGCTCTGGCAGAACAAGTGCAGCACGACAAGGCTGATGACTGGATAGAGGACACATGTGTAGGGAAGAAGAGGCAGAGGAAGGGTGTGGGAAGAGCTGGGCAGTGGGAGAAATAGAACCTGCAGAAGACTGTGCGTGGTTCTGCTGCCTCACAGTGGAGAGTTGAGCTCAGCCCTTCACAGCCCAATGGGCCTTTATGCTGTAAGTCTTACTAGCCATGTGACAGCAGTCTGCATGACACCTGGAAAAGCCTGCTTATGGATGGGTTTCTAAATGGACTGCCTGAGTCCACAAGTTAGACACAAATATTTGACCTCAAATGTTTAGGCATAAAGTTTTTAAAATGCAAAACTTAACCTCATATTTTATAAGATCATCTTGATAGCAAATGCATCTGAAGCTCTCACCATCAGTGTTATGGCAAGGAACATTCAATTGTGCATGAGGGTTCGCTTCCATTCTTCAGCCACACCCATTTTCCAGGCCTCTGCACAATAAAGGAACTGTGGGTGGGAATTCCTCAGCAGTCAGTAGCTTCCAATGTGGCCACAGTAGCTTCCAATGGTCTCCAACACTGCAGAAGATGAAAAGTGCCCTAGGCAGGAGCAGAACTGAAGACCAGAAGGGGAGGAAGGATCAGGACAGGGAGAAGGAGCCAAGGCCTCTGGGTCCCTTGGTGTTACCCGGGTACAACCTTGCTATGCCATGAAGGTTAGACTAAAATATGAGGCAGGACCATTCAAAGGACCTTCACAGGGCTCACCCAGAGGCTGAAGCATTGATGGGGAGAGAGTAGCCTTGTGAGGTTGGGCAGGAAGACCACAGACAGGCTTGTGTTTCAGGTTAATGGTTTGGGCTGCAGTGTAGAGAACCTCTACTTTCCACCCAAGAGCCAGACATCTAGGACAGAATCATTAGTCTTTCCACTCTTTAACAAGCTGTGAATTGTGAGTGCACATGTGTGGATGTATATACAATCTGTTCAGTCATACAACACATGTTAACAGCAAACCACAGCAGGAGCTTCTGAAGGAGGCAGGCACATCACCTCATTCAGCAGATAAGAAAACAAAACTTGAAGCAATCAATGACCTGCCCACTGTCACCCAAGGCTAGTAAGTCACACATAGGAGGCTGGCCCCAGGTAGGTCACTCTTATAAGGCTAGCCCTGGTTAGGTTACTCCTATGAGGCTGGCCCTGGATAAGTTATTCCTATGAGGCTGGCCCTGGGTAGGTAGCAGCCTGCCCCTTCCTCAGTCTTCACTTCTGCTCTCCTCTGAGGACAACCAGTGCTCTGTCTTTTTTGCAATTTCAACAGTTTAACCACTGTTTCCTGCTTTGAAGTTAAAGACAGTGTTTGGGCTTCAGTCAACAGGCCTCTGCCCTGGCACTTGGAGTCTGACATCAAACCAGCATGATTCTGTATCCTGTTCTCATTGCTTCTTTGTTGATCTAATGCCAATTTCTGATTTTTAAGACTTTGTACTACAGAAGCAATCTTTGTAATATGCCCTCTTCAATTAAAGCAAAATTGCTTTCACCAAGAATTTTCAGTTTTTGAAAATTTCAATGGTGGTGAAGAATTTAGTCCATTTTTTTGGTAATCACTAAGTTCCAGGAACTTTCACATGTATTTTATTATGACAACCTCCAATCCACCTGCCACTTAGATGTCATTGTTATTATCATTTCCCATTTATAAGTTCACAAACTTTACTACACCTAAGTCTAAGGTCAGGCTGCTAACCAAGTTAACATAGCTATAGCTCGTGCCACAGAGTCAAGCGTGGCTAGCAAGGGCCAGCTGAACATGGCGGTGGTACCCACAGCTGCTTCTGCCAGGTCCAGTGTGGCATCGAATGTTTGCCCTGCAGCCTTGTCATGGGCATTAGGCCTTTCCACCCTCCCTCTGGGATTGTCCTGTCAGATTCCAAAGGCTCTGCCATCCATCTGCCACTGTGTAGAGCTGGTCTATTTTGTTTCCTTTTTGGTGACAGGAGGGAGATGACACTGAGGATTTATTTAAGTCAGAGTGAGTTCTCCTGTCTTCAGAGGCTTTCCCTCGACACGCGCTCACACTCACTTCTGGAGGAGGACCTGTGTCCACAGAGGTCAAGACCGCACACACATGGGTCAGCAGAGGCAAGACACCTCTGCTTGTCCCCCCCACCTGGAATATGTGACAGCCTACACCTAGGATGCTTCAACCTGAAGCTAACAGGAAGCCTGTCTCTGTCATGTCAGAGAAACTCCTGCAGACGGGAGAGCCAAGGGGAAGCAGCAGGAAGTGAAGTCTGGGTTTGGCAACTGCAGAATGAGATGTCATGTAAGAAGGTATGTGTCAGCCAGGGAGGCACCATGGTTTCTGACCCTTGATGCTGAGGAGTGCCTGGAGTCAGCTGGTTTGACTCTCTTGCTTTGAGAAACTGAGGCCCCAAGAAGTAGCTGCCACAGGTTCACAAGGGCCCACGCCAGAGCTGTAGCTCACCCCTTCGGGTGAAAACATGAGACAAGGCAGAGATGCATGGCCTCCAGCGATTGCTCGAAGTCGCTCATATTTTCCAGGCCATAACTTTCTCTATTAAGCTAGGACTCCTGTTAAAATCAAAACCACACTGGATTCAGCCCCTATAGAGATATCTGTGGCTTTAATTCTAAGAGAAGCTGATGTTAGCAGAGCCAGTACAAGCTCTCCAAGAGCATCCTGTCAACATACTATGCATATTGAGACTTAGAGTGTTTGTGTCTTCTCCAGGAATTGTCTAGTTCTGATGGAGCTTTGAGGTCTTCCCTGCCAGCTCTACTGATGACAAAACTCTTATCTCTTCCCAGCCATCCTGCCCTGCCTCAACAGAGACTAACTTCAGTGTGGAAAACCTATCAGATCAAGGGTTACTTTCAGTTAGAATCTACAGCAAGTTCACATCAGCCTCTTCTGTCCACAGCTGTCGGCTACTCCACAGACCACCTTAGCTGAGTCCATAGGATTACAAGGACAAACCTACCCTGGACCCTGGCTGGTGTCATGGATATGTAGCCTGGTCCACTCAGATGGGCCGTGAGCTTGGTTTAATGGTCTGCTGGTGCTGTTTTAAGCTTTCTGGAGTTTTTAAATAAGAGATTCTGCAGGTTCAGTTTGCACAGGGCTACAAAAATTGCACAGGTAGTCCTGCATGAAGATTATGCCAAAGTATATTCTAAAAGTGCCACACATGGCCTTTCTCCTTCCTTTGTCCTCTCAGGCCGTCACCTCATGGAAATGACTGGATGTGCTAACACGACTCACAGAACTCAAGAAGGTGAAAGCTTTTACCTGCCTGTTTATTATGAAAGATGCAACTCAAGAACAGCTGAATAAAAGAAATGCCTGGGGCAATGTAGAAGAGGGAGGCTCACAGCCTATAAGCCCCATACAGGTGATATCTGCCTGCCTGCTAGCCTGGAGGTTCTTGAACCCCATCATTTAGGTTTTTGTCTTTATTTTTTTTTCTATTTGTTCTTATTAGTTGTACATGACAGTAGAATGTGTTTTGACATATTATACACATAAGGAGTATAACTTCCCATTCTTGTGGTTGTACATGATTTGGAGTTACACAGGTAGTATATTCACATGTGCACATAGGGAAGTAATGTCGGACTCATTCCACTGTCTTTCCTATTTCTTCACCCACCACTGCTTCCCTTCATTCTGCTTTGTCGAATCCAGTGAACTTCTTTCATTCTTCCATAGCCCCTGCTTATTGTGGCTTCATTCCATAGGTAAGATTCGTCACATCATTGGTTGCTGGGGTCTAGCCCCAGCAATGGATCCAGGAGTCCTGAAGGAGGAGTGCGTCTGCGAAAGAAGAAGAGTCGGGCCTACAGATTGCAAGTTACCAGCAGCCTCCTGAAAAAAAACTGCTGCCTCTAGAGGAGCCTTTATTTTTATACCTTTTTTTAAACAAGTGTGTGGTTTTTTTTCAAGTAGTTAATGGATATCCTCAAAGCCTGAAACTTCTTTTGTTTACATGATTTTCAAGAGTTATAATCTTTTCTGACATGCTGATTACCTAAGATATTGAGTACATTGTTAAAAATATATTTCTATAACTTTAGGCAATCATGATTAAGCTTTTACATATTTCACCTCAATAAGTAGGTGCTAGGATACACAGCTAGACTACATAACTCTTGACCTATTATTAACTACTAACTTCTAAGCATACCTATAATTATTTCATCAACCTTTAACTATAAAGCATATCTATGATTATTGGTAAGCTTTCTTACTTCTAAACTAAAATCCCTGTAAAACACCCTTAAAATAGTGAAAGTCTTGTGCTGGGGATGTGGCTCAAGCGGTAGCATGCTCACCTGGCATGCATGTGGCCCGGGTTGGATCCTCAGCACCACATACAAACAAAGATGTTGTGTCTGCCAAGAACTAAAAAATAAATATTAAAATTATCTCTCTCTCTCTCTCTAAAAAATAAATAAATAAATAAATAAATAAAGCATACCTATGATTATTGGTAAGCTTTCTTACTTCTAAACTAAAATCCGTGTAAAACACACTTAAAATAGTGAAAGTCTATTACTTAAAAAGCCTACTACTCTGAAGTGCCTCTAAAATATAACTATATTAATTTTACATTATTTTATTTTTAATTTCCAAGGTAATTTTCTTTTTTTCATATGATCTATTTAACTGATTTTTAAAAAGAGTTTCCTTGATCCTTGGTCAAAGCACACCAATTCTTATGTCTTTGTAATCTTTAACTAAAGGGCAGGCTTTGCACCTAAAACCATTTGTCATTTATATAAACTATGTGTTTTCCATTCTCATCATGAATTCTCATGTAAGGCAAAGGAGGGTCTGTTGGTGGGGGGAACATATGTTGCACAGGTTTTGACTTTAGAATGGGGGTTTGACATAAATTTTAAGCTTTTCTCAGGAACCTCGATTTGCAATCTTTTTCCTGTGAATTTCTTGAGGAATAACACTATTGTTTGTGTCCTGAGAGATATTGAAACATACCTTGGGGAATGTCTTAATTGTATGCTTAGTCTCATTCTGGGAATTTTCCTGCATTCTCAGGCAATACATACTTTTATTATTGATTAACATATGCCATTTTTTCCATATCATGAGTATTATAAACAAGTGGCCAGGTATCTTGGTTCGAACCAACATGGTGTGTGTGAAAGTGATGTAATTTTGAAATGTCCTGGTAATTTCTTATTTGGCCCATTGGTGAACAACTTAGGGGCATGTGTGACTTTCCAAATTTTCTTTCTGTGAGTGATATATTTCATTCGATTATAGTCAGAGAATATGCTTAGTTTGATTTCAATCCATTTAGACTTAGGATTAGTTCCAGCTTCCAGATGGTGTGGTCCTGCCATAGCATCCCCATGGTTCTGGCTTCCAGATGGTGTGGTCCTGCCACAGCATCCCCCACACTGTGATCTTCTCAGACAGCAATCAAGAGCAGGAACACCTTCACCAATTGGTCATGATCGATTAATGCTATCTCTAGCCTGGCAGGAGCTCCCTGGAGGGAAGTGGAGCTAAAGGTCCCAACCTTCCAATCAAGGGTTAGTCTTTTTGGTGACCAGTCTGAATCCAGAAGCTAGCTAATAGCTTGCTTAGAAAGATCACTTCAACAGAACCAGTGGCCACCCAACCCCCTCCTCACTCAGGAAAGTCCCAGGGTCTTAGGATCTCTGTGCCAGAAAGTGGAGACAAAAATCATGTACCATTTTACTGGTGTCCCCAGCCTTGTACCAGTGGGATATAACAGTACATGCAGTGACAACAGAACCCCAAGCACACAAAGCAAAACCCAGATCTCAAGGGAAAAGCAAGTGGCTTAACAAAGCAGTGATTTGAGTACTCCACCTTGGATAATTCATAGAACAATGAGACAGAAGCCCATCAGGAAACAGCACCCCGTTGAGGATAACACAGAACAAGGAGACAGAAGACCAACAGGAAACAGAAAAGACTGAAAAACCATGTAACCAGCAAGGCCCAACAGACATTTACAGAATGCTTCTCCAATAACAGCAGAGTCTGCTTCCCTCCACGGCAGGAGAACATCATAAATTAGGCCATGAAACTAATCTTAAGTCTAAATGAATTGAAATCAAACTAAGCATATTCTCTGACTACAATAGAATAAAATATATCACTCACAGAAAGAAAATTTGGAAAGTCACACTGCACAAAAATTAAAGAACATGCCCCTAAGTAGTTCACCAATGGGCCAAATAAGAAATTACCAAGATATTTCAAAATTACAACATTTTCACACACACTATGTTGGTTTGAAACAAGACACCTGGCCACAGCTGAGGCTCCAACTGTTGTTCTGAAGGACATTTGAAAATGATAGTTTATCTTGCAATGGGGCCAGAAGTTGGGCCACAACTTATTATGCAGATGTGAGCAAGTGTTTTGGTACTCTGTGGCTATCTGCAAATGTGTCACAATTGCACAGATGACCAGGATAGCAGGTCTGCCAGCATCTCAAGGGATGACTCAGCCTCTCATTGAACATACAATGAAAGATAGTTTGCTGAGCTGAATTCAACATTACTGGCTAATATTTCAAATTTCATGAGAAGCTGGTTTCCAAAATATGGATACCATGGTACCTTATAGGAGTGCCACAGAGGATGTGGACATCCTGGGAATGCTACACAGGACACAGATGTCATGGGACCTCATGGGAGGACATGGAAGTTCTGGGAGTGCTGCAGAGGACTCAGACATCATGGAAGCACCAGAGAAGATGGAGACATCGTGTGCCATGCTTTAAACAATCTCAAGTTCTTAAACATTCTTCTTAGACATTAAATTTGGGCTCCAATTGATTTCTGATGCAGGCATCTCATTCCAATCTATGCTTCTTACACAACTCTGGCCTGTGCATCTTGAAAGCTGCTGTGCTTTTGAGTACAAAGAGCAAAGTAGAATCCACCCCAACTATCCAGCTGGCCCCTGAGTTGAGCAGATATCAGCATGGGGGTCTGGAGAGAGAGCCCCACTAGCATGGTCATCTGAGAATTTCAGCATTATGAACATGATTCCCATGTGAGACTAGAACAGGTTTGGCATCAGTAAGAGCAGGAGAAGGAAAAGTAGGCACAAATCTCCATCATGTCAGATTAGGCTCTGACTTCCTATATAAGATTCCTATAGCATAAGAATGAATATCAAGAATCAATAAATAGGATGGATTCAAGCTAAAAAGCTTTTTCTCAGCAAAAGAAACAATAAGTGAGGTGAATAGAGAGCCTACAATTTGAGAACAAAGACATTCTTTGATTTTTTTTTTTTTTTTTTTTTTTTTTGGTGGTGCTGAGGATTGAACCCAGGGCCCTGTGCATGTGAGGCAAGCACTCTACCAGCCCAGCATTGTTTGAATTGGTAAGTCCAAAGATACAATGTTATTGAGGGCATACAAGGAATCCTGGTGGAGGGTGACAGAGACACTTGCTCCCAGTCCGGCTCTGCCCTCATGGACACTGAGCAAGTCCCTCTTGTCTCCTCCAAAAACTGAAGTGGAGCCACTAAAATCCAGAATTTCTGAATTGGTAGGGAACTAAAAGCCATCTTAGGCTAATGAGCTAGAGAGTCACTTCTTAAGAGGGTTTTAAAAGGGTATCAAACAAATTTATTCTTAGTAAACTGAATACATATGAGCAGGTAAAAATCCAACAATACAGCAAACACAGCAGAATGACTGATTAGGGACAGGCAGATGGACAGGAGAGCTGACCCAAAAGGAAGATGAGGAAAAGCCACAAGGGCCCAGTGAAAGATCCATCTGGATCTCTGACTTTGCATAATGAAATATTATATAAAGAGTAGACTTAATTTAGGTGACACTGTTGGCCAGAACAAACAGCAATAAAGTAGAAATGATTACAACAAGTCAATCACATTTATCCCTTTGAGCACACAATGTGCACACAGCGTGCTGTGCACGTGATTTTATCCAGGTCCCAGATCCTCCAGACTGGCTTTCAGTAGTGATAAGCTGAAAGGCAGGAGTCTAAGCATCCCTTGAATGTCTACAACACAAAGAGGGGCCACCTGCAACCACTTCTCACAAGCAGTGGGAAATTGTGCTGGCACGTTTCTGCTCCTGTGTCCCATTCAGGGTGGAATTGTCCCCTCCCCCAAACCTGCATGTTTAAGTATTAGCCCCTCTCTGAATGTGGCTTATTGATTCCAACTGGAAATAGGCTCTTGCTGGTGCAATTCATTAAGACAAAGTCAAAGTGCAATAGGGCAGTCCTGATACAATATGCCAGTATCCTCATTAGAAAAGGGAGTTTGTGCATGCATGGAGAGCACATTGCACTGAGGTCATGCTTGGGTGATACTTCCACTGCCCAGGAGCTCCAAATATGGCCAGCATACCATTGCAGACAGGAGGGAATTTGTCATGGTCCTCAGATGAGCAGGTCCCACCAACAACCTGATCTCTGAACTCCAAGAACTTGAGACAATGCATTTCTGTTGCTCAAACCATCTGGTTTGTATAATGTTTTTACAGCATCCCTATGAAATGAATATAAGCCTGCAATTTCCATTAATGAATGAAGAATAACAACTTACACTGACAGTAAGCTCATTGATCAGAAAGTTGCCTCTACTTATGAACCAAGTGTACACATGGAGGGCTTGGCCTCCTCACCTGGAAGCTACACAGCTACAGGATATTGCTCAGCCTGCAGAGCCTGGAACTTGGACATAGCCCTACCAGGGGCATCCAAGATGAGCTCATCTTGAGATCCTTAACTTCATTGTCTCTACAAAGACCCATTTCCAAATTAAGCCACATTCAAATGCTTCTGGTACAACACACACACACACACACACACACACACACAAACACACACATGAGGCCATACCCAATATACTACATTATCCAGGACTCAAGGTCATCTTTCATTCTCTTCTACCAGTGGGAAATATAAGGTTACTCCTGTTCCCAGAGTGGCCATGGGGTGACTAGAAGATGAGCTAATGGAGCGGCAGAGGGCACCTTGGCCATCTGTGCCCTCAAGCAGCCTACATGTGTTTTGTTCCATCTTATGCCCAGCTGCCAGTGGACCACTTGCAACTTACAAGAGATTGCCAGCAGGTTCATCCCTCTTGTGAACCAGAATGTTACAAAGCTGCAGCCCATCATGGACATGGCTACTAGGCTGATGCCTGAAGTCGGGTGTGACCTCTCTACCACGGCCCAGTAGACTGCCTGAGCAGCTTCTAAAATGATGTATTTTCTTTGTGCCAACAGCTTGTCTATGTGCCTAAATCCTAAGGGCCTACGCTGTTGGAGGTGACATGAGCCACACATACAGCATGTTTTCCTACCATAGAATCTCCAGCCCAGAGTCTGTCAAGTTGGGATGGGTGGACTGCTTGCTGGAACAGCCTGAACTTGCTGCAGAGCTGTGTCCTACTCAGGGCTGCCCATGAAGCTGGACTTCCACATACTTGGTGTATGAGCATCTTTCTCAAGAATGCCATGCTCTACCTCCAGGAAGTGGGAGGTTGCTGGGTAGAACCTTGCTTGAGTTAGGACACCATCTATTTGACTTCTGCAGGGAGTAGGCTGGAGAGTCACGTGTGGACAAAAGGTAGCCTCTACCTCAGAGTGGTGGTCATCTTTGCCATCCCTCCAGGAGCAAAGCATCGTGTGGTTGGACTGTCCTGGCAAGGCGTGGTGGTCAGAGAGAGGTGCAAGGCTCACTCGTGAGTAAGGGAAAGTTCTGAATTTGAACTGGAGAAGATCCAGGACTAGGTAACCATGGAGGGCACATGTTCTTTAAGGTGTCTATTAAACTGATGTTGAGATGTGCAGCTCAGTACCTTTGTGGACTCTGACTTAGTGAGGGTGACTACTGCTGTTGCTTGGTCACTGTGTGGACAGATATTGAAGCTTGTTGTTATAAATCAAGAGCCCCCCCCTTTTTTAGTTGTTCACAATATCTTTATTTGTTTATTTATTTTTATGTGGTGTTGAGGATCGAACCCAGGGCCTTGCACATGCCAGGTGAGCACTCTACCTCTGAGCCACAACCCCAGCCTCTCAAGAGTACTTCTTGTAAGGGTTTTGACTCTGGGGAAGCATAATCATATGATTGTCACAATAGGTACAAAGAAAGCATTTGGCAAAATACAGCAACATGAAGATCATTCTCAAAACACTAGAAAAACAGAGTATACCTCAACATTGTAAAAGCTATCTATGTTAAGCCCAAGGCCAACACCATTCTAAATGAAGAAAAATTGAAAGCATTTCCTCTAAAAACTGGAACAAGCCAAAGATGCCTTCTTTCATCACTTCTATTCAACATAGCCCTTGAAACTCTAGCTAGAGTAATCAGACAGACAAAAGAAATTAAAGAATTATTCATAGGAAAAGGAGAACACAAACTATCACTTCTTGCCAATGACATAATTCTATATTTAGAAGATCCAAAAATTCCACCAGAAAAACTTTTAGACCTAATAAATGAATTCAGGAAAGTAGCAGGATATAAAAATCAATACCCTTAAATCAAGTGCATTTCCATACTAAGTTATGAATACACTGCAAGAGAAATTAGGAAAAACACTCCACTCACAATAGCCTCAATATATAAACAAATAAACAAACAAATAAATAAAGTAGTTGGGAATTGACCTAAAAAAAGAGGTGAAGGACCTCTATAATGAAAACTATAGAATGCTAAAGAAAGAAATTGAAGAAAACCTCAAAAGTTGGAAAGATCTCCCATGATTTTGGATAGGCAGAATTAATATAGTCCAAATGGCCAAACTACCAAAACTGTTATACATATTCAATGCAATTTGTATTAAAATCCCAATGGCATTCCTCATAGGACTAGAAAAAGCAATCATAAAATTCATTTGGAAACATAAGAGATCCAGAATAGCCAAAGGAATCCTTAGCAAGAAGAGTGAAGCAGAAGGCATCACAATACCAGACCTTAAATATACTACAGAACAACAGTCACAAAAATGGCATGGCATTGGTACAAAAATAGACATGTAGACCAATGGTACAAAATAGAAGACACAGAGATAAAAACCACATAAATATGGTTATTTCATACTAGACAAAAACATACATTGGAGAAAAGATAGACTCTTCAATAAATGGTGCTGGGAAAACTGGAAATCCATACATAGCTAAATGAAATTAAGCCTCTATACTTCACCCTGCACAAAAATCAACTCAAAGTGGATCAAAGACTTTCACACTAGAATAGATACCTTTCACCTAATAGAAGAAAAAGTAGGCCCAAATTTTCATGATGGTGGCTTAGGACCTGACTTCCTTAAGAAGACTCCCAAAGTGCAAGCAGTAAAATCAAGAATCAATAAATGGCATGGATTCAAACGAAAACACTTCTTCTCAGTAAAGGAAACAATCAATAATGTAATGAGAGAGCCTACAGAATGGGAGGAAGTCTTTACTACATGCACCTCAGATAGAGCACTAATCTCCAGGACATATATAAAGAACTCAAAAACTTAACACCCTAAAAACAAATAATCCAATCAATAAATTGGCTAAGGAACTGAAAAGACACTTCACAGAAGAAGAAATATAATCCATTAACAAACAAATGAAAAAGAAATGTAAATCAAAACTACTATAAGATTTCATCTCAATCAGATGGCAATTATCAAGAATACAAGCAATAATAAGTGTTGGCAGAGATGTGGGGGAAAGGACACACTCATACATTGCTGGTGGAACTGAAAATTGAGGCAACCACTATGGAAAGCAGTATGGAGATTCCTCAGAAAACTCAGAATGGAACCACCATTTGACCCAGCTATCCCATTCCCCATTTTATACCTTGAGGACTTAAAATCAGCATACCACAGTGATGTGGCCACATCAGTGTTTATTGCAGCTCAATTCACAATAGCTAAACAATGAAACCAACCTAGATGCCCTTCAACCAATGAATGGATAAAGAGAAGTGATACATTTAAATAATGGAAAATTATTCAGCCATAAAGAAGAATGAAATTATGGCATTTGCAGATAAATGGATGGAACTAGAGAATATCATGCTAAGGGAAATGAGCCAATTCCTCCAAAACAAAAGATGAACATTATCTCTGATAAGCATATACTGATTCATAGTGGGGTGGGGAGGTAGGGAAGAATGAAGAAACTTTGGTTTGTGTAGAGGACTGTGAAGGAAGGTTATGACTGCAGGGATGGAAAGGACAGTAGAATGAGTCATACATAATTACCCTACGTACGTCTATGATTATACAACTGGAGTGACTCTGCACCATGTACAACCAGAAGAAAGAGAAAGTGTGCTTCATTTGTGTACAATATGTCAATATGCCACATATAACTAATTTGAACAAATAAAATAAATAAATATATGAGGTAGAACCACAAGGCAGGGTAGTACACACCTGAAACTCCAATGACTCTAGAGGCTGAGGGAGAAGAGCTCAAGTTTGAGGCCAACCTCATCAATGTAACAAGATCTTTTCTCAAAATAAAAAAAAAAAAAACATAAAAAGAACTGGGGATGTAGCTCTGTGTAAAATATCCCTGGGTAAAATCCCCAGTTAAAAAAAAGAAAGGTAGCAGAATACAACAGTCACTAATATGGCATTATGTAAAAATGTGGATGTGTGGATGTGTAACCGATGTGATTCAGCAACTTGTATTTGGGGTAAAAATGGGAGTTCATAACCCACTAGAATCAAATGTATGAAAGATGATATGTCATGAGCTTTGTAATGTTTTGAACAACCAATAAAAAAAGAAAGAAAAGTAGGTGGGGTCTTTAAGAGGTGATCAAAGCAATCAGAGCTTCATCCTTGTGTAGGGTGGATCCATATGAGAGCTTTGTCTTTGTGCAGGGTTGATCCATTTTAGAGCTTTGTCCTTGTGCACGGTTGATCCATTCATATCCTGAACAGATTAATGAGTTTATTGGTTAACTTGAGAAGGGTTGATCCATCTATACTATGAGCAGATTAATGGACTTATGGGCTATCTTGAGAGTGAGGCTGCTATAGAAACCAGCTATCTGGAGAATCCCAGTCCCTTCCCTCACTATATGATGTACTGAGCCATCTCAATATTCTGCCGGCAAAAAGGCCATCACTAGATTCAGCCCTTTAATCTTGGACAAGAACCTTGAGCCAAATAAACTTCTTTTCTTTATAAAACAAACAAACAAACAACATTTCATCTGAAACATGAATAGAATATAAAGGCTAAGAGAGCTCTTAACTTCTTTTTTGTGGGAAAAATGGCAAAATCATATTCCACATTTTCAGCCTTTAAACAAACCAGGCTCTGCTTATTACTTTCCAAAAATACATTTAAATTCCCATCCCAGTATAAAGAGTAACACAAAATTTTATGTATAACTTATTGATAACAGGTTACCCTTATCCAGTTATAAAACATTAAATATCATAAATAAATATCAATCAAATTTGTTATTTCTATATAAACCTGAAAGAGACTATTGCTACAGACAGTTTTAGAGAACATCATCTTGGTAAAGGGCTCTACCAAGTCTTACATTTTAAAAGGCTTCTATTCTGTAAGAACATGAATATATCCAAAATATGAAAAAGCTAGTAATGGTTAATGTCACAATTAACTGTTTAACTTTTAAAGTAAAATTTAGAATCCATAGTGTATAAAAATTATAATCATGGGTTTGCATGTTATCAGGACTAGCAAAAGTGAAAGGATAGCTTTCAATCTCTTAAACATTTAGGAAACACTGTTAATAATCAGAAACAGACATAGTTAAAACAGATATAAGCCAGGTTTTTAAATGGCAGTGTGGCCCTTTTATGTCAGATACAATGTAGGAAAGAGAACACTTATTGGTTACGACACTGCCCAGAGTCCTCAGGAGTGGCTAGTGAGAATGTGGCCAGCAGCTCCCAGGAGGCTCTAGGGCAAGAGATGCAAAGGTTATGATGGCCTGTGCTGCCCAGAATCCTTCAGGACCTGCAGTTCCTACAGCCCTCTGCATTGAGGGCAGCATGGACCAAATGACAGATTGCATGACCAGAGCCCTAAGGGACCTGCAGCTTACAGAGACCTCTGCAGTGAGGTCTGTGTGGGCAGAATGACAAACTGTGCTTCTCATATCCCTTGGGTGTCTGCTGTGCCCAGGAGCTTCTGGGTTGAGGGCTGCAAAGGCAGAACACCAGGCTCAATGCAGGGTATGTCCTCACTGCCTATAACTCACAGAAGTTTCTGTGATGAGAGCATTAGTACCTAGACTCTCCAGGGTACCAGGGAAAGCATGGGTCTGCAGTTCTTGTGGTCCTCCCAGTAGGGCTGTGCAGGCAAACACTAGACTACATTATCCAGAATCCTCATGAGCTGTACCTTCCTCTGTGGTGATCAAATCATTAGCCTACATTACCTACAATCCTCAGGGGCTATAGCTCCCAGAACCCTCTGTGGTGAATGGGCAAAATACAGGACTATGTTACCCACAAATCTTAGTTCCAGCATCTCCCAGGATCCTCTGTGATGAGAATTGTAGAAAACAGAACTTAACTATACTACCCAGAATCATTTAGGGACATGTTGCCTGGGTGAGCATGTGGCCTGCAACTCCTAGAGGCCTCCACAGCAAAGGCTTTTCATGCTAAAGGTCAGATTACACTACCCATAATTCCTGGGGATACCCTGATGACTGTGAAGCCTAAAGTCCAAGAACCCTCCACAGTGAGTTCTGCATTACCAAGGTAAGCATGTGGCTTGCATTTATCCTGGCCCTCACAGGAGGCATGCAGGCAAAACACTGACTTGCATTACCCAGAATCCTCAGGAAATTGCAGCCCCCAAAATACTCTGTGGTGAGGGCTTCAGGGTAGAGAACTGAACTACACTACTCAGAATTCTTGGAGATGTCCAGGTGCCTGTGTGGCCTGCCACTCAGAGGCCTCCACAGTGAGAGCTGTGCGGGCTGAAGGCAAGAATACACTACCAGAATCCCCCAGGGCCTGCAGCTCCCAGACATCTACCTCTTGAGGACTGCATGGGCAAGATTTGTATTGCACCACCCAGACTCCTCAGGGGTGTCCAGGCAGGCTTGTGGTGTGCTGATACTGGGAGCCTTGATGGTGGGGTTTACTTAGGTAGGATGGTCTGCACTGCCCAGAAAAATCAATAGCCTGCAGCTCTAGACCTCTGAGGTCATGAATGCTTGAGCATAGTGGACTACAATACATAGAATTCCTGGGGCCTCAGAGCTGTGAAAAGCAACTATAGTGTGGGCTGCACCAACCCAGCACCAGGCTACAATGTCCATGATCCTGGGGGTTCTGAAGCACCCAGATGCCTCTGTAGTGAAGGCTGCATGGGATATGAGGGTAATTCTGCTACTTGCAGTTCCCCATAGGCTTCTGGAGTGAGGGCTACATGGGAAGAACACCAGTCTCCACTGCCAGGGTCCACCAGGGCACTTGGGATAGCATGTGGCACACAGCTCTGATGATCCTGCCTGGTGAGGGCTGTGTGGGCAGAACACCAAATTAGACTGTCAAGAATCTCTGGGAATAATTGCAACTCCTAGAGGCATTCATGGTGAGAGCTGGGAAACAAGGAAAGATAATTCAATCTAGAATGCCCCAGGGCAAGGGGTGCACCCTGCAGCTCCCAGAGGCTGCTGGGGGGTCGTGTGAGCTCAGGGTCTCACAACCTTGAAAGCAGTCAAGATGGGCTGGGATTTCACTGCTTTTCTTAAAACCCATGACGTTAAAATTCGGCAGTCCTTGGCTACATCACTCACTCAGTCACATGTCTACACTTTGCAGAGGCCTCTGTGTGGAACTGCTTTTGGCCTCCTGCCCTTGGGCACAAAAGTGAAGTGTCCAGGGTCTCCCTGCAGGTGCTCATGTCTGTGCCTCTGCCTGCCTGGACCCTGGCTACAGCAGTGTGTGGCCTGGTTGAGTCCAGGGACCCGGGTCTCAGTGTCTTGGCCTCCTGTTTCTCTTCTCCTGAGATTCCACTTCTGGTGATGGCACAAATAAACACAGCCAGACTTAGTTAAAGAAGTGGGAATAGATCCTATTCAGTAATAGCTGAGGCTACAGAAAGGCGCTGAGAGAAATAAGAAAGACTAGCCACCCTACTACCACTGCAGGTTAGCAGAAGCCTGCACTAGGCGTGGCCATCAGGGAGTGGTGCCTGTGCACATGAGCAGAGTCTGGCTCTGGGCGTGGTCATCAGGAGTGGTGTCTCTGCCCATGAGCAGAGGCCTGCACTGGGCGTGGCCATCAGGGAATGGTGCCCCTGTGTATGAGCAGAGTCTCACACTGGGCGGGGTCAGCAGGGAACAGTGGCTCACGTTCCATCTTTGTCCTTCCTTCTTCAGGGTGAGGACTAGAGCTCTTGTCTCAGGAAAAATTGCCAGCGTGCTGGGTCAACCACCAGGGAGTGACAGACCTGCCTCCAGGATACACACAGCTTGAGGGTACTATGGGTCATGTGTGTGGGGATGCGGAGCTCCTCCTCAGACCTGATTCGGCTCTGAGGATGTCCTCCTAGCTTGAGGCCGCTGGGTCCTCCCTGTGTGTCAGGTCTCAGGTGATATTCCCAGGTCTGGGACCCTGGGTCCTCCGTGTGTGCCTCGGGTCTGAGGAGATACTCCCAGGTCGGGACGCTAGGTCCTCCCTGTGCCTCATGTCTGAGGAGGCCCTCCCAACTCCGGGAGCCTGAGTCCTCTGTGTTCCTTGGGTCTGAGGAGGTCCTCCCAGCTCGGGGACCCTGGGCATTTCCTGTGCCTGGGGTCTGAGGAGATACTCCCAGCTTAGGGATGCTGGGTCCTCCGTCTGCATCATGTCTGAGGAGGTCTTCACAGCGCGGGGACCCTGGGTCCTCCGTGTGTGTCAGGTCTGAGGAGATCCCCCAGCTCGGGGACCCTGGGTCCTTCATGTGCCTGGGGTCTTAGGAGATACTCCCACCTCAGAGACGCTGAGTCCTCTGTGTGCCTTGGGTCTGAGGAGGTACTCCTAGCTCCAGGACCCTGGGTCCTTGGTGTGTCTGGTGTCTGAGAAGGTCCTCCCAGCCCAGGGACCCTGGGTCCTCCGTGCACCTTAGATCTGAGGAGATATTCCCAGCTTGGATATTCTGGGTCCTCATTGTGCCTGGGATCTGAGGAGATAATCCCAGCTCAGGGAACCTGGGTATGCCATGTACCTGGAGTCTCCCAGCTCAGGGACCCTGGGTGCTCCATGTGCCTCCTGTCTGAAGCAATACTCCACCAGCTTGGCACCCTAGGTTCTCTGAGCACCTCTGGTCTGAGGAGGTAACTCCTAACTTGGGTACCCTGGTGGGTCAAATGTATGGGAGGAGAGTTGCCTTCTCAGCAGACTCAAGCATACTCCCACCTTGGAGACAATGTGGTTCATGTGTATGCGGACTTGGAGCTTTCTCTTAGAGCAGACTCAGGAGTACTCCCAGCTTGGGGACACTTTGTGTTGTGTCTATAGGGACTTTAGGGTCCCTTCTCTTTAGCCTCAGTGAGACTCACAGCTTGGGGACACTGTGGATCAAGGCTATAACTCTGTTCTAAGACCAGCTGTGGGTCAAGGCTATAGGGACACCTAGAGCTCCATTCTTTTCAGACCATCCTCAGGCAGATAACTGACTTGGAGACACTGTGGGTCACGTGTGTAGGGTCATCCCAAGCTCCCTTCTCCTCAGAGCAACCTCAGAGGGATGCCTCACTTGGGGACACTGAGTCAAATCTACAGGGATGCTCTTCTCAGACTAGCCTTAGAGAGATCCTGGCTTGAGGATTCTGTGGGTCATGTCTATAGGCATGCCTAGAGCAGCCTCAGAGAGATCTTCCAGAAACTTCTGGATAAATAGGCGGCAGGTGAGGAAAAGGGAAGTGTGAAGAGAGGGCAGATTCACTCCCTGCGCCCATTTGAGAGCTGAGGAGGGAGCCTTGCTCTCCTTCATTATTTCAGCAAGGTTTACTTTGGGGAAACATCCCTTCAAGAGGCTCTGATTACTTGTCATCAAAACACAGCTACTTGGGGCTGGGGATGTTGCTCAACTGATGGCGCGCTCGCCTGGAGTGCGTGCGGCCTGGGTTCGATCCCCAGCACCACATACCAACAGGGATGTTGTGTCTGCCGAGAACTAAAAATAAATATTAAAAAAATAAAATTCTCTTCTCTCTCTCTCTTTCTCTCTCTCTCTATCTCTCTATCTTTAAAAAAACACAGCTACTTGGATGATTTCTGGCACAGAGGGAGGAGGAATTGTTCTAACTGCTTATTTTTACTGTGTTAAAGCAGGAAAAATATTAAAAAATGGAAAAGTAGATGTATGAAACCCACAAGGTTATTTAAGTTTAAATATGTTATTTCCAATAAGCCAGAATTTGTGAAAAAATAGTTCATGGATTTTATGGAGCTAAATTAATCAAAATTTTGATTAAGAATACATTTTGTCTTTGATTGAGCAAGTCAGTTTATTTGGCATTGCATTTGTAATGGTATACTGTGTTGACATTCTACATCTGCTGAAATATCTTGACTATATAATGCTTTGGTATTATACCACAAAGTTAATTGAGGAAATTAATTTTAATTAATTGAAGTATTTATTTTAAGTAATGATTTCATTCTTTCCTCCTAGATCATGAACATTTTAAGTAAATCCAGAATTTGTTAAAAGTCAGTTAACACTCAACCCTGGACCCCTATGTTCCTGGTTTTTGTCCCAATGGGAGATCTGTAAGCATCATTTTAAACTTTTTAAGCTGATTGATCATTCATAGTTTTCTTATTTTAATCTTTTATTAATGTGTTTTTTTTAACTAGGAAATTACCCATTCCCTCTAGGTTTCCAATTTTATGTAGTAGGTTTCTGCAGTTTGATTTTTAATTTCTTCTCTAACTTTGAACTTCTGCTATTTTTATCAACAATATTTTTAAATATACTTTTTAGTTTACCTTGTTTTGATTGAATTATCTTGTTTGACAGTTCTCATCATCTCAAAAAGTTTTAATTATCTTTTTCTTATTAATATCTTTGGGACAGTGTGTGTAACTTGGTGGCAGAGAACTTGCTTAACATGTGAGAGTCCCTGGGTTCCATTTCAGCACCACACACAGACAATATGTCTTTCACAGGACCCAAGGGTCAGGAGAATTGTTTAAAATATTATGTATTTACACACACACACACACACACACACACACACACACATCTTTTCCAAATTGGGTTGAAATTATTCTAAGAAAATTTGCTAATCAATTTTATAGAAAGAAAGAGGATGGTGATATTTTAAAATTCCACCTATTAATATTACATGATATTCCAGCTTAAAATCACTGAAATAATTACAGTGTGTAAGATAAAAGTCAATTGATTCTTTAAAAACAAAACAGATACATTTACCAAAAATAGACTTTTTTAAACAGACATTTTCTACTTTTTCAAATTTAGAAAGCATATTTGAATATCTTATTATTAAAGTCTTACATTCATCATGTAGTTAGTTTCTCTTACTACTTGCAAGCAAGGGAATTGACCTTCTAATAAGAATGCTTTATATATTGTCAGAAGTTCTTTTTGGAGAACTCTATTAAGTGTTTCTCATATATTCAAAATATCATTCAAAAGCATACCAGTGACCTTTTGATTTCATCAATTTTAATTTCTTTTGAAATAATGTGTGTATATATTAGTACTTACTAAATATTACTTTGTGTAGGAAATGGCCTGATTTCATTTTATATAAATGCTGGTGCTCTATGTGCTTCAAAGGTAGTTTTTAGAATAGAGTTGAGTATAACTCATATTTTGAAATCATTAAAAAAGTACATACACTTTTTACCATATTTTAATGAAGTAATATAAGTGGAGATTAGACATGTTGATATCATGAGCTGAAAAATAATTAAATATAGTTGAATCCTTTTGGGGTGTTCAACATAATAGATTCCACCCTCTTCTATAAATGCCGCAGTTATCTCATATTTTATGCTTGGTTTGGAGTTATTCTTTAAATTTATTTATGGTGATGAGAATTAAGCTGATAACCTTGACTATGTTAGGCAAACAATGAATTTCAGCCCTTTTAAAATATTATATTGAGAAGGGATTTTGCTAAGTTCCTGAGGTATTGAGGCTAGCTTCAAATTTTGTGATCCTCCTGCTTCAGTCTCCAAAATAGCTGTGATTACAGTTCAAAGTGCCTAGTATGGCCTAGAGAATTTTTATGCATTATCATGTTTCTAATTTCTTGTTTTTGACTCCAATACACATTTATTCAACTAAAACAAAACATCTTTAAACATATTTTAACAATGTACAAATACATTCACAATATAATCTGCTGATTAAAAGACTCCAACAAAGTTTCCAGTATCTCAACAGAATTTACAACTGCCTACAATAATTTGTAGATTGGTTTAGTTTACAGTTAAATATATTGCCTTGTTTAAGAAAAATTATTAATACAAATGTATGATTTACAATATTTCCATTATAGCAAGAAAAAATAGATTCATAAAATGTCTTTAGGCATTTATTATGCCAAGTATTTAAATGATTATTTTTACTATGACATAAGAATAATATTCATTTAGTACTAAAAGATTTTATTAGTCCAGAGATCACTGAAGAGTTTCCAGGAAGTTCCAAAATAAAATATGACTATCCTTTCTATGAAATAAATAAAACAGCAGCAATCCCTGGGTATCCCTTAAACATAAACTATAAAGATTCCATTTATTAGTTAGGCCTTAAGTATAAAAATAAAAGAAAATTTTAGAAACTAGTTAACACTACCAGCCTGAATTTGTTTTCACTTGTGCATGTCTAACATAAGCAATTTCAACATGAAGTATATATTTAAAATTAACATTTTTTTCTAACTTTTTAACTCATACACAAACCAAGTGTTTACTCTTAATCATGGAATCAACTTATTTCTGAATATAAGCTATAGAAATAGTATGTAAACACACATACCTTTGAGATATATTAAGAACATCCTATATTCTATGGATCAAAATGCAAATATCTCTGTAACATATGTAAACTAACACATTAATTTGGGATATACCGATACATTACTATATGCATATATATGTACACCATAAAATAAATTCTGACAATGTTCTTAATGATATCATACTTCCCAGCCTCAACTACTAGAAAAAGAAAATTAAAACTTTGTTTAAAAAAACAGTTTTTATAGTAACTTTGCAAGTGAAAACAAAACAAACAAACAAAAATCAATGCTCCTTTTTATACTGGACTGAGCTCTAAACAATTCATAATCAAGAATCTCTTCAGCCATTCCCCAATATCACAGAAAATATAATTTTCTCTCTATTCAAGAAGTCTGTTCATTTCTGGTGTTTTGTCTTAAAAACTGCATTTCAAGATACCAGGTAGCCATGCTAGTTAAATTCTTCCAGCTGCCCACTTGCACCTAATGTAACCATACAGGTTGGCACCCTGTAGCACCACACCCATGATAACCATGCCAACCATTTTACTCTGAGGGAGAAGAAAGCACTAAAGGCAAATATCACTCACAGCACTGTACAGGCAATTAGTCCTAACCAAAAGATTCTTGATTCAACTTTTGAAACAGTTTTATTCTCCTGAGGAGATGCCTTCCTGGGCTCAAACACCCAATGACTCTTTCCATCCTCATCAATATGATTCCACCACCCAAGGCCTACCATCAGTCTCTACCTGTGGCATTCTTCACTGCCCAAAAGTCACGTGACAACAACAAGATAATTGTCACCATACAAGCAATAAAGCTGCTGCTGAGCAATTCAGAGAGAAGATAGACTATAATGGCAGAGACTCAGAAGAACAAATGGAAAAATCATGCCACTGGGTGTCGGATTTTAGATTTTCTTGGTCTATTAGTTGTCTCTTCTTCTGCATCAAACAATGAAACATCTTCAGTGTCATCATTGCTGTCCTGACTGCAAGGCTCTGCCAGCGTCTCCTATTCCTACATGATTGCAGGGTACCCCTACAGGGCAGCTCACAAGGGAGCTGAAGAGGTGCCCGGAGGCCTCACCCCTTTCACTTCCTTGCGTGCATGACGTGCAAGATGGGCCAAGGAAAAAGACCACCCGCACCCCACCCACCACACAGAGCATTTCTACAGCCCAACATCGGATCTGCCCAGCGCTGGGCATTGGTTGAGGATGGGCTTCTTCTCTCCACACCTCCAAGCTTCCCGAGGCCTTCCCTATGAGGGCCTCGGAGCACCCAGATCACCTCCGCGACAACTACCCTTGGTCCTCCATCCTTCCCGCCCACTCAGCTCTTCCTCAAGATGGACAGCCAGAGGGGACACCACACAACCACCCCTGTGTACCCGGCTCACTCCACAAACCCTGCAGGAGGGACCCTTCCACCCGCCAAGCCTAGGCCACCCGCTCTCCGTGCCCACAGCCCCTCGCCTCATGTTTCTAATTTCTTAATAATTTTCTAATCTATATTATAGCCATTTTCTCCTTCTAAATGGTCATCAAAGTCTTTTTTTATTGTTTTGAGAGGATATTTAATGTGAATATACTTTATGATGTGACACATCTGCTCACAATAGGCTATTTCTATTCTAAGAGTATTTTGATTCTGATATTTTGATAGTATAATGTGAATGTACTTTATGATATGACACATCTGGTCACAATAGGCTATTTCTATTGTAAGAGTATTTTGATTATTAACTGTTTTTCAGGCTTAACATTTTCCTAAGAGTGGTGATGGTTCACTTTCTATTTGATTACACAAGTAAGGCACTGATTTAAAAAAATATTGTGGTGCTAGGGATCAAACCCAGGGCCTCCTGAATTCTGGATAAGGTATGCCACCACTGACCTACATCCCAGCCCCATAGATTATTTGTTTTTATTAGCTTTATGACTAGCTATATCAATGAGAAACTTACATAGAAATTCAACTACATTTGAAAACATTAAAGAGTTTGGGCATCCAATATTTTTATGATTTCTAAAATATAATTTCCCCATAAAACACGAGAATATCTAAGATCACTCATAAACCATGCTTCCATTGATGTTTCTCTAGTTTTACCACTTCTGAAGAACGTCATGGAGGAAACTGACTTTGATATTCTTTTAAATTTTTCTTTTTTTAGAAAGCATCATAAGTTATTGTCACAAATTCTGTTTACATTTTTTGTTTAAATATTTTTCCTAGTGGCAAATATTTGATGCTATTACTGTTGAAGGGTATACATAGAAACAAACGAAAGATAAGACTCCCTTGGGATCAATGATCCATTCACAATGAATCAATCTGCTCTTGTAACATATTTTTTATCATGACTCTTTAGAAAAAGTTCAACCATGACTTGAAATAGTGTCTCTAAAACGTAGATTTTTCTCTAAAGTTTTGAAATTTTTAGAGAGAAAATCCAGAACCCAGAAATAGCAAAATAAATAATGATAAATAAGTTTAAACATATTATTACTTTAACATAAAACATATAAAATAAGTATTTATCTTACATTATCTTAGTTTGACACATTTTTGTTATAAATGCTCTTAACAAAATGCAGAACTAGTTAAGAATGTCAATTATTAGTAATTGACATTCTGAGTAATTAAATGAGCAGGTGTTTGAAAAATATAGCCATGTCTTAAGATTTTATTTTAGAGTAATTTTATGTTTACACAGAAATTACAAAGAAAATGCAGAGATCTACTATGTAACTTCTACCCAGTTTCTTTGCTCTTATGACTTACGTGAGCTATCTCAGATGTCTTAACTTCATACATGATTTTTCATGATAAACAGACACTGATATGCTCTTATTAACTAATGTCTGTGTTTCCTTTGAATTCTCAGTACAGCCTCTTTCAGTTCCAGGACCCCATTTAAGATTCCGCAAGACAGTCATCCTGTCTCCATAGGCTTTTCTTCGTAGCGACAGTTTCTCTGACCTTCCTTTCTCTGATGCCCTTGATGTTTGAGGAGGACCTGACAGTTGAGGAGTACCTATCAGGTACTTTTTAGATTTTCAGTTCATGTTTTTCTCATATGTAGACAGGTTATGGATTGGGGAAAGCAGATTACAGATGAAGTGCTATTCTTCATTTCATATCCTCAAGGTGCTCACCTGACTGATGTAGTGTTTGCCAGATTTCTCACTGTGAAGTTATGTTTCTCTACATGTACACATTATATATATTGTTTTGGAGTAAGTCACTATGCAGAGCCCCCTCTTAAGGAGTGGGAAGTTAGGCCTAACTCCTTGAGGGCCAAATGTCCACCTCAATTACTTGAAATTCTGCATAAGAGGTTTTTATTTAGCCTCCTTTGTTTATCTGTTTAGTCATTTACTTGTAAATAAATGAGCATCTGGATATTTACTCCAAGATTTTGTTCGTTATCCAACTCTATAGTGCTTTGTTGCTTACTTCATTCCTGCTTGAAGCCTTTGGGAATAGCTTTGACCATTCTTTCCACTGGGAGTTCTTTCTATTGTTTCCTGTTTTCTTTTAACAGGAAAGAATAGTATAATACCCTCAATTAGGCCTTTTACACTTATAAACCATTTCACTGAGGCTTTAAGTACAATATAATATTCTTATGAAGACTCTAACATATATAGTGCGCACTGAAATAATATGAGTTTGTTATCAATAAATATCATTAATGATACCACTGGCTGATATCACATACACATTGAGACCCCTAGAAAATAACATGTCAAACCTTCAAACTCATAAGATATCCTCACAGAGAACTAGAAAAATATGATATCTTCATTGAGGCATTTGACACATATATGAAATCCTTGTGGAAGCCTATGTCACATAAAAATATTCTCAATAAGTTCTCTAAAACTCACATAAAAACTAAGTTCTTTGACACCTATAATATTTTCAATGAGTCCTCTACACATATAATCAATGAGGACTCTGACATATAATGTCCTCACAGAGGTTTCTAACATGCTCAATATCATTACTGAGGCCTGTGTCAGTCATAAAATATCCATGAGAGCCTATGACAAATAAGGAAAAAACACACTGAGGCCTCTGAAACACAATAATATTTTTATTCAGAGCTCTAACTAAACACAGGAAACTATTTAAAAAGGCACTGTCTTCACTGAGGGCTCTGACATATATTACTGACTAACTCTTTTGACAACTATAATATTCTCAGAGGAGACTCTAAAACATATGATATCATAAGTCCTTTGACACAAGTCCCATTGTCACTAAGGATTCAAATGCATTTAGTATTCTCACTGAGGCATGTGACCCTAATGGTATCCTCACTGAGGCTGTTGACAATAATGAAGTACTGGTACTGAGACATCTGACTCAGGAATAGCTTTGCTGAGGTGGCTGGTGCATTTAAAATACTCCCTGAAACATCTGAGAGGTATAATATACTCCCCGAGGCCTCTAACTTCCTGAGGTCTTTGAAATATTTAATATCTACATTGACACCTACAGTATCTATAAGAGTCATACTGAGGTCTCTAATAATAACAATAAAGTATTGGAGACATCTGAGATGTACAATTGGATAACAGAGGTCTCTTGCACTTAGAATGTCTTCTTGATACCTCTGGCACTGCCATCATGTACTCACAGAGGTCCCTTTCTATAGGAGAAAACTGAGGCCTCTGACAAGTATAGTAAGTTTACTGCCAACTCCCAAAATATAATGTCAAAGGTGAAGCCTGTGACAAACACTCTATATTGTCACTGAGGAATCTTCCACATATCGTCATTGAGGCCACTGCCATGAACAGGATATCTGTACTGTGACCTTGATCCCATTGAAAGGGATGGGTTGGTGAAGTCTCAGAAACTCTGGTAATACCCTGGCACTGGACTCTGATACATAATATCCATATGAAGCCTCTGACACATAAAATAACCACACTTAGGCCTTGGATATTTTTATAATAGCCTCAGAATGGTTTCTGACACTCATATCACATCCTCAGTGAGTCTTCCTCTAACGCCAACATGAATCCTCCCTGAGGCCTCTGACATTCACATCCTATCTCATTTGAGTCCCAAAACACTAATGACATTCTTACTGAGGACTCTGAAATGGATATCATCCTCATACAGGACAGTGAGATCAATATAATATCCACCCTGAGGCTTCTGTCATTCAGAAATATCCTAATCAAGGCTTCTGACACTCAAGGAATATCACACTGAGTGCTCTGGGGCACCAGAAGTCCACACAGATTTAGACCCTCTAGAGTCATCCAAAAGCACTGAGGCCTCTGTAGGTAACATGAGGTACAATGAGTCCTCAGAGACATATATGTCTCATTGAGGTCTCTGACACATATAAAATTCCCACTGAGGATTCCATCCTATGTAGTATGGAATGAGTCATTTGACCCCGTATTATCCTCACTGACCTCTGAGAGAGATTCTATTCTCAGTGAGGCCTCTTACACATATTAGATCATCACAAAGGCCTGTGGTGTTCATTTCATAATCTCACTGAGGCCTTCCACACTGATATTCTCTCTACCCTGAAAACTTCATCACATACAATGTCCTCACTGGGTACCATGGCACTGCCATCATTATTCTCAAGGAGGCCTCTGACACATAGAATTTCCTCACTGAGAACTCTGAGCCCTAAAATATATTCACTGAGGACAAAATCCTCAGGAAGTCCTCTAATATTCAGAAGTTTTCTTCACCTCACAGTCGTATAAAATAGTAAATGAGGATTCTGACACTTATACTATCTACCCTGAGGCCTCTGACACAAATATTTAACAATCCTAATTGAGGCCTGTGGTGATAACAAAATAAACTCAGTGAAGTCTGACACATATCATATCCTCACTGGGGCCTCTGACCTTGACAGAATATCTTCAGTATGTCCCCTAACAAATGTATTATTCTCACTCAGGCTTTTGATCCTCAAAGAACTTTCACATATAATATGCTAACAGAGTCCTTTTCTTATTACAGCACATATATGTCCTGACTCAGGCCTATGGCACTTAAGAAACATTCTTATGGAGGTCTCTGACACTCATGTAATATCCTTAGTGAGTCGTTCTCTGACACATTGGATACTCACTGAGGATTTCTTGATTATCTGGCATTTCTTGATTATCTCACTGAGTCCATAAACACTCCTATTCTATTTATTGAGGATTCTTAAGTGTACAATATCTTCACTCTGATCTCTATCAGTCATATCCTCTCCTTCCTTTTTCCTCTGACAGTTGCACAACTTATTCATAGAGACTTGTGGGACTCAAGAAATATCCTCAATCCTCTTGGCCATCAGTGAGCTCAGGCACACCTAATAGCCTCACTGACAAAGACCCCTATTGTCTAAAATATTAAAAAATCACTGAAGACTCTGAAAGTACCATCCTATCAACACAGATCCTTCTGACACTTTTAAGTATCCACTTGAAGTCTCTGACACAGACAATAACTCCACAGAGGACTCTGACTTGGACATAATGTTTTCACAGAGTCCTGGATCACATGTATGATTTTTCACTGAGGCTTCTGACTATCAGTTCATAGCCTTGCTCTGGACTCTGACAGTAAATATCCACATGAAGATTCTAGGGTATATGATAGGATTACAGAGGCCTCCTACTCTTACCATAGTTACACTGGACTCTGACCCCTGCAATATCCTCATTTGGGCTATGCTATTTATATAGAATTCTCCTGTGTGTCTCTTACCCTGATAGGATATCCTCCATGCCTCCTCTGACATTCATATCCCATACTCACTGAGGCATCTGACATTCATATACAATCACACTGAAGGTACATTCACCCCTCATCAACTTCCTGAGGACTCTGACACTTAAAATGTCCCCACTCACAGCTCCAAGAATCACATGATATCTTTCCTGAGGTCTTTGAAATCCATATAATAAACTCCTAGAGGATTCTGATGTATATAAAGTCCTTTCTTGTCCTCTGACACTAACCTAGTATATTCACTGAGTCCTGTGATAATAACATTGTAGTCTCACTGAGGCTTCTGAAATAAATGAAATCTTCATTCAGGGTACTCATACCTTCTACCCACAGTAAGGCCTCTAACACCTGGTATCTGCCCTGCGGCCTCTGACAAACAATATTTTCCCTTAGCCCTTCAACAAGCAAACTATCCTCAGCTAGGCCTCAGACACATTTTGAATGTCCTCCCTCAGGGCACATTCAATGCCTCCTCCCTCAGGCTTCTGATGCTCATGTAATATCAACACTGAGTACTGTAGCCCATATACTTGCTGAGGCCTCCGACACACAAAATATCTCTGAAGATTCAGTAAATCCTCTTCCATGTAATATGTAGTCATTAAGGCCTCTGATACTCATTTCATAATCTCACTGAGTCCTTTCACACTGATGTTCTTTCAACCCTGAAAACTCCATCTCTTACAGTGTCCTCACTGGGTACCTTGGCACTCCCACCATTATTCTCAATGAGACATCTGACACATAGAAGTTCTTCAGTGGAGGGCTGGGGTTGTGGCTCAGTGATAGAGCACTCGCCTTACACGTGTGAGACCCTGGGTTTGATCCTCAGCATCATATAAAAATAAATAAACAAAATATAGTTAGTGTGTCCTGTATAACTAAAAAAAAATTTAAAAAAAACTTACTCACTAGAAATTTCATCTCTAAAATATACTTACTGAGGAAACTATTCTCAATAACACCTCTCCTAGTCAGAAAATTTTCTTCACTAAGGACCTTCATAGTCACATAACAGAGTGAGTGAGGCTATGATACCTACATTCTCTACCCCTAGTCTCTAACACGTATACTCAACTCTCTGAGGCCTCTTAAGAGAAAATACCCTGGTTGAGACCTATAGTAATAGCAAAATAATCTCAATGAAGACTTTGACACCTATCACATCCTTATTAAGGCCTATGACTTTGACCAAATATCTTCAGTACATGTTCTGAAAAATGTATCAGTCTCAATGAGGATTCAGACACTCAGGTGATAGCCTCCCTCTGGACTCTGACATATGAATGTCCATATGAAGGCTAACACAGGTCTCTTCCTATTACAGCACATATATGTCCTCACTCAGGCCTGCAGCACTCATGGGACATTCTCATGGAGGTCCCTGACACTCAGGAAATATCCTCAATGATTCCTCCTCTGACACTCAATATTGTGTAATTATTGAGGGCTCTGAAATTCCTTGATCATCTCACTGAGTCCATAAATTTTTCTGTCACATGTATAATAAACTCACTCAGGGCTCTGACACTCATGTCCTCTCCTCCCAGTTGCCTCTGACACTTACATCACATATTCACAGAGGCTTGCTCTATGTAGATAATATTCTCCCTCAACCTTCTGTCTGTCCCTCAGTTAATATCTCCATGAGAGCTCAGGCACAACTAAGAGCATCACTGGCAGAGATCCTAATTGTCTAGTCATATTTAAAAATCATGGAGGGCTCAGACATTATCTTTCTGTCAACACAGACTCCTCTGACATTTTAAGTGTCTCCTTGAGGTCTATGACACAGACACTCTCCATGCAGGACTCTCACCCAAGCAGTACAAATGCTCAGGCCTTTGACACAATTATATCCCCAGTGAGGGGTGTGACACTGATGTAGCCTCTTCCTTGATAATTCTAACACTCATAATGTTCTCACTGAGTAGGCTGGCACTCCTGTCACATCCTATGTGAGACTTCTTATACAGGATTTCCTCCCTGAGATCTTCGAGGCATAGATTAAACATTCGAAGATCTCAAACACATTCAAAGCCTCCAGCTAAGCCTCTTGCAGTAAGATATTTTCCTCACTAAGGATATTCATAGTCATGTAATAGTGTGATTGAGGGATCTGAAACATATTATATACATTGAGTTCTTGGACATATGTATTCAACTCACTGAGAACTCAGAGACAATACCCTAGCTGAGTCCTGTGGCAATCATTGATTAATCTCAATGAAGCCCCTGACACATCCTTAATGAGGCCTGTAGCTGGATAATATTTTATTATTGATTTCTGGGTCACATATGTGATTCTTGCTGAAACTTGCTGAAACTCAACTAATAGCCTCACTCTGGAATTAACTTTAAACATCAAGTATCGAAGGCATATACTGTATTTGCAAAGGCCTCTTACTCTTACCATTGGCACACTAATGACTATGACCCATGTAATATCCTTGTTCTGATGGTGACTACTCAAATAGAACCCTCCTGGTGGTCTTATCCCTGATAGGATATTCATAATAGGTCCTCCTCTGACATTTGCATCCTATACACACTGTGGCCTCTAATATTCATATTTTATTTCATTGATTATACAGACACCTGTAAGCAACTTCCTAAAGAAGCTCTAAACTATCCTCACTCACAGCATTTAGAATTGTGATATTTTCTCGGAGAGTTCTGAAACCCATATAATAGACTCATAGAAGATTTCAATGCATAAAATTTCCTCATGTGGCTGCTGATACTAATAGATTTTATTCACTGACTTCTGAGATACTCCATCATAATCCCCCTGAGGTTTATGAAATCTTCACTCAGGTTCTTATATGTTCTACCCACACTGAAGCCTCTGACTCATGGTATCCTCATAGTGGCCTCAGGAAAACATATTTTTCTCTTACCCCTCTAAAAAGCAATCTATCCTCTGCTGAGACCTCTAACAACAATGAAGTACCAGTGTTGAGTCCTCTGACTCAGTTAATAGCCTCAATGAGATTTTGGGCTCATGTTATATCTTTCTGAATACTCTGACATATATAATATACTCCCTGAGGCCTCTAAATCCCTGAGGTCCTCTGACACTTTTAAGTGTCTCCTTGAGGTCTCTGACACAGACTGTAGCTCCACTTGGGACTTTCACCCAAGCAGCACAAATTCCAAGGCCTTCAACACAGTAATACCCTCAATGAAGTATGTGACATTAGTATACCTTCTCCCCTGAGGACTCTAACACAATTAATGTTCTCTCTCAGTAGCCTGGCATTCCTGTTTTATCCTCTGTGAGGCCTCTGACACATAGGATTTCTTTCCTGAGACCTTTGAGCCATAGATTGAACATACTGAGATCTCAAACACATGCAATGCCTTCAACAAGGCCTCTTGCAGTCAGATATTTTTCTCATATAAGGATGTTCATAGTCATATAACAGTGTGATTGAGGGCTCTAATACATATACTACTCACACTCAAGTAATAGCTTCTCTGGATTCTGACACATAATATCCTCCTGTAGACTCTAACACATTTACTATGCTTACTGAAGTCTCTAACAAACAATAAGGGCTTCAGTGAGGACTGAAACTTCTGATATACATAATATTCTTAGTCAGGGCTTTCACATTTATATAAAATTCTAATTGAGTTCTCTGATATTCATATAATGTCCTCAGTGAAGCTCCATCTATGTAAAAGATATAATGCCTCACTGAGGCATTTTACAGAATATACTCATTGAGGTCTGTAACACTCATATAATATTTTCACTGATTCCTCTGACACTCATGTAATGAGGCCTCTGTCATCTATAATGTCCTCACTCAGTGCTCTGACATACAATATGCAATTTAAGGCCCTTACCTATATAATATCCTCTCTGATACCTGTGGCACTAATATGATATCTTCACTGAGGTTTATAACAAATATCATGTTCACATGAGGCCTCTAACACATATAATGATCTCACTGAAGCCTCTGTTTAATGCACTATCCACATTAAAACCTCTAAAGAATACAATCTTCTCATTGAGGTTTCTGACACATAAAATGTGCTCACTGAGTTCTCTAACACATATAACATCCTCTCTCAGTTCTATATCTCATGTAATATCCACACCGAGTCCTGTGACACTAATATAGTATCTTCATTGTAGCCTTTACCAGATACACTATACTAACTGAGGCTCTGAAAAGACCTGTGGCACACATATAATATTCTTTTTTTACACATAATATTCTTACTGATGCCTCTGAAATTTTCACACTGAGTTATCTGACACATTTGATATCCATGCTGATATCTTTAAAATTTATATCATCACTTAGTCCTCTGACACATATAAGGGGGCATATAATATCCTCAGTGAGTCCTCTTACAGATATAATATGTTAACTAAATGGACTAAAATACATATTGGCTTCATTGAGGCCTCTGACACTCATATAATATCACCACTGAGATTCTGACAAACGTAATATGATCAGTGATGACTCTAATACATATAATATGCTCACTGAGTTATCTGACACTCATGTAATATTCTTTAATTTTTTATTTTTTAGTTGTAGTTGGACACAAAGGTATTGTACCTTTATTTTTTGTGTATTTTTATGTGGTGTTGAGGATTGAACCCAGGGCCTCACATGTGCTAGGCAAGTGCTCTACTGCTGAACCACAACCCCAGCCCCAAATGTAATATTCATAATGAGGTGGATAATACATATATATCCACACAAAACCCTTTGACATTCATGTAATAGTCTCATTTAGGCCTCTGAAATATATAATAACCTCACCAAGTACTCTTTACAATTTTTTTCTTTTTTTTATTATTGGTTGTTCAAAACATTACAAAGCTTGTAACATATCATATTTCATACATTTGATTTTTACCCCGTATAAAGATTGCAGAATCACATCAGTTACACATCCACATCACCAAGTTCTCTTGACACTCATAATATTCTCACTGAAATCTCTGATACTCATATAATATCATCAGTTAAGACTATAACACATATATTTTTTATTAGTTTCTCATGGCAATACAATGATCTTGACATAACATATATTATCATCATTGAGTTCGCTGGATATTCATATAACAATTTCACTGAGGCCTCTGGCAAAAATAATACCTTAATTGAGTCCTCTGAGTGACATAATATACTCATTGAGTCATCTAACTCAAAATGACCTATTGAAGACTTTGACACTCAATAATATTCTCAATAACTTGAATACACTGGTATAGACTTGTAATCCCAAGGAATCGGGAGCATGAGTCAGGAAGATTGCAAGTTTGAATTCAGCCTCAAAAATTTGGTGAAGCTTTGTCTCAAAATAAAAATATAAAAAGAGCTGAGGATGTATCTCAGTGGTAAAGTACTCCTTGGTTGAATCCCCAGAACACACACACACACACACATACACACACACACATACACACACACACACACACATACACACACACACACACACACATATACACATATATATAATATATTTGCATAAATATATATTTGCATGCATTATATAAATATATAATTTATATAAAGGTGTATATATATTCTCACTGCAGCTTATGACATATATAATATACTCAGACCTCTGACATTCATATAATATTCTCAATGAGTACTCTAACAAATATCCTCAATTTGCCTTTAATAATTATCATATTCTACAGTGGGGCCTCTGATACTCAATAATAATCTCACTGGGGTCTCTGACAAATATAGTATTCTCACAGTGGCTTCAAATACTCAAATATTGTCCCTGGTCAGGTATTTGACACACATAATATTCACACTGAAGCCTCCAAAACATATAATATCCTCACTAAAATCTCTAGCACATATAGTGTTATTACTGAGACCTGTGATACTAATATAGTATCTTCAACGAGACCTGCTACACTAATATAATATTTTATTCAGGACTCTACCACTAATATAATATCTAAACTGAAACTTCTGGCCTATATAATATCCTCACTAAGGCCTGTAATGCAGATAATATCCTCATTGAATCCTCTGCCACTCATGACACATACAATGTCCTCACAGAGGCATGTAGTCCTAATATAATAGTTGATCTTTTGTTCTTTTTTTTGTACTAGATATTGAATCCAGGGGCACTTAACCATTAAGCTACATGTCAGCCCTTTTTATTTATTTATTAATTTTTGAGACAGGGTGTCTCTACGTTGCTTAAGGCCTCACTTAGTTGCTGAGGCTGGCATTGAACTTGCCATCCTCCTGCCTCAGCCTTATGAGCTTCTGGGATTACAAGCATACATGATCTTTTGTCATCGATATTATTACAGTATACACATTGTGCTCTTTAATACTTATGTGATATTCACATTGTTTCCCAAAGTATGCTTACAGTGTAAATAGATGGCCTCTAATAGTAATATATTTACTTACCATGGACCCTTACTGCCTTCACAGCGATATCCAGACTGTGGTCTTTAATGCTAATCTACTATGAACACATTGGTTTTATATCACTATAATAATCACTAAGTGACCTTCTTATACTCATATAACATCCAAAATTTAGCCTCTAATATTAACGTAGCACACACACACACACACACACACACACACACAGTGGCTTCTAATGAAAAATTTTCTTGCAATGGTATTTCTGAGATTTGGCTGAGCTGGATTTATAAGGGTCAACTTCCCTAATAAAGTCTGATGTCTGTTTTTCTGGCATAGTATTGACATGGTGGTTTTTAATAAGCAGTTGACTTTCTCATAGTGCTAAACTTACAGGAACCCTGTATTGGTGGTGCAAAATGCTCTGTATCCTTTCACTCACATTCCCTACTAGTCATTGCTATGCCAGGTTCGTATGTCCATGTAAAACACAGCAATGTATTTTACTCAATGTAGGGATGGATACTCTCAGGTGACCATCACATAACCTGCAAATCAGGACGTCAGCAAGCTCCTCCATGACAATCAATCCTCACTTTCACTACCTGCCCAACTGGGGAACAAAAGAACTCTTTTTTTTTACTCATACATAAAATTCTTTTCCTAGAACTCCTTTTGAGCCTGTCCCTCACTCTCATGACGTTAACAGATGGAAAGTATACACATGTACTTTTCTTTTAATACCTACTTTCAGTTCTTTGGGGTTAAATACATAGAAATGGAGTTGTTGAGTAGTATGATAATTCTATTTTTCCTTTTTGAGGAAATAGCAAACTATTCCACACACAAGATTCACATTATTTATTGTTACAGGTATATAAAAGAGTGCTGATTTCACTTCATCCTTACCCAAAAGTAGAGCTTATCTTGGAAGAAAATCAGTAGGAAAAGTAGAGCTCATCTTAGAAGAAAATCAGACCTTCCGCAATTAGAAATTAAATTGTATAATGGCATGTTGCCCCAGTGGTTGCAGGAGCTGTTGCTGAGGACCTCTGGAGTATATGTGTAGGAGGCTAGCTTGGGGGACACAACAAGAACTCCATGGATAAAAATAGAGGATTGAAAATTCATGGAAGAAACAGAGAAGGAATAGTAGAGCTTACCTTTTGGATTGCCTTTTTTCTTGGAATATTTTTATGAAATGTTCACAAGGTTGCCCCAAATCACTTGTTATTTTTAAATATTTTTATTATGGCTTTATTAGTAAAAGTGAGGAAATTTCACTGCAGTTTTAACTTGCATGTCTATAATGAAACTAATACAATATCCTGTTAATCATCTTTCATGGTTACTAGTAAAAAGTGTATATTCAAGTTCTTTGTCAATTTGAAGCTACTTTGTGGTTTGTTGTGCCAAGAAATATATTCTTGGTCTCTGCTTCAGTTTCCTGTCTCTTAGCTCCTCATTCTTCAATCTATGAAGCAATGTGTCTGTCTGATACCAGTTAGGTGATTAATGGTCTAGGGCTCCTGGGCAACACAGGATGACCATATTCAGTGGGGGAAAAAAAAACAAACATCATTACAGAGTTTGAACTTGAGCCTTCCCACATATATAAGGAGAACAGAGGAACTGAAGGCTAAACTGGTAACAAATGATCAATGATTTAATGAATCATGGGTACTTAATGAAGCATCCAAAAAAGAAAAAGATAGAGTTTTAGGACTCTATGTTGTTGAAGGTGCTGGCAGGATGCCCTTTACCACTTACCTTTCCCTGTGTGTGAGGTCATATGCTTGCTCAAATATATTATTTAAAATATGTTTGAAAGATATGCTTTATGGTGAATTGATAGTACTAAATAGTTTTCTGGCAGCTCTGAGCCACTACAGCAAATGATTCAAAGAAGAGGGTCATGGAATGTCTCATTTGTGTCCATGTTAGAAGTTGTAAGCCACTGGACACTTGCTGCTTCCATAAGTTCAAGTGAGAACTCTGCCATATTCAGGTAGGTAGTGTTAGAGTTTATATTAAGATTGGGGTTAGGGGTTGGGTTAGGGGTTGGATTAGGGGTTTGATGTTGGGAAAAGGGTTGGGGCTATGTTAGGAAAATGGTTAGAGGTTTATGGTGAGAATTAGACTTAAGGTTTAGGGTTAGACTTAGGGGTTAGAGTTAGAAGATTAAGGTTAATGGTTGGCTTGGGGTTAGGATTAGCAATATGGTTAGGCATAGGGTTAAGTTAGGGTTTATGGCATGGGATAGAGGTTTAAGGTTAATGTTAAGAGTTAAGGTTTGATTTTTATTGCATGAAGAAAGGCATCAGGGTAGAGAAATATGGAAAGTGAATGGATGGGAGAAGGAATAAAGCACCAATTGATTTGAGATACTATTAACCTGTAAAAACATTTTACAGTAAAGTGTTTCAATATGGTTGGTACCCCATTATTATCCAAAGTACATGTATGAAGACACAAATTGGTGTGGATAAACTTAAGGAAATAGAGAGAGTAAAAGAGAAAATAAAGGAGAAGTAAGTGAAGGACAACCAAAGAAACAATATCAAGTAAAACAGAAACCCTTATAGGAAATGAGTAACATATAAAATGTTTCTTCTGGCTGAGAAGTTAACTACAAGAGGCTACACATAAAATCTATGAAGATAAATTCTTTTTGGAATCTGGAGAAACAAATTAGAAGATAATCCAGAACTTCCAAAATTATAAACAGGTGTGGAGGCCTGTGGTACCAGTGATTCCAGACTCTGAGGCTTATGGATTACATGAGCACATATTCTAGCCTAGCCAGATTTAACACAGGCTGCTGAGGAGAAAAAGAAGTCTGAGAGGAATGTAAAGTCATGAAAGAAACAGAGAAGGAAAAGCTGAGTTTCATAGACTGCTACTAACAAAACCATAGGAGTGGAGCTAACCAGGCACTTAGGATAGAATATCACAATGCCATATGCCTCAGATGCTAGATGTGAAAATACAGGTTTTGTTTGCCCAGCTGGATTTTGGTCTTGCTTTTGTCCCATCCCTTCTCTCTATGCCCCTATTTCTCCCTTGTAGAATGGAAATGTTTACTCTGTGCCATTATATATATATATATATATATATATATATATATATATATTGTGTGTGTGTGTGTGTGTGTGTGTGTGTGTGTGTGTGTGTATTGATTTTTACAGGGGTTTTCACACTGTGATTTTGTTTTGAATCTCAGAAGAGACTTTGGAATTGGAGTTTTGGGGAATTCTGAAACTGAAGAACATCTAGACTCTTGGCAATGGGATCAATGTATTTTGCATTGTGAGATGAGCATGAACTTTTGAGGGCTGGGAGCAGAATATTATGGTTTAGATATGAGATGTCACTCAAAATGTCATGTGTAAGAAAATGCAAGAAAGTTTAGACATGAAATGTTTGGGTTATGAGAGCCTTAACCCAATCAGTCCATTAATCCACTGAGGGTTTAAGTGGGTGGAAAGTGTAGTAAGGTAGTGTGTGGCTAGGGGAGGTGGTTTACTGGGGCCATTCTTTTGAGGTGTATTTGTTCCTGATGAGCAGAGCTCTGTATCTGCTTCCTGTTTGCCAAATTCTGAGCGGCTTTCCTCCTCCACAACGATGGAGTTGGCCTTTTATGGGCTGAAACCTTGGAAACTGTGAGTGCCAAATAAAATTTTCATTCTCTAAAAATGTTCTTGTCAGAACTTTGAGATACAATAGTGAAAAACCTAACTAAAATAATACTATACTATCCAGAAATACTATAGCATATAAAATTAATATAAAACCTGCCTGGTGGCCATTAATATTAATGCAATTATATTATAAATATAATATATATAATATATATATTATATATACTATATATATTCCATACAACTGTATCTGTACCTAATATAATATCTACCCTGGGGCCTTTAATATTAGTATAATTGATCATACAATAGTGTCTCAAACTGATACAATAATTGCCCATTAGTTTTGCATACTAATGTAATATGCATAGTAAACCATCAAATATGAATATAATACCTGCCTGTGATGATTTATATTAATGGAATGTCCATACTACTACAACTGATACTAATATAGTATCTGCCCTGTGGCCCTTATTATTAACACAAATCCATACTATAACATCTTTTAAATTTTAAAATATTTTTCTTAGTTGTAGATGAACACAAGACCTTTGTTTTATTTATTTATTTTTATGTGGTGCTGAGGATCAAACCCAGTGCTGCACATGTGCTAGGAAAGTGCTCTACCACTGAGCTGCAAACCCAGCCTTTATAATACAATATCTTAAACTAATAGATAGCTTTCTTGTGGCCTTTAATATTATTAATATATTAATATACATACATACATACATATTGTGACTTCTTATAACAATAGAATAACTTGCCTGTGGCCTTCTATATTAATATTATATCCATACACAAATATAATAGATCTCTTCTGTCCTTCAATATCAATGTAGCATTCCTATTACAGTATCTTAAAACTAATATACTCCCTGTTCTGTGCTCTTGGTACTAATATGGCATCCATAAAATAGCAATTAAATCTTATGTAATATCTGCTGTGTGACCTTTAATACTAATGTAGCATAAAAAACTATTATAATAGCTGCCCTGTGGCCTATAATAATAAGATATTAATACTATAGCATCTAAAACTGAAAGAACAGCTGCCTTATGGCCTTTAGTACTCATATGATATTCATATTATAGCATATAAAACTCATGTGATAGCTGCCTGTGGCATTTAATGCTGATATGGTATCCATATAAGAACATCAAAAACTGATAGATTTGCTGTGGGTTTAATATTAACATGATATACATATGGTGGCCTCTAAAACTGAAATAATACCTGCCTTGTCTCCTTTTAATACTAATCCAGTATCTAAACTGTAGCATCTAAAACTGATATAATAGGTGCTCTGTGGCTTTCATTACTAATACATCTATAATTATAGCATCAAAATTTAATATAGCTGCCCTGTGGCATTTAATACTAACATGATATTCATATTGTAGCATATAAAACTGATGTAAGTGCTGTGCTATGACCTTTTATACTAATATAATATAGATAGTGTGGCACTAACATGAATATAATGGCTGTTCAGTTGCCTTCAATACTAATACAGTATCAATACTGTGGCAGCTGGAACTAATAAAATATCTGCCCTTTAGCCTTAAAGACTATTATGTTATCTATATTATAGCTTCTATAGCTAATATATTGTCTGTTCTTTGGTCTTTAATATTAATATGATATCCATATTACAGCTTCTAAAACCAATATAAAAATGGCCTGTTGCCATCTAACCCTAATATGAATATGATATCCATACTTTAGCCATAAAACTAAAATAACAACTGCCCTGTAGCATTTAATATTAATATAATATGCATTATTTGGCCTACAAAATTAACATAGTAGCAGACATGTGGCCTTTAATATTAATATAATACATACACTGTAGCCTAGAATCTAATTTGTTTTTCAAATTTATTTATTTATGTATTTTTTATTGGTTTTTCACAACATTACAAAGCTCTTGACATATCATATTTCATACATTAGATTGAAGTGGGTTATGAACTCCCAATTTTTACCCCAAATGCAGATTGCAGAATCATGTCGGTTACACATCCACAATTTTACATAATGCCCTATTAGTAATTGTATTCTGATACTTTTCCTATCCCCTACTATCCTCCCTCCCCTTCCCTCACATCTTCTCTCTCTACCCCATCTACTGTAATTCATTTCTCTCCTTGTTTATTTTCCCATTCCCCTCAAAAACTCTTATATGTAATTTTGTATAGCAATGATGGTCTCCCTTCATTTCCATGCAATTTCCCTTTTCTCTCCCTTTCCCTCCCATCTCATGTCTCTGTTTAATATTAATCTTTTCTTCCTGCTCTTCCTCCCTGCTCTGTTCATCGTTGCTCTCATTATATCAAAGAAGACATTTGGTATTTGTTTTTTAGGGATTGGCTAGCTTCACTATAATCTGCTCTAGTGCCATCCATTTCCCTGCAAATTCCATGATTTTGTCATTTTTAAGTGCTGCGCAATATTCCATGGTGTTAACATGCCACATTTTTTATCCATTCATCTATTGAAGGGCAACTGGGTTGGTTCCACAGTCTAGCTATGGTGAATTGTGCTGCTATGAATATCGATGTGGCAGTATCCCAGTAGCATGCTCTTTTAAGGTTTTCAGGGAATAGTCCGAGAAGAGCAATAGCAGGGTCAAATGGTGGTTGCATTTACAGCTTTCCCAGGAATCTCCATACTGCTTTCCAAATTGGCCTATAATCTAATATAATGGCTGTCTCATGGCCTTTACTACTAACATGATATTCATACCATAGTATCCACAACTAAGATATAGTTTTTATGGATTTTAAAGCTAATGTAACAAGTGCCCTGTGACCTTTAATTATAATATAATATCTATACTATAGTATCTAATACTAATATGATAGCTGCCCTATGATCTTTAATATCAACATGATATCTATACAATAGCATTAAAATTGATATACTAGTCCCCTGTGGCTTTTAACATTAATATACCATCTTTAGTAGAGTGTCTAATACTGACATTATAGCTGCTCTGTGAACTTTCATGTTAATATGATGTAGATACTATAGCAACTAAAACTAATTAAATCACTGACCTCTTTCCTTTATTATTAACATAATATCCAAATACATTTTCTATGGCCTTTAACATTAATATGATATCCACAGTGTGGCCTCCAGAACCAATGTAATTGCCTCAATGTTGCTTTCATGCTAATATGATGCCCATAAAATAGCATCTACAACTAATACAATGGCTGCACTGAGGCCTTGGCATGAATTTAATATTAATACCATGGCATCTGAAATGAATATAATACTTGACCTGTGGCAAGTAATACTAATATAATATTTATTACATAGTATCTAAAGCTAATATAATAGTTAATCCTGTGTCCTTTAATATTACTTTGATATCCTGCTAGAATATCTAAAACTAAATGATAGCTGCAAATTTTTTATTTGTACTATTCATAGTGTAGCATCTGATACTAATATATTAATATTCATGTAACATTTTTATTTAGTATCTAAAATTAATATAATATCTGTACTGTGGCTTTTAAAGCTAATAGGATATTAGTATCATAAATAGGTATTATAGCATCAAAAACTAATATGCATACTGTATCATCTAAACCTGACATAATATTTGTCCAATGGCCTTTAATAGTAATATAATATCCATACTAGAGCATATACAACTAATGTAATACTGCCTTGTGCCTTGTTACTATGTTCTTAGCACAGTATCAAAACCAGATATCATAGCTGCACTGTGGCTTTTAACTCTAATATAATATCCATACATAGCATCTAAAATGAATGTAGTAGCTGATTTGTGGCCTTATTATTAATTTGATATGCATAGTGAAGCATGTAATACCAATATAATAGTTGTCTTATTGCCTTAATACTAACATATTTTCCACATGTAGCACATAAAACTAATAAAATAGCTATGCAGTGGTGCTAAAGACTAATCTGATGCCCACAGTGTAAAATCTGTTACTAATAGATTTGATGTCCTCTAGCCTTTAATATTATTATAATGTCTATACTATACTTTCTACAATTTATACAATAGCTTCTCTGTCACTTTTTATGTTACAGGAATATCCATAGTATTGCATCTAAAGCTAATTTTATATCTTCCCTGTGGCCTTCAGTACTAATATTTTATCCACACTATAGCATTGAAAATTAATATAATAGCTGTACTGTGGACTTCAAAATGAAAGCCATTCTTTAATCTCTAAAACTAATATAACAATTGACCTGAGACCTTTAATATTAACATACTACCCATACTTTTGCTCTAAAACAAATATAATAGCTGCCACATGGCTTTAATGTTAATATAATATTCATACTGTGGCTTATAAACTAATATAATGGCTGCTTTAATACTAATGTGATATACATAGTATAGAATAAAAAAACAAATAGCTTCCTGTGGCCTTTAATATTAACATAATATCCATACTTTTGGCCTCTAAAACTTACATAATATCTGCCATGTAGCTTTTAATATTAATAGAATATACAAACTGTGACATATATACTTATATAATGGCTGCCATGTGGCCTTTGATACTAATATCACTTCTACATGTCATATCCAAGACTAACAAAATAGAGCCCTCTTGTTTTAGTCAGCTTTTTTTCATTGCTGTAATCAAAAACCACAATTGTAGAAGAGGAAAGGTTCATTGGAGGCTCACAGTTTCAGAGTTCTCAGTCCACAGACAGCTGGATCCATTCCTTGTCTTTAATGATGAGGCAGGACATCATGGTCGAAGAGTGTGGTGCAGGAAAGCAGCTCTCATGATGTTCAGAAATCAGAGACAGAGAAAGAGATCTCCACTGACCAGATACAAATATATCCCCAAAGATATGTTTCCAATGCCCCAAGTTCTCCAGCCACACCACACCAGCCTTCAGTTACCACTCAATCAAACCCATGAGGTGATTAATTTACTGATTTGTGTTAAGACTCTTACAACCCAATCTCTGAAACTTTTTGCATTGTTTTATACATGAATACTTAATTCATTCCTAAAAGTCCCCATAGTTTCAACAGTTCCAATATTGCTCAAAGTTCAAGTCCAAAGTAAAGGCAATATTGCATGTTGAGCTCCCCTAAAATTAAAAGCAATTTACAAGTATCCAATATATAATGGTACAGAGCAAACATTTCGATTCAGAAAAATAGGGCATAGAAAGAAGAGATAAGAACAAAGACTGAAATCCAGCTGGGAAAACAAGTTCTGTAGTTCTGTGACTGGCATCTGGAGCTCATAGCATCACGATGTTCTCTCCAAAGGGCTTGTGTAGATCTGCCCCTGTGACCTTGTGGTTGGTAACCAAGTGGCTTTCTGTGGGCTTGTCTCCGCATGATTCCTGCAGCTTTTTTAGGATGGTGTCCCACATTACTGGCATTTCTTAATCTTGGGGGTCTCACACCTCCACACTTTGCCCTCTCAGGGGCTGCCTGCATGCACTCCAACCCTGCTGCACTTTGCCTGGTCTCCCAGGCCTTCCTTTGAAATCTTGGTGGAAATTTCTATGACCCCCTAATTCAAGCATCCTGCATTCCTGCAGAACCAGCACCACGTGTTTGGTGCCAATGTCTATTGCCATTCAAAGCAATAAGTGGTAAAGCCTTCAGGAACCTTGGATGCAACAGCCTCAGAGTGTCTGGTGGAAGCATGTTGAAAAAACTTTCTAGGCCCCCTTGTGCAAGAAGGATGCCCCAGGGCTGAGGATGTGGCTCAAGCAGTAGTGTGCTCACCTGGCCTGTGGCCCCTGTTCAATCCTCAGCACCACATACAAAAAAAGATATAGTCTGCTGAAAACTAAAAAATGAATATTACAATTCTCTCTCTCTCTCTCCCTCTCTCTCTTTAAAAAAAAAAGAAGAAAGATTCCCCATTAATCTCCAAGAGAATTTTCACTTTTACTCCCTTGGGCCTGAGTTGGGTGTGGTCTTGCTAGCTCTTCAGATGCCCTCAAGCCATCTTTTTTATTGTCTCTGGGCAGTCTTTAGCATTACATTAGTAATGGAAAAGTCTTTAAAAACTGCAACTTCCTTGGTCCCAGTTTTATTCCCATCTTTCAAGTTCATGTTTTTCAAATTTGTTCTGCTTTCTGCTTCTGAATGTCAAAATAAACTTGGCTAAAAGCCACCAACAATACCCATGCCACTTCCTGAATTCTGTGCTGCCTAGACATTTCTTCTGCCAGTTTAAGATGGGTATCACTTTTAAAATCAGCCTCACAGAAAGCCTCAGGACATAAGCAAAAGGCAGACAACTTCTCAGCCAGAACATAACATCAATGGCATCTAGTCCACTTACCAATAGTATCCTCCTCTGAGCCCTCTCAAGACCTGTCTTCACTGTTCTTGGTCCCATTGGCATTCTGGTCTTCTGAGCTCCCACAAGAATTGGCCACTAAGTTCTGCTTACAACAGTTTAAACCATTTTCAGCTTGCACTGTTGAGCATCTCAAAATTTCTTGCACCAATTTCAAAAGAGCTCCAAAAGCTTTTGAACTATATGGTGAGGTTAGTCACAGCAGTGACTCCTCTTCTTGGTACTAATTTATTTTATTCAGATTCTTCACTGCTCTGACTAAAAGACCCAACCAGCAAAGTTATAGAGGAAGGAAGGTGATTTGAGGGCTTATGGTTTCAGATCTCAATCTATTGCTGGTTCCATTCCTTGGAGCTCAAGGTAAAACAGGACATCATGGTAAAAGTGTGCTGTAGAGGTAAGCAGCTCTCATGATGATCAGGAAGGAGATATCTATCTAGCTCACTAGCTCGATAGATCTCCACTTGCTGGATTCAAATATATATGTCAAAGGCTTACCCCAAATGCCCCGTCTCCTCCAGTCAAACCCCACTTGCCTCCAGTCACCACTCAATTAATCCAATCAGGAGATTAATTTACTGATTGAGTTAAGGCTCTTAAAGCCCCATAATTTCTTCTCTGAACCTTCTTGCATTGTCTCACACATGAACTTTGGGAGACACTTCACATCCAAATCATAACACCTGTGTTGATTATAATTAATATATTATCCTATTATACATTATAAAACTAATATAAGTGCTGTCCTATGGCCTTTAATACTAACATGATATCTATTCTATACAGTTCACCACTAATATAATAGCTACCCTGTGGCCTTTAATAATAATATAATACCCTTACTATATCTTTCGTATTATAGCTTCTAAAACTAATAAAATTTCTGCCCTATGACCTTTAATGCTAATATGATCTCCATATTATACATTCTAAAACTATTGTAATAGCTGCCCTGTGACATTGAATACTAAAATGATATTTGTACTATAGCATCTAAAAGTAATAAAATTAATAAAATATGACTAATTCCCCTTATCTAAAGAAATTCATATAAATATATGTATTTATATATTTTTTATTTATATATGACTCTCCTGTGTTCTTTAATAACAATGTAATATCTATACTATAGCATCTAAAACATGTAGTTACCATGTAGACTTTGATACTAATATTCATAATACCATATTTGAAATAAAAATAATAGCTGTGTGCTTTGGCATATATATATATATATATATATATACATATACATATATATATATATATATATACATGTACATGTATTTTATTTTATTTTTATGTGGTGTTGAGGATAAAACACAGTGCCTCATGCATGATAGGCTATTGTTCTACCTCTGAGCCACAACCCCAGCCCTATACTATGCCATCTTAAAATCATAAAATATTTGTCCTTTGGCCTTGATTATTATATTAATGTAAGTCCATATTACAGTATCTAAAACTATTATAATAGCTGCCCTGTGGTATTTAATATCAATAGGATATCCCTTACTGAGTCCTCTAAAACTTGGTTAATAGCTTCCGTATGTCTTTTGTAACTAATATAATATCAACCCTGTAGCATCTAAAGCTAAAAGGACACTTGCATTGTAGCCTTTTATATTCATATAATATCCATACCAGCATCTAAAATTGATATAATAGCTATGGTGTATATTTTAATATTAACATGATTTTTCACATTATAATATCAAAAATGATATAGCTATCCTGAGGTCTTTAATACTAATATGAGATCCATATTTTAGCATCTAAAACTGATGTAATAGTTGCTCTGTGGCCTTTAATATTAATATGATGTCCCTACCGAGTCCTCTAAAACTCATTATTTAGCTTCCCTAGATCTTTTATTACTTACATAATATCCATCCTATAGAATCTCAAACTAAAACAATAGTTGCCTTTTGGCCTTTTACATTAATGTAATACCTAAAATTGATAAAATATCTTCCCTCTGGCCTTAAAAACTGATATCATATAGAAGCTATAGACACTAACATTATTATAACTGCTGCCTTGTGGTCTCTAAAACCAAATGATGTCCACACTATAACATCTATAACTAATATAATATCTGGTATATGTCCTTTAATACTATGGAAATATTCATGCTTTAGCATCCTAAAGTAATAGCTTCCCTATGGCTTTCAGCACTAATATAATATCCATACTATTTTTTTTATTGTTGGTCGTTCAAAACATTACATAGTTCTTAATACATCATATTTCACAGTTTGATTCAAGTGGGTTATGAACTCCCAATTTTACCCCGTATACAGATTGCTGTATCACATCAGTTACCCTTCCATTGATTGACAAATTGCCTTTCTAGTGTCTGATGTATTCTGCTGTCTGTCCTATTCTCTACTATCCCCCCTCCCCTCCCCTCCCCTCCCCTTTTCTCTCTCTACCCCTTCTACTGTAAATCATTTCTTCGATTTGTATTATCTTGTCTTACCCCTCCTTTCCTCTTATATGTCATTTTGTATAACCCTGAGGATCGCCTTCCTTTTCCATGCGGTTTCCCTTCTCACTCCCTTTCCCTCCAGCCTCTCATCCCTGTTTAATGTAAATCTTCTTCTCAAACTCTCGTCCCTACCCTGTCCTTGTTTACTCCCCTTATATCAAAGGGGTCATTTGGTATTTATTTTTTAAAGATTGACTAGCTTCACTTAGCATAATCTGCTCTAATGCCATCCATTTCCCTCCAAATTCTATGATTTTGTCATTTCTTAATGCAGAGTAATACTCCATTGTGTATAAATGCCACATTTTTTTATCCATTCATCTATTGAAGGGCATCTATGCTGATTCCACAATCTTGCTATCGTGAATTGTGCTGCTATGAACATCGATGTAGCAGTGTCCCTGTAGCATGCTCTTATTAGGTCTTTGGGGAATAGACCGAGAAGGGGAATAGCTGGGTCAAATGGTGGTTCCATTCCCAGCTTTCCAAGAAATCTCCATACTGCTTTCCAAATTGGCTGCACCAATTTGCAGTCCCACCAGCAATGAACAAGAGTGCCCTTTTCCCCGCATCCTCTCCAGCACTTATTGTTGTTTGACTTTCTAATGGCTGCCAATCTTACTGGGGTGAGATGGTATCTTAGGGTAGTTTTGATTTGCATTTCTCTGACTGCTAGCGATGGTGAACATTTTTTCATGTACTTATTGATTGATTGTATGTCCTCCTCTGAGAAGTGTCTGTTCAGGTCCTTAGCCCATTTATTGATTGGGTTATTTGTTATCTTATTGTCTAATTTTTTGAGTTCTTTGTATATTCTGGTTATTAGGGCTCTATCTGAAGTGTGTGGAGTAAAGATTTGTTCCCAGGATGTAGGCTCCCTGTTTATCTCTCTTATTGTTTCTTTTGCTGAGAAAAAAAACTTTTTAGTTTGAGTAAGTCCCATTTGTTGATTCTAGTTGTTAACTTTTGCGCTATGGGTGTCCTATTGAGGAATTTGGAGCCCGATCCCACAGTATGTAGATCATACCCTACTTTTTCTTCTATCAGATGCAGTGTCTCTGATTTAATATCAAGCTCCTTGATCCATTTTGAGTTAACTTTTGTGCATGGCGAGAGATAGGGATTCAGATTCATTTTGATGCAAATGGATTTCCAGTTTTCCCAGCACCATTTGTTGAAGATGCTATCCCTCCTCCATTGCATGCTTTTAGACCCTTTATCAAATTTAAGATAGTTGTAGTTTTGTGGGTTGGTTACTGTGTCCTCTATTCTGTACCATTGGTCCACCCACCTGTTTTGGTACCAGTACCATGCTGTTTTAGTTACTATTGCTCTGTAGTATAGTTTGAAGTCTGGTATTGCTATACCGCCTGATTCACACTTCCTGCTTAGCATTGTTTTTGCTATTCTGGGTCTTTTATTATTCCATATGAATTTCATGATTCTTTTATCTATTTCTACAAGAAATGCTGCTGGGATTTTGATTGGCATTGCATTAAACTTATAGAGAACTTTTGGTAATATCGCCATCTTGATGATGTTGGTTCTGCCTATCCATGAACAGGGTATATTTTTCCATCTTCTAAGGTCTTCTTCTATATCTTTCTTTAGGGTTCTGTAATTTTCATTGTATAAATCTTTCACCTCTTTTGTTAGGTTGATTCCCAAGTATTTTATTTTTTGGGGGGATATTGTGAATGGAGTAGTTGTCCTCATTTCTGTTTCAGAGGATTTGTCGCTGATATACAGGAATGCCTTTGATTTATGCGTGTTGATCTTATATCCTGCCACTTTGCTGAATTCATTTATTAGTTCTAATAGCTTCTTTGTAGACCCTTTTGGGTCTGCTAGGTATAGAATCATATCATCTGCAAATAGTGATAATTTAAGTTCTTCTTTTCCTATTTTTATGCCTTTAATTTCTTTTGTCTGTCTAATTGCTCTGGCCAGTGTTTCGAGGACTATGTTGAACAGAAGTGGTGAGAGAGGGCATCCCTGTCTTGTACCAGATCTTAGAGGGAATGCCTTCAATTTTTCTCCATTCAGAATGATGCTGGCCTGTGGCTTATCATAGATTGCTTTTACAATGTTGAGGTATGATCCTGTTATCCCTAATTTTTCTAGCGTTTTGAACATAAAGGGATGCTGTACTTTGTCGAATGCTTTTTCTGCATCTATTGAGATGATCATATGGTTCTTATTTTTAAGTCTATTGATGTGGTGAATAACATTTATTGATTTCCGTATATTAAACCAGCCTTGCATCCCAGGGATGAATCCTACTTGATCATGATGTATAATTTTTTTGATATGTATTTGAATCCGATTCGCCAGAATTTTATTGAGGATTTTTGCGTCAAGGTTCATTAGAGATATTGGTCTGTAGTTTTCCTTCTTTGAAGTGTCTTTGTCTGGTTTCGGAATCAGGGTGATGTTGGCCTCGTAGAATGAATTTGGAAGTTCTCCCTCTTTTTCTATTTCCTGAAATAGCTTGAAAAGTATTGGTGTTAGTTCCTTTTTAAAGGTTTTGTAAAACTCTGCTGTATACCCATCCGGTCCTGGGCTTTTCTTAGTTGGTAGTCTTTTGATGGTTTCTTCTATTTCCTCTATTGTTATTGGTCTGTTTAGGTTGTCTATATCCTCCTGGCTCAATCTGGGCAGATCATAGGACTCAAGGAATTTATCTATGCCTTCACTATCTTCTATTTTATTGGAGTATAAGGATTCAAAGTAATTTCTGATTATCTTCTGTATTTCTGAAGTGTCTGTTGTGATATTGCCTTTTTCATCCCGTATGCTAGTAATTTGGGTTCTCTCTCTTCTTCTCTTCGTTAGCATGGCTAAGGGTCTGTCAATTTTATTTATTTTTTCAAAGAACCAGCTTTTAGTTTTGTCAATTTTTTCAATTGTTTCTTTTGTTTCAATTTCATTAATTTCAGCTCTGATTTTAATTATTTCTTGCCTTCTACTTCTTTTGCTGTTGTTTTGCTCTTCTTTTTCTAGGATTTTGAGATGAAGTATGAGATCATTTATTTGTTGGTTTTTTCTTTTTTTTGAGGAATGAACTCCAAGCAATGAATTTTCCTCTTAGAACTGCTTTCAATGTGTCCCATAGATTCCGATATGTTGTGTCTGTGTTTTCATTTAACTCTAGGAATTTTTTAATTTCCTCCTTGATGTCTTCTAAAACCCATTGATCACTCAGCAACCTATTGTTCATTCTCCAGGTGATGCTTGATTTTTCCTTTCTTCTTTTATCATTGATTTTCAGTTTCATTCCATTATGATCAGATAAGATGCATGGTATTATCTCTACCCCTTTGTATTGTCTAAGAGTTGCCCTGTGACATAGTATATGGTCTATTTTTGAGAAGGTTCCATGTGCTGCTGAGAAAAAAGTGTAGCTACTTGATGTTGGGTGGTATAGTCTATATATGTCAATTAAGTCTAGGTTGTTAATTGTGTTATTGAGTTCTATAGTTTCCTTATTTAACTTTTGTTTGCAAGATCTGTCCAGTGGTGAGAGAGGTGTGTTGAACTCTCCCATGATTATTGTATGGTGGTCTATTAGACTCTTGAACTTGAGAAGAGTTTGCTTGATGAACACAGCTGCACCATTATTTGGGGCATATATATTTATGATTTTAATGTCTTGTTGGTGTATGGTTCCCTTGAGCAGTATGAAGTGTCCTTCTATATCCCTTTTGATTAGCTTTGGCTTGAAATCTATTTTATTAGATATGAGTATGGACACTCCTGCTTGTTTCCACGGTCCATATGAGTGATATGATTTTTCCCAACCTTTCACCTTCAGTCTATGTATATCTTTTCCTATCAAATGCGTCTCCTGTAGACAGCATATTGCTGGGTCTTGTTTTTTGATCCATTCTACTAGCCTGTGTCTCTTAATTGGTGAGTTTAAGCCATTAACATTTAGGGTTATTATTGAGATATGGTTTGTTCTTCTATCCATATTTGTTTATTGATGTTACTAAACCTGATTTCTTATCCTCTTTGACTACTTTCCCCCCTTTACTGTCCTACCTCCCATTGTTGGTTTTCAATGTTATTTTCCATTTCCTCTTCCTGTAATGTTTTAGATACTATTTTATCTAAAGCTAATATATATATATATATATATATATATATATATATATATATATATATATCTCACATCTAATACTAATAAAATACTAATAAAATACTAATAAAATACCAAGTTGTGGTCTTTATAGTACTATAATATTCATAATATAGCATCTAAAATAACTATAATAGCTGCATTGTGACCTTTTATATTAATTAATATCCATATTACAGCACCCTAAGCTAATATGATATATATCCTGTAGCCTTTAACACTAGTGTAATATTCACATATTAGTACCTAAAACTCATAAAATAACTGCCCTTTGGCCTGTGATATCGATGTAATATTCATACTTTGCTATCTCAAGCTAATGTAATAGCTGACATGTGGCCTCTCATATTTATATTATGTCCATAGAACAGCATAAAAACTAATATGATAGCTGACATCTGGCCTTTGAGTTGATGTAATATTAATAATGTAATATTATTAATGTAATATTAATAAAATAACATCTTTAACTAATATAATGGGTAAACTTTGGTCCTTAATACTAATAGATGTTATAACATGTATACCATAGAATCATATACTAATATTTTATCTGCCCTTTGGCCTTTAGTTTTAACATAATATCCATAGTATAGCATTTGAAACTAATTTAAAAACTATTCTATGGACTTTGATATTAATATTATATTTGTGTTTTGGCATTATAAACTAATATAATAGCTGCATTATGATCTATAATGTAAGTGTAATATCTATACTAAATCCTTTTAAAACTGGCATAATAGCTGCTCTGTGGCCCTTAACACTGATAAGATATCTAAACTATCTAAAATTAATGTAATAGCTGTACTGTGGCCCTGAATACTAATGTGATATACATACTATAGCATCTAAAACTAATATAATAGCTTCCCTGTAGTGTTTAATACTAATATGATATGTATATTATAGCTTCTAAAACCAATGCAATAGATGCAGTGTGACTTTTAATATTAATATACCATTCTTTCTATGACCTGTATATATTTCTATGACCAATATAATAATTTCCTGGTCAATGTTCATATTTATTTATTGTCCATATTATAGCATCTAAAACAGATAAATAGATGGCCTGTGGCATTTAATATGAACATTATATCCATACTATTGAACTTTAAACTAACATAATATCTGCTTTATGGGTAATAACTAATATGATATTCCTATAATCTTATCTAAAATTAATATATTAACTGCACTGTTGACTTTAATACTAATATGATATTCATACTCAAGCAACTAAAAGTGGTATAATTTTTACCTTTGGCCTTTAATATTAATATGGTATCTATATTAGAACATCTAAAACTGATCAAATGGCTGTAATACCAGTAACGAGTTCTGCTTCTTAACATGTTGACATATAACATTAGAGAAGCACACCAAAGCAAGCATATAAAACAGGATTCATTTAAAAAGGGGTAACAGACTTCTCCTTGGAAGGAGAAAGGGGCCATAGCTGGTATCCTGGAATGCCAAGAGCCTCTTTTTACATTTTTTAAAATATGTTTTAATTAGTTACATATGACAATATAACGATCTTGACATATTATACATTTGAATCAGATGGGGTATAATTTCTCATTTTTCTGAGTGTACAGGTTGCAGAATCCCATTGGTCATGCAGTAAAATATATACATACAGCAATAATAATGTCTATTTTATTCTGCTACCCTTTCTTCCTTCCCTCCCCTCCCATTACTTCTCTCTACCCAATCTAATGTGACACAATTCTTTTTTTTTTCTTTTTCCTCACCTGTAATGATGAGGGTCTCCTTCCATCTTCATGAAATTCCCCTTCTTTCTCCCTTTTCCTCCCACCTCTCTATGACAAAGATCCTTTATATATATCTTAGGCTTCTTTTGTTCTTTTGCTGTCTTCCCTTTATCTCTTCTCTTTTTGCATACATGACTAGGCCCAGGAGATGCTCAGTGGGATGGCCAAAAGGTGAGAATCAGATGGTTTGGAGGGGCCAAAGTGGAGCATTTGGGCAGGAAGGGGGGCCCAGGGTGAATTAACTAGCAACTTTTACAACTCCCTCAAGGGAAGGACAATTCCTGGGCTGGTTACATTAGCAACAGGTTGGGGCAGGGGCAGATTATCTTGATAAGGGTGGAGGAAGGGCTCTGAATGCATTAGCATTTTAATCCCTCTCCAACATCTGGGACTAGCTGTAATTGGCCTCCTTGATCTGATCTGACTCAATCTACCTATCTTTACTGACTGCCTGACTAATTTTGTGTTCGGCTGCACTTTGACCTTTGATATGAATATGATAGCCATACTGTAGTATTCAAAGCTAGTATAATAATTGTACTGTGACATGTATAATTAAAATAAATATTATAGATTTCAAACCAATATAATAACTTTCCTGTGACATTTAATTTTAATAAAATATTTATGCTATAGCATCCTATACTAATATTACAGCTGCTCTGTGACATTTATGATTAATATAATATCAGCATTATAGATTTTAAAACTAATATTATAGGTACTCTTTGATATTTAATTTTAATATAATATCCATACTATAGCATCTAAAAGTAATATAATAGCTGACCTTTAATATTAACCTGATATCTGTACAATAGTATTGAAAAATCAATATATCAGTGCCCTTCATCTTTTACTGTTAATGTAACATCATTAATACAATATCTAATGCAGATATACTACTACCTTGTGTCCTTAAATGTTAATATTATATAGATATTTTAGCAACTAAAATTAATACAATAACTTTCCTGTTTCCTTTATTATTAAAAATATCAATAGTGTAGCCTGGAAAAGTAATACAATATCCTGTGGCCTTTAACATTAATGTAATGTACTGTGGCCTCTGAAACTAGTAATAGCTTAAATGTTGCCTTTCATGCTAATATGATGTCTATAATACAGTATCTAAAACTAATACAATAGCTTTCCTGTTGCCTTTTAAATATTATAATATTCATAGCATGACATCTCAAATTAAATAAATAGCTGGGTGCAGAGATACACACCTGTCATCTCAGTGACTTGGGAGGCTAAGGCAGAAGCATCACAAATTCAAAGCCAGCCTCAACAACTTAGTAAAGCCCTAAGCAACTTAGCAAGACCCTGACTCAAAATAAAAATAAAGGGCTGGGGCTGGAGCTCAGTGGTAGCATGCTCACCTGGCACTTGTGAGGAACTGGGTTTGATCCTCAGCAGAGTTGGCCTCCATCTCCTCTTTTCCTGGGATATAGGTAAGGCTGAATGATGCCAACAGTCTCCAGACACCTCCTTTGCCTGATCTGCAAAGGACAACTTCTGTTCTGTCCTGCAAAGATGACTGGCCAGGTGGGACTGTGACCATTCTGGGCAGAGAAGAATCTATGTTTGGAGTCTGGGATAAGACAGGACACAACTGGAGGGTCTGATGAAGGCCACTTCTGGCTCCCAGGAGGCTGGAAAATGAGATTAAAGTTAGCAGATGTTCTTAGATAAGAAACCAGCCTCCATTGTTTGGAGAGTGTGCAGCCTGACATCAAACCCTTCCAGGCCAGGATTCTTGTGGTTAGAGCTCATAGGGATTGAAATTGATATGGGATCCAGGTCAAAACTGAGGATTAGGTAAAGCTGAGTGAACACCCCCTCACCCTGCTTCATCACTCATCCACCACTTCTAGGACAGTATCACCTGCAACGCCTGCCCCAGAGAACACTGTCCTGGTCAGGGACTGAGATTCTTCCTTCCTTGTCTTCCAGATAGTGAAGGTTTTAGGAGAGCTGGGTGTGAGGCTGGGTGTTGTGCACAGGACTCTAGCTCTACCACTTACAAGCATATGGCACTGGGCAACCACCTCAATACACAGAGCCCGTTTTAATACCATCAATGGTATAACAATGTCCCAGTACAACGCTGGTGTGACACTTGTGTGCAGTATTCACAATGACTGTGAAATAGTGGCTTGATTGTCATAGGTCAAGTTCATATTAAGGGGAAGCAGGACTTGGATCTCTCCAACCTAGTCCAGAAGAATATACTCCAAGAAATGAGCAGATGTGACCAACTAGCTCTGGATAGAGGAATAAAGCCAGCCTCCAAATGTCATAGACACTGAGGCCATCCCCTTCTCAAGGTCAGTCACACTGAAGCCCAGTCCCTCCACAAGGTGAAGATCAGAAACAAAAATTATATGGTGAGCATTAGGGTTTACGCAGGAATTATGGTTGGGGTTGGGCCTGAGCAAATTTGTGGTCTGGGTTGGGTAGCACTCCACCACCAAGCCACAACCCCAGCCTACCCTGTGGCCTTTTAAAAATATTTTTTAAAGTTATAGATGGACACAATACCATTTTTTAATTAATTTATTTTTATGTGGTACTGAAGATCCAATCATTGCCTTATGCATGCCAGGCAAGTGCTCTACCACTGAGTCACAACCCTAGCCCCTGCCCCATGACCTTTAACATTAATCTGATATAAAACTTATGGCCCTTTAATTAATATAAAAGCTGTCCTGTGGCCTTCTAATACTGATATTATATCCATCCTCTAGCTTCCCTCTGCCTTTAATATTAATATAATAAACTTGTGATAGCATGAACTCTATAGACTTCATAATATGTCATCCATATTATGACCTCTAAATCTAATATGATAGCTGTCCTGCGGCCTTTGTTACTGATACAATCACCATAATATGGCATGGAAAACTGATAAAATAGCTGCTTGTGGCATTTACTATTAATATGATTTTCATATTATAGCATTAAAAAAATATCAAAGCCATGAGAAGCCTTTAATACTACTATGATATCTAAACTATAGTACCTAAAATGATTATAGTAGCTGGGCTGAGGCCTTTAAATCTAATGTGATATCCATATTATGGCATCTGAAACTAATATAATAGTGCGCCTGTAGCTTTGAATACTAATATGACATCCATATTATGACCTCTAAAACCAATGTAATAGATGTCCTGTGACCTTTAATATGAATGTGACACCTTTTCTGCAGCCTGTGAAACCAATATAATAACTCTCTGGTGGATTTTAATATCTAATATACATGATATAGAATCTTAAACTGATAAACTGGTGCTCTGTGGTCTTTAATATTAGTATGATATTTATATTATAGTACATTAAGCTATTAAAATATCTGCTTTGTAGCCAGTAAACTAATGATATCCATGCTATACTATTGAAATTAATATATCAATTACCATGTTGACTTTAATATTAACATGTTATACATACTTGAACATCTAAAAGTGACATAATTGTTGACCTGGGCATTTAATACTAATTTATAATATCCATGCTAGAACATCTAAAACCGATACAATTGCTGTCCTGAGATCTTTAAAACTAACAAAGTATCCATCCTATAGTATCCAAAGCTAATATAAGAGCTGCCCTGTGGCCTTTAATTATATGATATAATACATATAATACTAATATGATATTCATATCCTGTCATCTTAAACTAATAAAATATCTGCCCTGTGACCTTTAATACTAATATAATATCATACTGTAGCATCTGAATTAATATAATAGATATATTGTGGTCTTAACACTAAATAATATACATTCTGTAGCACCTAAAACAAATAGTTACCCTGATACTTTTAATACTTATATGATATCATATTAGTAGAAGATCTAAAACTGCTTAGTGTAGCATCTAAAACTGGTATAATAGTTGCCCTGTAGCCTTGAATACAAATAAGATATATATACTTTATCATCTAAAATGGATATAATATCTCCCCTGTGGTCTTAATAGTAATATAATAGCTGTCTTGTAGTACTAATTTGATTACCTGTTTTGACATCTAAAACTGATAAGATAGCTGCACTATGGCCATTAATATTAATAAATTCTCCATAATGTAGCATCTAAATCTGATATAATAGCTGTCAATACTCTCATGATACCCATAATACTATCAAAATATAACATAGTATCTAAAACTAATATACCAACTAAACTTTGGCCTTTAATACTAATGTAGTATGTTTACTGTAACAACTTACACTACTGTAAAAACTTTCTTGTGGCATTTAGTATTAATATATGCATATGTGCCTGCAGAATACAATAATATAGTAATATTATACTATTATACTATACTAAAGGCTACAGCCTTTAATATTAGTATAATATCCATACTACAGCATTTACATTAATATAATACCTGATATGTGGCTTTAATATTGAAGTAATATCTATACTATAGTAAGTACAACTAATATAATAACTGTTCTGAGGTTTAATACTATTACTAATATAATAACTTCCCTGTAACCTCTAATGTTAATAATATATCCAAACTATAGAATCCAAAACTACAATAATAGCTGGCCCGTAGTTTTCTAATACAAAATTAATATCCATGCTATAGCATCTCAAACTAATATAATATCTACCCTGTGGCAACTAATGTAGTTCCCATACTATTGTCTCTAAAACTGATATAATAGCTGCCCTGTATCCTTTAATACCAATGTGACACCTTATTATAGCATCTTAAATTGATATAATAGCTACTCTGTGGCCTTTAATATGATATCCATATAATATGATATCTATAATATATAGCATTTAAAATGGATATAATATCAGCCCTATGGCCTTTAGCCTTAAATTTAATAAAATATCTATACTATGTCATCTAAAAGTAATATAATAGCTGCCCTGTGCACTTTAATACTATTATGATATCCATACTATAGCATCTAAAATTAAAATAATATCTATACTATGTCATCTAAAAGTAATATAATAGCTGCCCTGTGCACTTTAATACTATTATGATATCCATACTATAGCATCTAAAGTTAAAATAATTTAACAAAATGCCTATAGTTCTTGCACTTAATAGTAATATGATATCCAAACTATAGTATCTAAAATGAGTATAATAGCTTAATACTAATAATATATATATATATATATATATATATATATATATATAAACTAATATAATTACTGAAGTTTTGGCTTTAATACATTTTTCTTTTGGTAATAAGAATTGAAACTAGGGGCATTTAACCCCATCCCCAGCCCTTTTTATTTTATTTTTTATTTTTGTTTTATTTTGACAGAGCATCTTGATAAATTACTTGGGGACTCAATAAGTGGCTGAGGCTGGACTTGAACTTGTAATTCTCCTACCTCAGCTTCCTAACTCACTGGAATTACAGGCATGTGCCACTGCCTGGCTGGGCTTTAATTATGGTGTGCATACTACAGCACCTATACTAAGTACTATAGGAGCTGCCTGTAACACTATTATTAGTATTATAACTACACTTTGGACTCTTAATGTAATATTATAGCTCTTCTGTGGCCTTTTATATTAATACAATATCCACATATAGCATCTAATATACTAGCTGCCCTATGGCCTTTAATAATATCAACACTGTGTCTCCTAAAACTGAAGTGATAGTTTCCCTGTGGCCTTTTAATACTATATAAAATCCATACTAGAGCATCTAAAATGAATAAAGTACCTGCTCTGTGACCTTCAATTTTTTATGATATCCACATGATAGCATTTAAAACTAATAAAATAGCAGTCCTGTGGCCTATAGTTCTGATGTAGTATCCATATTTTATCATTATAAATAATATAACAGTTGCACTACTGTCTTTAATACCAACATCATATCCATAGTATAAACCCTAAAACTAATACTTAGCTTCCCTGTGACCTTTAATACTAATATAATATCTATACTATAACATATGAAAAAATATGATACATTCTCTGTGGATTTTAATATTGATGTAATAGACATCTTATTAGATCTTAAGCTAATAACTGCCCTGTGGTTTTCATATTATTATGGTATCCATAGAACAGTACATGTAAAATTAATATACTAGCTTCCCTTTAGCCTTTAATGTGAATATAATATTCATGCTCTAGCTTCCAAAACTATTAAAATAGCTGCACTGTAGCCTTTTATAATAAAATGATATCCATTAATTAATAAAATAAAATAATGGCATTTCAAGTTAATATAATAATATAATACTAATGCAATATTCATACTGTTACATCTAAAAGGGATATAATTCCTTAATGCAATATTCATACTGTTACATCTAAAAGTGTTATAATTCCTGCCCCATGGTCTTTAATACTGATATGATATCCATACAAGAGCATCAAAAACTGATAAAGTGGTTGCCCTGTGTCCTTTAAGACTAATATAGCATTTAAAATTGATATGACAGCTGCTCTGAGGCCTCTGATTTTAGTATGATATCCATAATATAGCATCTAAAACTGATATAGGGCTAGGTGTAGTGACACACACCTGTAATCCCAGTGGTTCAGGAGGCTGAGACAGGAGGATCATGAGTTTAAAGCCAGTCTCAGCAAAACTGAGGTGCTGAGCAACTCAGTGAGACCCTGTCTCTAACTAAAATATAAAATAGGGCTGGGGATGTAGCTCAGTGGTCAAGTTCTCCTGAGTTCAATCTCTGATACCAAAAAAATAAAATAAAAATAAAACTGATATAGTATTTGCCCTGTGGCCTTCATAGCTAATATGATATCTATATTACAGCATGTAAAGGTAACATAATAGCTGCCTTGTTGTCTTTAACACTATTATTATGTCCATCCTATAGTATCAAAAACTGATAAGCTGCTCTATGGTCTTTTGTATTATATGTTAAACATAATATTGTATTGAAAACTGATATAATAGCTGCTCTGTGGCTTTTGGTTCTAATGTGATATCCATATATAGCATCCATATATAGCATCTAAAACTGGCCTTAGAGCTATTCTGTGGCACTTAATACTTATATAGTATCCATACCAAAGCATCTGAAAATAATAAAATAACTACATGATGGCGTTTAATGCTAGTATGATATTCATAGTATAGGATATATTACTAATACAATAACTGCCCAGTAATCTTTAATACCATTATGATACCCAACTATAGCTTCAAAAATTGATACGATAGCTGCCCAGTCATTTTTTATTTTTGGTATTGGCAATTTAAACCAAAGCAATTCTGAGCTACATCCCCAGCCAACACCACCACCCTCATTTTAAAAAATTGTTTAGTTGTATGTAGACTCAGTGCCTTTATTTGTTTTTATGTGGTGCTAGGATCAAACTCAGTGCCTCACACTTGCAAGGCAAGTCTCTGCCACTGAGCAGCCCCACCCCACCCCCTTTTTAAAAACAAAAATTGAGACAGGATCTCACTGAGTTGCTTAGGGCCTCCTCAGTTGTTGAGGCTGGTCTTGAACTTGTGATCAGTATTATATTTGAAACTAATATAATAGCTACCCTCTGGTGATTATATTAATATATTATTGATATTATATATTCTAAAACTAATAAAATAAAACTACTAAACTGTGGCTTTTTATACCAATGTAATATCCATATTATAAAATCTAAAACTAATATAGTAGCTTCTATGTGGCCTTTTATATTAATATAATATTCATAATCTATAATATTTATACTATAGTATCTGATAATAATATAATAGCTTTCTTCTAAGATTTATAATTTAATGATATAGATATTATAGATTTTAAAATTAATGTAATGGGTGCTCTGTGACTTTTAATTTTAATACAATATCCATACTGTGACATCTAAACTAATATAAGAACTGCCCCATGATCTTTAATTCTAACATGATATCCACACAATAGCATTGAAAATTAATATTATTAGTTCCCTGTGGCTTCTAACATTAATATAACACCTTTAGTAGAGCATCTAATGTTGATATAATAGCTGTCCTGTGAATTTTAATGTTAAAAATGATGTAGATACTACTGCAACTAAAACTGATTAAATCACTGACCTGTTTCCTTTATTATTAACATATTATCTAAAGTGTGGCCTGGAAAACTAATATAATAAATTTTCTGTGGCCTTGAACATTAATATGATATTCACAGTGTGGCTTCCAGAACCAATGTAATTGCTTCAATGTCACTTTCATGCTAATATGATGCTCATAAGATGGCATCTACAACTTTTGCAATAGCTGCACTGAGGCCTTTACCTGAATGTGATATTAATACCATAGCATCTGAAATGAATATCATACTTGGCCTGTGGCATGTAACACTAACACAATAGCTGAATTTTGCATTCAACTATATCCATACTGTGAGTTCTAAAGCAAATATAATCTGTCCTGTGGCCTTAAATATGAATGTAATATCCATACAATAGCAGCTAAAACTAATATAATATCTGCCTTGTGGACTTTAATACTAATATAATGGTCATAATATAGTATTTAAAGCCTAATATAACATGTAAATTTGATATAATAGCTATGCTGTGGCCTTTATATTAATATAACATCCATACTATAGTATCAAAAACTGATAAAACAGGTGTTCTGTGACCTATACTTATTGCTATAAAATACCATGTAAAACTAATATCTGCCTTGTTAATATTATGTTAACATACATTCTATAGTATCTAAAATTAATATAATATAATAAATTTATAATTATATGATAGCCACATTATAATATTTTCACAGTAACATGGTATCCATATTATAGTATCCAAAATCAATATAATACATGTGCAGTGGCTTTTAACATTGATGTAATATCCATACTGTAGCATTTTATATTAATATATTAGCTGCCCTGTGGCATTTTATACATATATAATATCTAAATGTAACAGCTAAAACTAATATAATATCTACTTTTTGGTTTTCTAATTATTATAATATTAATACTGTTGTATCTAAAATTGGTATAACATCTGCCCTGTGGCCTTTAATATTAATATATTTTTTGTAGTGCAGCATCCAACAGTAATATAAGAGCTGCAAAGAGCTGCACTATGGGCTTTCTTACTAGTATATATTTCCATTGTATAACATTTAAAACTAACATAAGAGCTGCCCAGTGGCCTTTGAATTAAGGTAATAATAATAACATAACATCTTATACTATTATAATAGCGAAACTTTGGCTTCAAGACTAATATAACTTGTTAATATAATAGCTCCCTATGGCCTTTGATACTAATACAGTATCCAGGCTATTTGTTCTAAAACTGATACTATAGCTTCTATGTGGCTTTGAATATTAATGGAATATACATGCTATTGCATCTAAAACTAATAAAATATCTGAGCTGTGGTCTTTAATACTATGATATTCTTATTATATCATCTAAAATTGCTATAATAGTTTCCTGTGGCCTTCAATATAAATATGATATCCATATTTGAGTATTTCAAACTAATACTAATGTGATACCAATATATATCACCTAAAATTGATATAGTAGCTGCCCTGTGGCTTTTAATACTATTATGATAATCATACTATAGCTGCCCTGTGGCATTTAAGTTTATGTTCTATTTATCATGTGGGCTCTAAAATTAATATAATAGCTGCCTTATTGTCTTTAATCCTAATACGATGACCACACTAGAGAACCTAAAAGTGACACAGTAGTTTCCCTGACCTCCAATACTAATATGATATCCATACTAGAGCATTGAATATAATATGATAGTTGCCATGTGGCAATTAATATGAATATGTTATTCATACTATGGCATCTTATATTAATATAATATCTGTAGTGTGGCCTTTAGCACTCATAATAGGCATACTGTTATCTAAAACTGATGTATTATCTGCCCTGTGACCTTTAATACTAATATAGTCTCCATCATAACATCTATGCTGCCCTGTTATCTTTAATATGATATCCATTACTACAGCATCTAATAGTAGTAGACAAACTTTGGCCTTTCATACCTGTTATAGTTTAGATATGAAATTCCCAAAAAACCCTTGTTTAAGACAATGGAAAAAAAGTTGAGATGTCAAAAGATTTGGTTATGAGAGCCTTAACCTAATTAGTGCATTAACTCACACATTGGGATTAAGTGGTTTTTAACCAGAGGCTATTAATTTAGGATGGGTGTTAATTTAGGGTGTGACTGGAGAGATGGGTCATTGGGACATGCCTTTGGGGTTTATGTTTTGTTCTTGGTGAGCAGGGATCTCTTTCTTCTTCTTTGCCATGCCCTGAGCAGCTTCTTTCATACCCTTTGGCCATGATCATGTTTGCATTACCTTGGGCCAAGAAGAATGCAGTTGGTCATATTCGGACTGAGGCATCTGAAACTATGAACACCCAATAAACTTTTCCTCCTCTAAAGTTTTTCTTATCTGGTCTTTTCATCATAGTGGCAGAAAAAGCTAACTAAAATACAAGGTGATACCTAGAGTGGATTAATTGCTCTGAATAACAGCACATGGTCACATGGGGTTCAGAAGCCTTGGAAGCTGCTTTTTGGGGGAAGAAATTTTGAAAAGTTTAGAGATGCAAGCTGAATCTTTAGAATGTTGTAGGTGGATTTTAATGGGGGGTTCTGGTGGGAGCCCAGAAGTCTGTAATGCTGATTGGAGTACAGATAGTAAAGACTGGACTTGTGAGGTTTCAGGAGAAGAAAACTGTATTGGAAATAGGATGAGAGGCCATTCTTGTTAAATTTTGGCTAAGAAGTTCTGTATATTTTGTTTTGTTCTGAGACTTTCTGGGAGGCTGAATTTAAAGGTGATAGTGTAAGTAATCTGGTGGGTGGTAATTTCAAGGCAGCAAAGCATTTAGGCAATGACAAAAATATTGCTGGCAACTTTTGGCCATGTTTACTGTAATAATCAGGATCATAAAGCAGTGGAGATTTGAATTACTTGCAGTTTTGCAAGAGAAGTGTGAGGCAAACTGAGGCTAAGGCAGTTGTGGTTGTTAAAGAAATTAGAACCACAAAAGAGATGCTAAATATTTTACTCAGAGACAATAGGAAAGTTGGCCTGAAGGCATCTCAGGAATCTGCAAGACCATCCCCATCTTGTTTGCACAAGGGGGCCTAGGAAGTTGTTTCACCATGCTTAGAGGCTCAGGCACCTCCAGGCTGCTGAAACCATGGTCTCAGGTGGCTTGACTACTGCTTGAGATGGTGGGAACTTGGCATCAACCATGTGGTGCTGGTTCTGTAGGGTTGAAAGATGCTGGACTAAGGGGGTCATGGAGGCATCCATGGAGATGTCAAAGGAAAACTTGGGAGACCAGGCAAAGTGTAACAGGGTTGGAGTCTCTGCAGGTAGCCCCTGAGAGGTTGATGAATGAATTAATAAGAAGGAAGCTGAAACTGCATTGGAGATCTCTGAGATTAAGTGATACCAGTATCATGGAACATCTGCCAAGGAAACTTAAGGAATTGAGCAGAGACAGGCCAAGAAGAGGCCACATAGACTGCTACTAACAAAACCATAGGAGTGGAGCTACCCAGGCACTCAGGATTGAATATCACAATGCCATATGCCTCAGATGCTAGATGTGAAAATACAGGTTTTGTTTGCCCAGCTGGATTTTGGTCTTCTTTTGTCCCGTCCCTTCTGTCTATGCCCCTAATTCTCCCTTGTAGAATGGAAATGTTTACTCTGTGCCATTATATATTGAATGTATGTGTGTGTGTGTGTGTGTGTGTGTGTGTGTGTGTGTGTATTGATTTTTACAGGGGTTTTCACACTGTGATTTTGTTTCGAATCTCAGAAGAGACTTTGGAATTGGAGTTTTGGGGAATTCTGAAACTGAAGAACATCTAGACTCTTGGCAATGGAATCAATGTATTTTGCATTGTGAGATGAGCATGAACTTTTGAGGGCTGGGAGCAGAATATTATGGTTTAGATATGAGATGTCACTCAAAATGTCATGTGTAAGAAAATGCAAGAAAGTTCAGACATGAAATGATTGGGTTATGAAAGCCTTAACCCAATCAATCCATTAATCCACTGAGGGTTTAAGTGGGTGAAAACTGTAGTAAGGTAGTGTGTGGCTGGAGGAGGTGTTTCACTGGGGGCATTCTTTTGAGGTGTATTTGTTCCTGATGAGCAGAGCTCTGTATCTGCTTCCTGTTTGCCACATTCTGAGTGGCTTTCCTCCTCCACAAGGATGGAGTTGGCCTTTTATGGGCTGAAACCTTGGAAACTGTGAGTGCCAAATAAAATTTTCATTCTCTAAAAATGTTCTTGTCAGAACCTTGAGATACAATGGTAAAAAACCTAACTAAAATAATACTACACTATCCAGAAATAATATAATAGTGGCCTTTTGGCTCTTTGTACTAATATAATATCCATAGTAGAGTATCCAAAATTAGTTTAATACTATTATGATGTCAATACTATAGCATCCAAAACTGATATAATACCTGCACTATGTCCTTTAATACTATGATGATATTCATAGTATAGTAACTACAACTAATATAATAGCTGTCCTATGGCCTTTAATATGAATATAATATCAATCATGTGGCCTCTAAAAGTGAAATAACAGCTGCCTTGTGGTCTTTTAATACAAATATATTATTATCTGTACTATGGAACCAAAACTGATATAATAACTCCCCTGTGAACTTTAATATAATATCCATATTGTGGCATCTAAAGCTGATATAATAACTAAAATGGTATATTTAATATTAGTATTATACCCATACTCTGGCTCAAAAGCTATTATAATAGCTCCATTATGGTCTTTAATATTAATATAATATCCATACTATAGTATCTAAAACGAATATAATAGCTGTCCTGTGGCTTTGAATACTACTATGATATTTGTATTATAACATCCAACATTAATATAATATTTTTCATTAGTACCATTAGAACTAAATATGATATCCATAAAATTTTACCTAAAATTCATATAATATCTGCTTTATGCCCTTTAACACTAATATGGTATTCATATGCTCTTACATTTTAATATAACATCGAAACTAGAACATATAAAATGAATATAATAGCTACCTTGTGACATGTAATATTGATATAACATCTATATAATACCTATAAGACTAATATAGTAGCTTCCATGTGGCTTTTAATATTAAAATAATATCTTTACTTTCACATCTAAAATTGATAGAAAAGCATCTGGTGACCTTTAATACTCATAAAATATACACACAGTAGTAATTTAAATTAGCACAATAATTGTATTGTGGCCTTTAATACTACTATCATATCTATTCTAGAGCATCCAGAACTGATGTAAGAGCTGTCCCGTGTGGCCTTTAATGCTAATATGATATTCTTACTATAATATTTAAAACTGATATAATATTTGCCCTGTATCTTTTAATACTAATATATTATCCACATTATTAGGTAATACTGATGAAGTAACTTCATTGTGGCCTTTAACACTAATATCATATCTATCTTATAGCATGTAAAACTGTTATATTAGCCACCCCATGACCTTGAATACTAATATTATATGATAGCATTGAAAATTGATATATTAGCTACCTAGAGATTTAGTATTATTATTTTATCCTCACTATAATATCTCAAATTATTGTAATAAGTTCCCTGAGGACATTAGTACTAATAAAATATCCAGATTATAACATAAAAATTGAATATAATAACTGCCTTGTGGCCTTTAATTCTAACAGGATATGCATATTATGGCATCAAAAATTAACCTAATAGTTGCCAAAAAGCTTTTAATAATAATGACCATATTATATAGCATCTGAAATGAATATAATAGCTGTCCTGTCTTCTTTCATACTAATATAATATCTATCCTAAAACATCTAAAACTGACATAATCTTTGCTCTATGGGCTTTAATTCTAATATGGTATCCTTAAAACAGCATCTAAAAGTAATGTAATAGTTACAATATGGTCTTTGTAATTAATGTAAAATCCATAGTATCTCACACCTAAACTAACTTTTTGTAGATATTAATATTAATAAAATAAATATACTGTGGCCCCTAATACTAATAGAATGGCTGTCATGTGACCTTCAATATTAATATATATCCACAGTATAGCACCAAATGCTAATATAAAATGGGTGATCTGTGGCTTTTAGTACTAGTATGATATCTGTAAATAGCATCTAAAATTAACAATATCTGCTTAATTGCCTTAAGTTATATGATGCCCAAACTCTACCATCTGAAGCTGATATAATAGTTGCCTTATAACATTTAATATTAATATGACATACACACTAGAGATCATCTAAATCTAATATCTGCCATCTGGTCCTTAATACTAATTTCTGTAATATAGCATCTAAAATTAATAAAATAGCTTCCTGTGGTTATTAGTATAATATCAATATTGTGGCCTCTAAATCTGAAATAATACCTGCCCTGTGACCTTGTGACACTAATATTCATAATGTAGCATCTAAAACTAATAAAATAACTGACCTATGCAGTTTAATAGTTTAATATTAATATTATAGCTATAATATCATCTTTAAAACTAATATAATTCCTCTACAGTAGCCTTTAATTGTAATACAATATCCATCATATAACATCTAAAACTAACATGAAAGCTGCCCTGCGGCATTTAGTATTCACATGTTATTCATAATATAAAACATAAAGCTAATGGGCTGGGGATGTGGCTCAAGCAGTAACGTGCTTGCCTGGCATGCGCGGGGCACTGGGTTCAATCCTCAGCACCACATGAAATAAAATAAAGATGGTGTGTCCGCTGAGAACTAAAAAATAAATATTGAAAAATTCTATCTCTATATCTTAAAATAAAATAAAGCAAATATAATTGCTCACTATGGCCTTTAGTGCTTATATGGTACCCACCATAGCATCTAAAATAATACGATAAATCCCTTGTGAAATCTAATACTAGAATGTTATAAATTGTGTCATCTAAAATTAATACAAGTAGTACTGGGGTATTTAATATTAATGTAATACCATACTCTTTTCATCTTAGAGTGATAAAATAGCTGCCCTGAGCCCTTTAGTTCTAATATAATATCCATATTATAGCATTTAAAACTAATATTATAGTTTCTCTATGGCTTTTGATCCTAATATGATACCCATACTCATATTTAGATGCTCTTAACAGTAATATAATATTTATATAATAGCATCTAAAATAAATATAATACCTGCTCTGTGGCCTTTAAATTCGATGTAATATCAATTCTATAACATATAAAACTAATTTAATAGTTGTTCTATGTCTTTAATACTCAATAATATCCATACTATAGCATGCAAAATTAATAGCTGCCCTGTGGCCTTTAATGTTAATATAAATCCTTATTATAGCTTTGAAAACTAATGTAATAGCCCATGTAGTTTTTTGTGGTAAATGATATTCATTATTGAGCTCAAATTATAATATAGATACCCTGAGTTTTCAATACTAAAGTAATATCCTTAGTATATCATTTTAAACTAATATAATAGATGGTCTGTGAATTTTAGTATTAATTGAACATCTTAAACTAAATAGCATCTTAAACTAATATATGTCCTGTGGCTTTTAATATTAATATGACATTCTATATTAGTGAATCAAATACTAATATAATAAGTACCCAGTGGATTCATTACTAATTGATATTTATACTATGGCACATAAAATTAATATAAAACCTGCCTGTTGGCCATTAATATTAATGCAATAATATTGTAAATATAATATATATATACTATATATATTATATATATTCCATACAACTGTATCTGTACCCAATATAATATCTACCCTGGGGCCTTTAATATTACTATAAATGATCATACTATAGTGTCTCAAACTGATACAATAATTGCCCATTAGTTTTGCATACTAATCTAATATGCATAGTAAATCATCAAATATGAATATAATACCTGCCTGTGACGATTAATATTAATGTAATGTCCGTACTACTACAACTAATACTAATATAATATCTGCCCTGTTGCCCTTATTATTAATGCAAATCCATACTATAACATCTTTTAAATTTTAAAATATTTTTCTTAGTTGTAGATGAACACAAGACCTTTGTTTTATTTATTTATTTTTATGTGGTGCTGAGGATCAAACCCAGTGCTGCACATGTGCTAGGAAAGTGCTCTACCACTGAGCTGCAAACCCAGCCTCTATAATATAATATCTTAAACTAATAAGATAGCTTTCTTGTGGCCTTTAATATTATTAATATATTAATATACATACATACATATTGTGACTTCTTCTAACAATAGAATAACTTGCCTGTGGCCTTCTATATTAATATTATATCCATACACAAATATAATAGATCTCTTCTGACCTTCAATATCAATGTAGCATTCCTACTACAGAATCTTAAAACTAACATACTCCCTTTCCTGTGCTCTTAGTACTAATATGGCATCCATAAAATAGCAACTAAATCTTCGTAATATCTGGTATGTGACCTTTAATACTAAAGTAGCATATAAAACTAATATATTAGCTGCCCTGTGGCCTATAATAATAAGATATTAATACTATAGCATCTAAAACTGAAAGAACAGCTGCCTTATGGCCTTTAGTACTCATATGATATTCATATTATAGCATATAAAACTCATGTGATAGCTGCCTGTGGCATTTAATGCTGATATGGTATCCATATAAGAACATCAAAAACTGATAGATTTGCTGTGGGTTTAATATTAACATGATATCCATATGGTGGCCTCCAAAGCTGAAATAATAGCTGCCTTGTGTCCTTTTAATACTAATCCAGTATCTAAACTGTAGCATCTAAAACTGATATAATAGGTGCTCTGTGGCCTTCATGACTAATACATCTATAATTATAGCATCAAAACTTAATATAATAGCTGCCTTGTGGCATTTAATACTAACATGATATTCATATTGTAGCATATAAAACTGATGTAAGTGCTGTGCTGTGGCCTTTTATACTAATATGATATCCATAGTGTGGCACTAACATGAATATAATGGCTGTTCAGTTACCTTCAATACTAATACAGTATCAATACTGTGGCAGCTGGAACTAATAAAATATCTGCCCTGTAGCCTTAAAGACTATTATGTTATCTATATTATAGCTTCTATAGCTAATATATTGTTTGTTCTTTGGTCTTTAATATTAATATGATATCCTTATTACAGCTTCTAAAACCAATATAAAAATGGCCTGTTGCCATCTAACCCTAATATGAAAATGATATCCATACTTTAGCCATAAAACTAAAATAACAACTGCCCTGTAGCATTTAATATTAATATAATATGCATTATTTGGCCAACAAAACTAACATAGTAGCAGCCATGTGGCCTTTAATATTAATATAATACATACACTGTGGCCTATAATCTAATATAATGGCTGTCTCATGGCCTTTACTACTAACACGATATTCATACCATAGTATCCACAACTAATATCATAGTTTTTCTATGACATTTACAATTTATATAATATAGGTATTATAGATTTTAAAGCTAATGTAACAAATGCCCTGTGACCTTTAATTATAATATAATATCTATACGATAGTATCTAATACTAATATGATAGCTGCCCTATGATCTTTAATATCAACATGGTATCTATACAATAGCATTAAAATTGATATACTAGTCCCCTGTGGCTTTTAACATTAATATACCATCTTTAGTAGAGTGTCTAATACTGACATTATAGCTGCTCTGTGAACTTTCATGTTAATATGATGTAGATACTATAGCAACTAAAACTAATTAAATCACTGACCTCTTTCCTTTATTATTAACATAATATCCAAATACATTTTCTATGGCCTTTAACATTAATATGATATCCACAGTGTGGCCTCCAGAACCAATGTAATTGCCTCAATGTTGCTTTCATGCTAATATGATGCCCATAAAATAGCATCTACAACTAATGCAAAGGCTGCACTGAGGCCTTGGCATGAATTTAATATTAATACCATGGCATCTGAAATGAATATAATACTTGACCTGTGGCAAGTAATACTAATATAATATTTATTACATAGTATCTAAAGCTAATATAATAGTTAATCCTGTGTCCTTTAATATTACTTTGATATCCTGCTAGAATATCTAAAACTAAATGATAGCTGCAAATTTTTTATTTGTACTATTCATAGTGTAGCATCTGATACTAATATATTAATATTCATGTAACATTTTTATTTAGTATCTAAAATTAATATAATATCTGTACTGTGGCTTTTAAAGCTAATAGGATATTAGTATCATAAATAGGTATTATAGCATCAAAAACTAATATGCATACTGTATCATCTAAACCTGACATAATATTTGTCCAATGGCCTTTAATAGTAATATAATATCCATACTAGAGCATATACAACTAATGTAATACAGCCTTGTCCCTTGTTACTATGTTCTTAGCACAGTATCAAAACCAGATATCATAGCTGCACTGTGGCTTTTAACTCTAATATAATATCCATACATAGCATCTAAAATGAATGTAGTAGCTGATTTGTGGCCTTATTATTAATTTGATATCCATAGTGAAGCATGTAATACCAATATAATAGTTGTCTTATTGCCTTAATACTAACATATTTTCCACATGTAGCACATAAAACTAATAAAATAGCTATGCAGTGGTGCTAAAGACTAATCTGATGTCCATAGTGTAGAATCTGTTACTAATAGATTTGATGCCCTCTAGCCTTTAATATTATTATAAAGTCTATACTATACTTTCTACAATTTATACAATAGCTTCTCTGTCACTTTTTATGTTACAGGAATATCCATAGTATTGCATCTAAAACTAATTTTATATCTTCATTGTGGCCTTCAGTACTAATATTTTATCCACACTATAGCATTGAAAATTAATATAATAACTGTACTGTGCACTTCAATATGAAAGCCATCCTTTAACCTCTAAAACTAATATAACAATTGACCTGAGACCTTTAATATTAACATACTACCCATACTTTTGCTCTAAAACTAATATATTAGCTGCCACATGGCTTTAATGTTAATATAATATTCATACTGTGGCTTATAAAACAATATAATTGCTGCTTTTAATACTAATGTGATATACACATTATAGAATAAAAAACCAATAGCTGCCTGTGGCCTTTAATATTAACATAATATCCATACTTTTGGCCTCTAAAAATTACATAATATCTGCCATGTAGCCTTTAATATTAATAGAACATATAAACTGTGACATATAAACTTATATAATGGCTTTTGATAACTATGTGGCCTTTGATAACTAATATGACTTCTACATGTCATATCCAAGACTAACAAAATAGAGCCCTCTTGTTTTAGTCAGCTTTTTTCATTGCTGTCACTAAAAGCACAATTGTAAAAGAGGAAAAGTTCATTTGGAGGCTCACAGTTTCAGAGTTATCAGTCCACAGACAGCTGGATCCATTCCTTGTCTTTCAGGATGAGGCAGGACCTCATGGTTGAAGAGTGTGGTGGAGGAAAGCAGCTCTTATGATGATCAGAAATCAGAGACTGAGAAAGAGATCTCCACTTGCCAGATACAAATATATCCCCAAAGACATGTTTCCAATGCCCCAAGTTCTCCAGCCACACCTCACCAGCCTTCAGTTACCACTCAAACAATCCCATGAGGTGATTAATTTACTGATTTGTGTTAAGACTCTTACAACCCAATCTCTGAAACTTTTTGCATTGTTTTATACATGAATACTTAATTCATTCCTAAGAGTCCCCATAGTTTCAACAGTTCCAATATTGCTCAAAGTTCAAGTCCAAAGTTAAGGCAATGTTGCATTTTGAGCTCCCATAAAATTAAAAGCAATTTACAAGTATCTAATATATAATGGTACAGAGCAAACATTTTCATTCAGAAAAATAGGGGCATAGAAAGAAGAGATAAGAACAAAGACTGAAATCCACCTGGGAAAACATGTTCTGTAGTTCTGTGACTGGCATCTGGAGCTCATAGTATCATGATGTTCTCTCCAAAGGGCTTGTGTAGATCTGCCCCTGTGGCCTTGTGGTTTGTAGCCAAGTGGCTTTCTGTTGGCTTGTCTCTGCATGATTCCTGCAGCTTTTTAAGGATGGTGTCCCACATTACTGGCATTTATTAATCTTGGGGGTCTCACACTTCCACACTTTGCCCTCTAAGGGGCTGCCTGCATGGACTCCAACCCTGCTGCACTTTGCCTGGTCTCCCAGGCCTTCCTTTGAAATCTTGGTGGAAATTTCTATGACCATCTAATTCTAGCATCCTGCATTCCTGCAGAACCAGCACCACATGGTTGGTGCCAATGTCTATTGCCATTCAAATCAATAAGTGGTAAAGCCTTCAGACACCTTGGATGCAACAGCCTCAGTGTGTCTGGTGGAAGCATGTTGAAAAAACTTTCTAGGCCCCGTTGTGCAAGAAGGATGCCCCAGGGCTGAGGATGTGGCTCAAGCAGTAGCGTGCTCACCTGGCCTGCGATCCGTGTTCGATCCTTAGCACCACATACAAACAAAGATGTTGTGTCTGCCGAAAACTAAAAAATAAATATTACAATTCTCTCTCTCTCTCCCTCTCTCTTTAAAAAAAAAAAAGAAGAAGAAAGATTCCCCATTGGTCTCCAAGAGAATTTTCACTTTTACTCCCTTGGGCCTGAGTTGGGTGTGGTCTTGCTATCTCCTGAGATGCCCTCAAGCCATCTTTTTTATTGTCTTTGGGCAAAGTCTTTAGCATTTCATTAGTAATGGTAAAGTTTTTAAAAACTGCAACTTCCTTGGTCCCAGTTTTATTCCCATCTTTCAAGTTCATGTTTTTCAAATTTGTTCTGCTTTCTGCTTCTGAATGTCGAAATAAACTTGGCTAAAAGCCACCAACAATATCCATGCAACTTCCTGAATTCTGTGCTGCCTAGACATTTCTTCTGCCAGTTTAAGATGGGTATCACTTTTAAAATCAGCCTCACAGAAAGCCTCAGGACATAAGCAAAAGGCAGACAACTTCTCAGCCAGAATATAACATTAATGGCCTCTAGCCCACTTACCAATAGTATCCTCCTCTGAGCCCTCTCAAGCCCTGTCTTCACTGTTCTTGGTCCCATTGGCATTCTGGTCTTCTGAGCTCCCACAAGAATTGGCCACTAAGTTCTGCTTACAACAGTTTAAACCATTTTCAGCTTGCACTGTTGAGCATCTCAAAATTTCTTACACCAATTTCAAAAGAGCTCCTAAAGCTTCTGAACCATATGGTGAGGTTAGTCACAGCAGTGACTCCTCTTCTTGGTACTAATTTATTTTATTCAGATTCTTCACTGCTCTGACTAAAAGACCCAAACAGCAAAGTTATAGAGGAAGTGTTAGACCACGACGTAAGAAAAGACCACTGACTCCAATTAAAATCAAATTAAAGCAAGCTTATTATTTCGACAGGCCGGGCTGCCTTGCCCCTCAAAATCGGGGAAGCCAAGGACAGCCCCGAGGCTTCTTTGTGGCCCAGTTTTATAGCCCAAAAAGTTACACAAAGGGGGGGTTACAGATAATAACATTCTGAAGAGCATAACACAAGTTTACATTTTTGCTGACCCTGGCATCAGAATTTATGGAGATCTTAGAGACTCAGAGAGGGTCATTATCTGGCCAGGGAGGGCCAGAATTTATGAGGCATCACTAAGGTTTAGGAAAGGGTTGTTATATGGTCAGGGAAAACCGGACCTGGGTGAGTTCAGGGCACGGGCAGGCATTCCAATCAGCTTTACAACATCAACTAATGGCCAGGCCATACAGACATCCTGATATTTTTACAGAAAACAGAAATGAATCCTTCATAACTTGTGACAAGCTGGCTTCTAATCTAATGAGGTAACTAGGCTAGGTATTTCATTCCCCCCTTTTCTGATGTGTCCCTTTCAAATCTTTGATAGGGAGCAACCAGTAATGTCAGCAACATATGTTAATAATGTCGGTGGTACATAACAGAATTGAGTTGTAGCCCTATAAACCTGAGCACATAGTTAATAATGCATGGGACAATAACTAATAGGAGAAGAATACAAATTATAGGACCTGCAAGAGAAGTTAACCATGGAAACCAGTTTTTTAGGTCTGGCCAAAAGTTGTCCATTTGAATCTTGTTTATTTCCTTTTTCGTTTCATCTATCTGTTGTTGAATAACATTAGAATAGTCAGTAATATTAAAACAGCACATGCCTGGGAATTGTTGGCAGCCCAAATGATGTTTCAGTAGCAGAAAGTCAGTAGCTGCTCTATTTTGTAGTACTGAGGTTCAGAGTTCCTTCATCTCTTGATTAATTTCTGCTTGAACTTGTGCTGTAAGGTTAGCTGTTTTGCTAAAACTACAGGCTAATTTAGTGATTTCTCTATGAATTCCTACCATTAGTCCCGGGACTGGTAGAATGAAAGCTGCTGCAATTGCAATGTCTAGTGGATCCAGGAGGATTACATTGTCATTGCAATTGGGGGGCAGACTTCGGATAACTCGGTGGGAAGATGCCAGGGATGGCAGTAAAGGAAAAATCCTCCCAACAGAGCAGATTCCAGAGAAATTGGTAGGCAACGCTTGGAAGGTTGTCTTATTACAGAGAAAAACCCATTCTGTAGGAAGTCGTTTGCCATTGGGTAGGGAGATATATTGTTCAATAGAACAATTTGGTGGGGATTGAGGAAGGGTGCAGTCTATGCATAGACAATGTTTATGGACAATTAGTGAAGCCGGCAAGGCTGACTCTGTATGAGACACAGGCCAGTTTTGCTGTGTAACTCTATCCCCAGTCACCTTAACATAGTCATCATATTTTATAGACAGGCCCATTAGCTAACAATTGATGGACTGAGCTTCCTTCTTGTATGCAGAAGGAACTTTTGTTCATAGTATCAACAGCCAATTGTAGCCAGAAGTTCTGGTTATTTACAGAATCTAGGGGGCTCACAGAAACATCCACATTTAAAGTGGCACTTGAAGATACAGTATCCACCAGGGCTCCCTTTTTAAGCTTAACACAGGAATTTTGCCCTGAATCTCGTGGGTGAGCTGAGTATTTATAGATTCCAAAGTTTATATTACCTCTTTGGGACTGATCTGTGAGGTTTTTCCATGGTCCCTCCCTGAACACCTGACTAAAAACTTCTTGGTTATCTTTATACCATCTGATAGGGCCAATTATTGGATCCTGACAGGAGTAAGTGCAATTTAATATTAGTGGGGATCCTGCAATGGCAGGTCCTACCTGGGCTACAGAAGGGGTGCAAGGTTCGTTGAAACTGGCATAGCTAAAACCCAAGAATACATATATATTACAACAAGTGAAAAACATTAGCATAATGTTTACAATGACAAGGAAAAAATGAGAAGTTAATGACAAAACATTAACCCTTAGAAATTTTAATTTTAAAGGGTCCACGTTTAGTCACTTTCCACCTTTGGTTGCTTGATTCTCCTCCAGTGGGTTCTGCAGGTGCCTTCTTAAGCTGTGAATGGTGAATCCATGCAGGAATGCCAGCAACTTTGAGGGCAGTGGGAGTGCGGAGAATCACGATGTAAGGGCCTTTCCACCTGGGTTCAAGACTGTTGGTTTTTAACTGTCTTATCAGCACAGCATCTCCAGGCTGGAATGAATGATCAGGCAATCTGTGTCTGATGGGTTGAGCAGCCTGGACCTGAGGAAAGATCTTATCCATGATTAGTTGTAACCCTTTAAGTGCCTCTGAGACTGGAATGTCTCCCAGCAGATCTAGATGTATTCTGGGAACCACAGGCGGTGGCCACCCATAAATTATTTCATAAGGGGTAAATTTTTCCCAATAAGGAGTACAACGAGCCCTCAGCAGGGCAAAAGGCAGGAGATCAAGCCAGTTACCACCAGTCTCAAGAATTAATTTAGTCAGTGTTTCCTTCAATGTTCTGTTCATCCTTTCTACTTTCCCTGAGCTTTGAGGATAATACATACAGTGTAATTTCCAGTTTATATTAAGGGCCTTTGAAATCAATCAAGATAATTTGGCTGTGAAGGCCGGGCCATTGTCAGACCCCAAAATTAGAGGGAGGCCAAGTCTAGGAACAATCTCAGTTATTAGCTTTTTAACTACTATTTCTGCTGTTTCCGTCCGGGTTGGAAAAGCCTCTACCCAGCCTGAGACAGTATCAACAAAGACTAACAAGTATTTATATCCATATAGTCCAGGTTTAATTTCAGTGAAGTCTAGTTCCCAAAATTCACGAGGTACAGTACCTTGACTCCTGTTTCCTTGTGGAAGTTGGTTCCTTTTAGCGTTTACCTGTGCACATGTCATGCATCGATTTGAGATATCTTGAAGCATCTCTCGATGTCCTGGTAGCCAGACATAGGGTGAGATCAATTCTGACATCTTCTTGGGGGATAAATGCATGGCTTGATGAAGATTAGTTAACCATTTTCTCCCTAGTAGCTTAGGTATGCAGATTTTTTTTATCTGGGAGGGTCCACCAGCCATGACAGTTTTGCTGGGCCCCCATTGAGGAGTATGAGTTTATTTCTTCTGTAGTATATGACGGGGCCTCTTCCCAAAATTTAACTGGAAATTTTGGATAATTGGAGAGTTCTAGGACAGCTTGGTATTTTGGCTCTCCAAGAGCTATTTCCCTGGTTGTTTGATCTGCCAGGTTGTTACCCTGGGTCTGAGGACTATCGTCTTTGCGGTGTCCAGGCCAGTGGATAATAGCCAATTTGTCTGGTAACAAAATTGCCTCCAGTAGTTCAAGAATTTCTTGTTTATTTTTGATGGTCTTGCCATCTGAGGTTAGAAGTCCCCTTTGTTTATATATTTGTCCATGCACATGTGCCGTAGCAAAGGCATAATGCTGTCTGTGTAGATATTCACCCAATTTCCTTTTGCCCATCTCAATGCCTGTGTCACAGCAATGATTTCTGCTTTCTGGGCTGATGAGCCCCTGGGCAGAGCCTGGGCCCAAATAACTTCTTTTTGACCTGTGACTACAGCTGCCCCTGCATACCTTATTCCATCCCGGACATAGCTGCTGCCATCGTTGTAAAGGTCTGCATCTCTGACGGTGAGAGGAATGTCAGTCAGGTCTAGTCGAGTACCTTGGATGACATCCAGCATCTCTGAACAGTCATGAATTGGCTCCTCTGGATTGCTGTCCAGCAGCAGAGTTGCTGGATTGATGGCCAGGGATTTACTGAAGGTTAATCTGTCTTTATCTAGGAGTAGAGCTTGATATTGAGTGAAGCGGGCATTTGACATCCAATGATTTGTGGCATCCCTCAATAGAGCTTCCACTGCATGAGGGGCAGTCACAGTTAGAGTCTGCCCTAGGGTAAGCTTGTCTGTTTCCTTCACCAGAAGTTCAGTAGCCACAATAGCTCATAAACAAGGGGGCCATCCTGACGCTACTGGATCCAGCCTTTTTGAAATGTAGGCAATAGGCCTTTTCCATGGCCCTAGATTTTGGGTAAGAACCCCTTTTGCAATGCCCTTTTTCTCATGAACATACAGATGGAAGGGCTTAGAGATATCAGGGAGGGTTAGGGCTGGAGCCTGTGCCAGGGCCTTTTTTAGATTTTTAAAAGCTAAGTCATTTTCTTCAGTCCAAACTAAGGGTGAGTTGCCCCCTGCAGTTGCTTGGCAATTTCAGCAAATCCAGGTATCCAAAGATGGCAGTACCGAACTGCCCCCAGGAACTCCCTAACTAGCCTTTTAGTAGTTGGGATTGGGATCTTCATTATGGCCTCTATGCGGGCTTGGGATAGCAGCCTTTTCCCTTCCCTCAGTTCATATCCTAGATAAGTAACTCGAGGAGAACAGATTTGTGCTTTCCTTTTGGAGACTCGGTACCCTAATTGAGCCAAGGTTCTCAATAAACCCTGGGTGGCCCTTAAACAGTCCCTTTCATCCCTTGCTGCTAGTAAAAGATTATCCACGTATTGGAGCAAGGTTATCTCGGGGTACTCACTGCCAAAGAGGCTCAAGTCTTTGTTGAGTGCTTCATCAAAGATGGTGGGGGAGTTCTTAAATCCTTGAGGTAGTCAAGTCCAGGTTAGTTGTCCGGATATCCCCTGTTCCAGGTCAGTCCATTCAAATGCAAAGATGGGCTGACTCAGTTTTGACAAAGGAATGGAGAAAAATGCATCTTTCAAATCTAATACCGTGTAGACTGTATGTTCTGGTGGCAACATACTGAGGAAGGTATAAGGGTTTGGGACGGTTGGGTGTACTTCTCTTAAGTCCTGTACTGGTCTGTAATCATGAGTCCCAGGCTTTTGGACCGGCAGCAAAGGGGTGTTCCAGGTTGACTGGCATCTAATTAGTATTCCCTCTTTTAGGAGACGTTTGATATGAATTTTGACGCCTTCTCTGGCTTCAGAGCTAATGGGGTATTGTCTAACCCGAATGGGCATAGCCCCAGAGGTTAGTTGGACTACGACTGGTGGCACATGTTTAGCTAACCCCGGAGGATTATCTTCAGCCCAAACTGCAGGAATTTCTTGGATTAATAATTTTTTCCATTTTCCCTCTGAAGCTTGGATAGGATTTTGAGAAAGCAGATATTCCTCACTTAATGGGCATGTTATAGTTAAGGCTCTTGTAGGACTCCCCAATTGTAGTGTAGGCATCTCCCCTGTAAATGATATAGTTGCCTGAAGTTTGCTTAGAAGGTCCAGCCCCAGCAATGGGAAAGGGCATTCAGGGATAACAATGAAAGAGTGAGTCCCTGTTCCTTGTCCTACATCAACAGTCCGATCTGTGGTCCATCTATAATTTTTAATTTCTCCTGTTGCCCCTTGTACTTCCATAGTTTCATTAGTGAGGGGTCCTAGGGGCTTCTGTAACACCGAATATGAAGCCCCTGTATCCACCAAGAAATTTACAGGTTGGCTCCCAATTGTGAAGGTTACCATTGGCTCTCGGGAGCCTAGTTTGAAAGACCCATGGTCCCCCTATTCTTCTAAAGTTAGAGCCGGTTTTGGCTGAGGGGCTCCAGTCTGCAGCGGGGGAAAGTCTTTTCGATTTCGTTGGGGGCACTGATTTTTCCAGTGTCCATATTCCCGGCAATAGGCACACTGATCTATTTGGAGGGGAGTCCGTCTTTTGCCCCTGCCATGTGCCGCCTGCATCTGTCTGGAATTGAAAACTTCGGGAGAACTTAGTGCAGCTACTGTGGCCCGATTTACTTTCCTTATCAGTAGATCACCCCGGCTCTCTCTGTTTTCGAACCCCTTTTGGGCTATCTCCAATAATTCTGACCTATTCTTCCCTGCAAAGCCATCTATCTTTTGAATCTTTTTACGCATGTCTCGAGCTGACTGAGCTACAAAAGCCAGGTTAATCGCCTTCAGATTTGTCGGGTCCTTAGGATCTATAGGAGTATATAGACGGTATGCCTCTAGGAGCCATTCGAGAAACGCTGAAGGCGATTCCTCTGGGTTTTGTTTCACCTCTGCTACTTTAGAAAGATTGGTGGGCTTGCGAGCTGCCCTCCTAAGACCCTCTAATAGAGCCTGGTGGTAATCGCTGAGTGCTCTCCTACCTTCCAACGTTCCATAATCCCAGTCTGGTCTTCTTTTAGGTAAAGCCGAGTTGATTACTTCCGTTTTCTCGTCATGCATAAGAGAGTTTATTCCTGGCAGCACTTTAGCTGCTTCTGCCAGGATTCGCTCCCTTTCCTCCATAGTGAAAAGGGTATGCAGAATCTGTTGGCAGTCATCCCAGGTGGGGAGATGATTAAAAAAGACAGAATCAAACAGGGAAATCAGGGAACTAGGATCCACACTAAACGGGGGATTCTGGTTTTTCCAATTGTAGAGATCCGTTTTGGAAAACGGTACATATATGTAACGACCTTCTGGAACCTGGCGGAGAGGAAGGACAGGGGCGGGAGTCACCTCTTCCTCTGGGATAGAAATAGAAACAGTGCCTGCGGGTCTGCCTGGGGAGGGGATGGAATCAGGCCTTCCATAGGGGCGACCCTGTCGGGGATGGGGAGGGGATGGAACAGGGGCTGGCTTATTTAGGGAAGTGATAGCAGAAGGAGTGGTGGAATGAGGTAGTTGCAGCGGCTCAGGGGAGGGGGAGAGAGGCGGTGGTGCAGTTTTTGCAGCTGTCTCCATTGTTCCTGAACCAGCAGCAGGGAGATAAAGAGGAGCCCCAGTGTATGGGGGGGGGGGAATCCTCCTGAGCGTCCTGTAAAACAGGGCTCTTAATTGAGGGCTCCTGGGAAGTTTTTTTGGTCACAATCAGGGCCTGCCCTCCCTGTCCATTCCGGACCATACAAACCTTCATCCAAGGGGGTGGATTAGTTGTTGCTTCTGCCCAGGGTAGGATATATCCTATTTGATCTGGGTGGCCAGGGTTGCCAAGAGTGGCATTAGTTACAGCCCATGCCACCTGGGGATCAAAGGTGCCCTCAGGGGGCCAGCCAACTCCAAAAGTGGGCCATTCTGCCTCACAGAAAGTTCGGAGGTGATTCTTGGTGATGGGATAATCATAGCTCTGCTTAACAAAAGAGGGGCAAAGTTTTCCAAAATTCCTTAAAACACAGTTCAAAGGGCTATCAGGCTTACTTGCTTTATTACCCATTTTGACATCCACTTTCCTTAAGTTTCACCACAGAAGTCACACAACAAAAGAGAAAAAAAACATATATAACCCAGAACAAAACACAAGGAAACACAAACCCGGCACCGAAACAGAAAAACAGAGGAGCAATGCAATGTCTTGCTAAAGCTCCGGGGTAGGAGTGTGTACGTGCCCCTCAGCACCTCTCTACCCTTCCAGAGGAATTCCCTACAGAACAGAACAGAAGACAGAACGATTTCTCATTACTGTCCTGACAGGAGTATATGTGAACCTCGCCAGGCCACCTCTCTGTCTTCAGAAGAGATCTCCCTTAACCGGATATCAGATGTTATGAAGGCGCCACTTACCTATGGAGGCCTCATCCACCAGATGCTTGCTAATTGTTTTAGTGTGGCAGATCACTCCAGCTCTCCCAGGACCAAAGGCTCACCCTGGGGCCTTGGAACTTCTCAAGGTGCGCACTCCCTAGAGTGGCTCTCCAGCCCGGAGCCCAGGAGCAAAGGTCCGACTTCAGAATTTCCAGAAGCCTGATATTGCAGTCTGGTCCTGCAGTTTGAACTCGCTGGGTAACTCCAAAATGTTAGACCACGATGCAAGAAAAGACCACTGACTCCAATTAAAATCAAATTAAAGCAAGCTTATTATTTTGACAGGCCGGGCTGCCTTGCCCCTCAAAATCGGGGGAGCCAAGGACAGCCCTGAGGCTTCTTTGTGGCCCAGTTTTATAGCCCAAAAAGTTACACAAAGGGGGGGTTACAGATAACAACATTCTGAAGAGCATAACACAAGTCTACATTTTTGCTGACCCTGGCATTAGAATTTATGGAGATCTTAGAGACTCAGAGAGGGTCATTATCTGGCCAGGGAGGGCCAGAATTTATGAGGCATCACTAAGGTTTAGGAAAGGGTTGTTATATGGTCAGGGAAAACCGGACCTGGGTGAGTTCAGGGCACGGGCAGGCATTCCAATCAGCTTTACAACATCAACTAATGGCCAGGCCATACAGACATCCTGATATTTTTACAGAAAACAGAAATGTATCCTTCATAACTTGTGACAAGCTGGCTTCTAATCTAATGAGATAACTAGGCTAGGTATATGAGAAGGAAGGTGATTTGAGGGTTCATGGTTTCAGAGGTCTCAATCCATTGCGGGTTCCATTCCTTGGAGCTCAAGGTGAAACAGGACATCATGGTGAAAGAGTGTGGTAGAAGGAAGCAGGTCTCATGATGATCAGGAAGGAGATATCTAGCTAGCTCACTAGCTCAATAGATCTCCACTTGCTGGATACAAATATATATGTCAAAGGCTTACCCCAAATGCCCCGTCTCCTCCAGTCACACCCCACTTGCCTCCAGTCACCACTCAATTAATCCAATCAGGAGATTAATTTACTGATTGAGGTAAGGCTTTTAAAGCCCCATAATTTCTTCTCTGAACCTTCTTGCATTGTCTCACACATGAACTTTGGGAGACACCTCACATCCAAATCATAACACCTGTGTTGATTATAATTAATATATTATCCCATTATACATTATAAAACTAATATAAGTGCTGTCCGATGGCCTGTAATACTAAAATGATCTCTATTCTATACAGTCCACCACTAATATAATAGCTACCCTGTGGCCTTTAATAATAATATAATACCCATACTATATCGTTCATATTATAGCTTCTAAAACTAATAAAATTTCTGCCCTAAGACCTTTAATGCTAATATGTTCTCCATATTATACAGTCTAAAACTATTATAATAGCTGCCCTGTGACATTGAATACTAAAATGATATTTGTACTATAGCATCTAAAAGTAATAAAATTAATAAAATATGACTAATTCCCCTTATCTAAAGAAATTCATATAAATATATGTATTTATATATATATTTTTATTTATATGTGACTCTCCTGTGGTCTTTAATAACAATGCAATATCTATACTATAGCACCTAAAACATGTAGTTACCATATAGACTTTGATACTAATATTCATAATGCAGTATTTGAAATAAATATAATAGCTGTGCTTTGGTATATATATATATATATATATATATATATATATATATATATATATATTTATATATATATATAAATAAATAAATATAACAAAGTGACTCTCCTGTGGTCTTTAATAACAATGTAATATCTGTACTGTAGCATCTAAAACAGAAGAGCTCTTCTATGGCCTTTAGTATTATTATAATATGCATTCTAAAAACAATAGAATAACTGTATTTTGGCCTATAATATTCTAAATATATCCATAGCACAGCCTCTAAAACTAGTATAATAACTGCCCTGTGGCTTTTAGTGCGAATATCATGTGCATACTATTGCGAGTAAAGCTAATATAATAGCTGCACTATTGCCTTCATTATCAATGTAAAATCAATACTATAGCATATTAAACACATATAGTACCTACCATGTGGCATTATTATTAATGTGATAACTATACTGTAGCATCTGATTCTAATATAATGGCTGATTTGTGAACTTTAATATAAATAAACTATCACTAATACAGCACTTAAATAAATATAATAGCTGCCCTGCAGCCTTTAATGTTAATGTGATATCCATGCTACAGCACCATATACTAATATATTAACTTTCTTGTAATCTTACATACTAGTGATATCCAACAAATAATATCTAAAATATAATAACTGCCATGTGGTTTTAAAAAATACTATAGTATCAAAAATATAGAATTTAAAATTTATATAATAGTTGCCATGTGACCTGTATATTTATATGATATCCAAACTATAACATCTGATACTAAAGTAATAGCGCCTTGTAGTCTTTTACAGTAATATGATATTCATACTATAGCCTCTCAGTCTTACAGAATAGCTCTCCTGTGGCCTTTAATACCAATGAATATATACTGTCTTATGTAATCTAACTTAATAATAATAATAATCTAATATATATTCCCTGTGTCCTTTAACATTAAAGTAATATCCATATATATCACTACTGTGATATCCATATTATAGACTCTAAAACTGATAAAATAGCTGCCCTGTGACCTTTAATATTGATGGACTATCTACACTATAGAATTCTGTACTTATATATTAGCTGCCTATAGATTTTTATAATAGTATATTGATGTAATTTCATACTTTGCTATCTCAAGCTAATGTAATAGCTTACATGTGGCCTCTCATATTTATATTATGTCCATAAAATAGCATAAAAACTAATATGATAGCTGACATCTGGCCTTTGAGTTAATGTAATATTAATAAAATAACATCTTAAACTAATATAAAGGGTAAACTTTGGTCCTTAATACTAATAGATGTTATAACATGTATACCACAGAATCATATACTACTATTTTATCTGCCCTTTGGCCTTTAGTTTTAACATAATATCCATAGTATAGCATTTGAAACTAATTTAAAAACTATTCTATGGACTTTGATATTAATATTATATTTGTGTTTTGGCATTATAAACTAATATAATAGCTGCATTATGATCTATAATGTAAGTGTAATATCTATACTAAATCCTTTTAAAACTGGCATAATAGCTGCTCCGTGGCCCTTAACACTGATAAGATATCTAAACTATCATATCTAAAATTAATGTAATAGCTATACTGTGGCCCTGAATACTAATGTGATATACATACTATAGCATCTAAAACTAATATAATAGCTTCCCTGTAGTGTTTAATATTAATATGATATGTATATTATAGCCTCTAAAACCAATGCAATAGATGCAGTGTGACTTTTAATATTAATATACCATTCTTTCTATGACCTGTATATATTTCTATGACCAGTATAATAATTTCCTGGTCAATGTTCATATTTATTTATTGTCCATATTATAGCATCTAAAACAGATAAATAGATGGCCTGTGGCATTTAATATGAACATTATATCCATACGATTGCACTTTAAACTAACATAATATCTGCTTTATGGGTAATAACTAATATGATATTCCTATAATCTTATCTAAAATTAATATATTAACTGCACTGTTGACTTTAATACTAATATGATATTCATACTCAAGCAACTAAAAGTGGTATAATTTTTACCTTTGGCCTTTAATACTAATATGGTATCTATATTAGAGCATCTAAAACTGATCAAATGGCTGTAATACCAGTAACGAGTTCTGCTTCTTAACATGTTGACATATAACATTAGAGAAGCACACCAAAGCAAGCATATAAAACAGGATTTATTTAAAAAGTGGTAACAGACTTCTCCTTGGAGGGAGAAAGGGGCCATAGCTGGTATCCTGGAATCCCAAGAGCCTTTTTTTTCATTTGATTTTTTTTTAATTTGTTTTAATTAGTTACACATGACAGTATAATGATCTTGACATATCATACATTTGAATCAGATGGGGTATAATTTCTCATTTTTGAGTGTACAGGTTACAGAATACCATTGGTCATGTAGTCAAATATATACATACAGCAATAATAATGTCTATTTTATTCTGCTACCCTTTCTTCCCCCCCTCCCCTCCCATCACTTCTCTCTACCCAATCTAATGTGACACACTTCTTTTTTTTTTTCTTTTTCTTCACCTGTAATGATGGGGGTCTCCTTCCATCTTCATGAAATTCCCCTTCTTTCTCCCTTTTCCTCCCACCTCTCTATCACAAAGATCCTTTTTATATATCTTAGGCTTCTTTTGTTCTTTTGCTGTCTTCCCTTTATCTCTTCCCTTCTTGCATACATGACTAGGCCCAGGAGATGCTCAGTGGGATGCCCAAAAGGTGAGAAGCAGATGGTTTGGAGGGGCCAAAGTGGAGCATTTGGGCAGGAAGGGGGGCCCAGGGTGAATTAACTAGCAACTTTTACAACTCCCTCAAGGGAAGGACAATTCCTGGGCAGGTTACCTTAGCAACAAGTTGGAGCAGGGGCAGATTATCTGATAAGGGTGGAGGAAGGGCTCTGAAGGCATTAGCATTTCAATTCCTCTCCAACATCTGGGATTAACTGTAATTGGCCTCCTTGATCTGATCTGACTCAATCAACCTATCTTTACTGACTGCCTGACTAATTTTGTGTTCAGCTGCACTTTGACCTTTGAGATGAATATGATAGCCATACTATAGTATTCAAAGCTAATATAATTATTGTACTGTGATATTTATAATTAATATCATTATTATAGATTTAAAACCAATATAATAGCTTTCCTGTGACATTCAATTTTAATAAAATATTTATGCTATAGCATCCTATACTAATATTATAGCTGCTCTGTGACATTTATGATTAATATAATATCAGCATTATAGATTTCAAAACTAATATTATAGGTATACTTTGAAATTTAATTTTAATATAATATCCATACTATAGCATCTAAAAGTAATATAATAGCTGACCTTTAATATTAACCAGATATCTGTACAATAGCATTGAAAAATCAATATATCAGTGCCCTTCAAAGTTAGGGTTAGGGTTAGGGTTAGGGTTTGGATTAGGGTTCTTGTTTGGGTTGGGGTTAGGGTTAGGTTTAAGGTTAGGGTTAGGGTTAGGGTTCGGGTTCAGGTTAGGGTTAGGGTTCGGGTTCAGGTTAGGGTTAGGTTTAGGTTTGGGGTTAGGGATAGAGTTAGGGTTAGGGTTAGGGTTCAGGTTAGGATTATGGTTAGGGTTAGGGTTAGGGTTCGGGTTAGGTTTAGGGTTAGGGTTATAGTTAGGGTTAGGTTTACCATTAGGGTTACAGTTAGGGTTATTTTTCGGGTTAGGGTTAGGGATCCGGATATCGTTAGGGTTAGGTTAAGGGTTAGGGTTAGGGTTAGGGTTCGGGTTGGGAATAGGGTTAGTGTTAATGTTAGGGTTAGGGTTGGTGTTAGGATTAGGGTTTGGGTTCGGGTTAGGGTTATGGTTAGGGTGAGGGTTAGGGTGTGTGTTCTGGTTAGGATTAGGTTTAGGGTTAGGGTTAGGGTTAGGGTTAGGGTTAGAGTTAGGGTTAGAGTTAGTGTTCATGCTCGGATTAGGGTTAGGTTTAGGATTATTGTTAGGGTTAGGGTTAGGTTTAGAGTTAGGGTTAGGTTTAGAATTCGAGTTTTTGTTAGGGTTAGTATTAGAGTTAGGGTTAGGTTTAGCGTTAGGGTTAGGGTTCGGGTAAGGGTTAGGGTTAGCGTTAGGGTTAGGGTTAGGGTTAGGGTTCCGGTTCGGGTTAATGTTACGGTTAGGGTTAGGGTTAGAGTTAGCGTTAGGGTTAGGGTTAGGGTTAGAGTTAGTGTTAGGGTTTGGGTTAGGTTAGCGTTAGGGTTATGGTTAGGGTTCGGGTTAGGGTTAGGGTTAGTTGTAGGGTTACAGTAAGGGTTACGGTTAGGGTTAGGGTGACGGTTAGGGTTAGGTTTATGGTTAGGGTTAGGGTTCGGGTTTGGGTTAGGGTTAGGGTTAGGGTTAGGGTAAGGGTAAGGGTAAGGGTTAGGGTTAGGGTTCTGGTTAGGGTTAGGTTTAGGGTTAGGGTAAGGTTTAGTGTTCCCTGTAGGGTTAGGGTTAGGGTTAGGGTTAGGATTAGTGTTAGGATTAGGTTTAGAGATCGGGATAGGGTTAAGTTTAGTGTAAGGGTTAGGGTTCGGTTAGGGTTAGGATTAGGGTTAGGGTTAGGATTAGGGTTCAGGATCAGCTTAGGGTTAGGATTCCGTTTCGGGTTAGGGTTAGGTTTATGGTTTGGGTTAGGGTTAATATTAGGATTAGGGTTCTGGTTAGCATTAGTGTTTGGGTTAGGTTTCGGGTGTGGGTTCGGTTTCGGGTTAGGGTTAGGGTTCGGGTTCGGGTAAGGGTTAGGGTTAGGGTTCTGGATGGGATTAGGGTTAGTGTTAATGTTAGAGTTAGTGTTAGTGTTACGGTTAGGGTTCGGGTTAGGGTTCAGGTTAGGGTTAGGGTTAGGGTAAGGGTTAGGTTTCAGGTTCGGGTTAGGCTTAGGGTTTGGGATCGGGTTAGGGTTAGGGTTAGCTTTAGGGTTAGCGTTAGGGTTAGGGTTAGGATTAGGCTTAGTGTTAATGTTAGGCTTAGGGTTAGGGTTAGGGTTAGGGTTCAGGTTAGGTTTAGGGTTAGGGTTATAGTTAGGGTTAGGTTTAGCGTTAGGGTTAGGGTTATTATTCAGGTTAGGGTTAGGGATCGGGTTCGGGTTAGGGTTAGGGTTATGGTTAGGGTTAGGGTTTGGGTTCGGGTTAGGGTTAGGGTTCGGGTTCGGGTTAGGGTTAGGTTTAGGGTTAGGGTTAGTGTTCAGGTTAGGGTTAGGGTTCTGGTTAGGATTAGGGTTAGTGTTAATGTTAGGGTTAGCGTCAGGGTTAGGGTTAGGTTTCCAGTTCGGGTTAGGGTTAGGGTTAAGGTTAGGGTTAGGGTTAGGGTTCGGGTTAGGGTTAGGTTTAGGCTTAGGGTTAGGTTTAGGGTTAGGGTTAGGGTTAAGGTTCTACATAGGGTTAGGGTTAGGGTTATGATTAGGGTTAGGGTTCGGGTTCGTTTTAGGGTTATGGTTATGTTAAGGGTTCGGGTTAGGGTTAGGGTGTGTGTTCGAGTTAGGGTTAGATTTAGGGTTAGGCTTAGTGTTATGGTTAGGGTTATGGTTCGGGTTTGGCTTAGTGTTAGGTTTAGGGATAGGGTTAGAGTTAGGGTTAGAGTTAGGGTTCGTGTTCAGGTTATGGTTAGGTTTAGGATTAGGTTTAGGGTCAGGGTTAGGTTTAGTGATAGGGTTAGGGTTAGGGTTCGAGGTCGGGTTAGGGTTAGTATTAGAGTTAGTGTTAGGTTAGGGTTAGGGTTCGGTGTAGGTTTAGGGTTAGGTTTATAGTTCGGATTAGGGTTAGCGTTAGTGTTAGGGTTAGGATTATTTTTCGGGTTACGGTTAGGGATCGGGATCGGGTTAGGGTTAGGTTTAGTGTTAGGGTTAGGGTTAGGGTTCGGGTTAGGATTAGGGTAAGGGTTAGCTTTAGGGTTAGGGTTAGGGTTAGGGTTAGGTTTTGGGTTAGGGTTATAGTTAGGGTTAGGTTTAGCGTTAGGGTTAGGGTTAGGGTTATTTTTCGGCTTAGGTTTAGGGATCGGGTGCGGATTAGGGTTAGGGTTTGGATTAGGGTTAGGTTTCAGGTTCGGGTTCGGGTTAGGGTTATGGTTAGGGTTAGGGTTGGGGTTTGGGTTAGGGTTCGGATTAGGGTTAGGTTTAGGGTTAGGGTTAGTGTTCAGGTTAGGTTTAGGGTTCCGGTTAGGATTAGGGTTAGTGTTAATATTAGGGTTAGCATTAGGGTTAGGGATAGGTTTCCAGTTCGGCTTAGGGTTAGGGTTAGGGTTAGGGTTAGGATTCGGGTTAGGGTTAGGTTTAAGGTTAGGGTTAGGGTTAGGGTTAGGGTTCGGGTTAGGGTTCGGGTTCGGGTTAGGTTTAGGTTTAGGGTTAGGGTTAGTGTTCAGGTTAGGGTTAGGGTTCCGGTTAGGATTAGGGTTAGTGTTAATGTTAGGGTTAGCGATAGGGTTAGGGTTAGGTTTCCAGTTGGGGTTAGGGTTAGGGTTAGGGTTATGGTTAGGGTTAGGGTTAGGGTCAAGTTTCGACTTAGGGTTAGGGTTAGGTTAGGGTTAGGGTTAGGGTTTGGGTTAGGGTTCGGGTTCGGGGTAGGGTTAGGGTTCGGGTTCGGGTTAGGGTTAGTTTAGGGTTAGGGTTAGTGTTAGGGTTAGGGTTAGGGTTCCGGTTAGGATTAGGGTTAGTGTTAATGTTAGGGTTAGCGTCAGGGTTAGGGTTAGGTTTCCGGTTCGGGTTAGGGTTAGGGTTAAGGTTAGGGTTAGGGTTAGGGTTCGGGTTAGGGTTAGGTTTAGGGTTAGGGTTAAGGTTAGGGTTAGGGTTAGGGTTAAGGTTCTACTTAGGGTTAGGGTTAGGGTTATGATTAGGGTTAGGGTTCGGGTTCGGATTAGGATTATGGTTATGTTAAGGGTTCGGGTTCGGGTTAGGGTGTGTGTTCGAGTTAGGTTTAGATTTAGGGTTAGGCTTAGTGTTATGGTTAGGGTTATGGTTCGGGTTTGGGTTAGTGTTAAGTTTAGGTATAGGGTTAGAGTTAGGGTTAGAGTTAGGGTTCGTGTTCGGGTTATGGTTAGGTTTAGGATCAGTGTTAGGGTTAGGGTTAGGTTTAGTGATAGGGTTAGGGTTAGGGTTCGAGGTCGGGTTAGGTTTAGTATTAGAGTTAGTGTTAGGTTAGGGTTAGGGTTCGGTTTAGGTTTAGGGTTAGGTTTATAGTTAGGATTAGGGTTAGCGTTAGTGTTAGGGTTAGGGTTATTTTTCGGGTTACGGTTAGGGATCGGGATCGGGTTAGGGTTAGGTTTAGTGTTAGGGTTAGGGTTAGGGTTCAGGTTAGGATTAGGGTAAGGGTTAGCTTTACGGTTAGGGTAAGGTTTAGGGTTAGTGTTAATGTTAGCCTTAGGGTTAGGGTTAGGGTTAGGGTTCAGGTTAGGTTTTGGGTTAGGGTTATAGTTTGGGTTTGATTTAGCGTTAGGGTTAGGGTTAGGGTTATTTTTCGGCTTAGGTTTAGGGATCGGGTGCGGGTTAGGGTTAGGGTTTGGATTAGGGTTAGGTTTCGGGTTCGAGTTATGGTTAGGGTTATGGTTAGGCTTTGGGTTAGGTTTAGGGTTAGGGTTAGTGTTCAGGTTAGGGTTAGGGTTCCGGTTAGGATTAGGGTTAGTGTTAATGTTAGGGTTAGCGTTAGGTTTAGGGTTAGGTTTCCGGTTCGGGTTAGTGTTCAGGTTAGGTTTAGGGTTCCGGTTAGGATTAGGGTTAGTGTTAATGTTAGGGTTAGCGTTAGGGTTAGGGATAGGTTTCCGGTTAGGGTTAGGGTTAGGGTTAGGATTCGGGTTAGGGTTAGGGTTAGGGTTCGGGTTCGGGTTAGGGTTAAGGATAGGATTAGGGTTAGGGTTAGTGTTCAGGTTAGGGTTAGGGTTCCGGTTAGGATTAGGGTTAGTGTTAATGTTAGGGTTAGCGATAGGGTTAGGGTTAGGTTTCCGGTTGGGGTTAGGGTTATGGTTAGGGTTAGGGTTAGGTTTAGGGTTCGGGTTAGGGTTAGGTTTAGGGATAGGGTTATGGTTAGGGTTAGGGTTAGGGTTAAGTTTCAACTTAGGGTTAGGTTTAGGTTAGGGTTAGGGTTAGGGTTTGGGTTAGGGTTCGGGTTCGGGTTAGGGTTAGGGTTCGGGTTCGGGTTAGGTTTAGGTTTAGGGTTAGGGTTAGTGTTCAGGTTAGGGTTAGGGTTCCGGTTAGGATTAGGGTTAGTGTTAATGTTAGGGTTAGCGTCAGGGTTAGGGTTAGGGTTAAGGTTAGGGTTACTGTTAGGGTTCGGGTTAGGGTTAGGTTTAGGCTTAGGGTTAGGTTTAGGGTTAGGGTTAGGGTTAAGGTTCTACTTAGGGTTAGGGTTAGGGTTATGATTAGGGTGAGGGTTCGGGTTCGGTTTAGGGTTATGGTTATGTTAAGGGTTCGGGTTAGGGTTAGGGTGTGTGTTCGAGTTAGGTTTAGATTTAGGGTTAGGCTTAGTGTTATGGTTAGGGTTATGGTTCGGGTTTGGGTTAGTGTTAGGTTTAGGGATAGGGTTAGAGTTAGGGTTAGAGTTAGGGTTCGTGTTCAGGTTATGGTTAGGTTTAGGATTAGGTTTAGGGTCAGGGTTAGGTTTAGTGATAGGGTTAGGGTTAGGGTACGAGGTCGGGTTAGGGTTAGTATTAGAGTTAGTGTTAGGTTAGGGTTAGGGTTCGGTTTAGGTTTAGGGTTAGGTTTATAGTTAGGATTAGGGTTAGCGTTAGTGTTAGGGTTAGGGTTATTTTTCGGGTTACGGTTAGGGATCGGGATCGGGTTAGGGTTAGGTTTAGTGTTAGGGTTAGGGTTAGGGTTCGGGTTAGGATTAGGGTAAGGGTAAGCTTTAGGGTTAGGGTTAGGGTTAGGGTTCAGGTTATGTTTTGGGTTAGGGTTATAGTTAGGGTTAGGTTTAGCGTTAGGTTTAGGGTTAGGGTTATTTTTCGGCTTAGGTTTAGGGATCGGGTGCGGGTTAGGGTTAGGGTTTGGGTTAGGGTTAGGTTTCGGGTTCGAGTTATGGTTAGGGTTATGGTTAGGGTTAGGGTTAGGTTTAGGGTTAGGTTTAGTGTTCAGGTTAGGGTTAGGGTTCCGGTTAGGATTAGGGTTAGTGTTAATGTTAGGGTTAGCGTTAGGGTTAGGGTTAGGTTTCCGATTCGGCTTAGTGTTCAGGTTAGGTTTAGGGTTCCGGTTAGGATTAGGGTTAGTCTTAATGTTAGGGTTAGCGTTAGGGTTAGGGATAGGTTTCCGGTTAGGGTTCGGGTTAGGGTTCGGATTCGGGTTAGGGTTAGGTTTAGGGTTAGGGTTAGGGTTAGGGTTAGGGTTAGGGTTCGGGTTCGGTTTAGGTTTCCGGTTACGGTTAGTGTTCAGGTTAGGGTTAGGTTTCCGGTTAGGATTAGGGTTAGTGTTAATGTTAGGGTTAGCCATAGGGTTAGGGTTAGGTTTCCGGTTGGGGTTAGGGTTAGGGTTAGGGTTAGGGTTATGGTTAGGATTAGGGTTAGTATTATGGTTAGGATTAAATTTATGGTTCGTGTTTGGGTTAGTGTTAGTTTTAGAGTTAGGGTTAGGGTTATGGTTAGGGTTAGGGTTAGGTTTATGGTTCAGGTTAGGGTTTGGTTTCATGTTAGGGTTCGCTTTAGAGTTAGGGTTCGGGTTCGGTTTGGGGTTAGGTTTAGTGATAAGGTTAGGGTTATGGTTAGGTTAAGGGTTCGGATTCGGGTTAGGATTAGGGTTATTGTTAATGTTAGGGTTATGGTTAGGTTTAAGGTTAGGGTTCTCTTTTGGGTTAGGGTTAGGGTTAGAGTTAGGGTTAGGTTTAGGGTTAGGTTTAGGGTTAAGGTTCGGGTTCGGTTTAGGGTTAGGGTTAGTGTTAGGGTTAGTGTTAGGGTTAGGGTTAGGGTTAGGTATCGGGTTCGGGTTAGGGTTAGGGTTAGGTTTAGGATTAGGGTTAGGGTTAGGTTTAGGGTTATGTTCGGGTTCAGGTTAGGGTAAGGGTTAGTGTTAGGTTTAGGGTTAGGGTTTGGGTTAGGGTTAGGGTTAGGGTTCGGGTTAGGGTTTGGGTTCGGTTAGGGTTAGAGTTAGGGTAAGGGTTAGGGTTCGAGTTAGGGTTAGGGTTCGTGTTCAGGTTAGGTTTAGGGTTAGGGTTAGGTTTAGGGTTAGGGTAAGTGTTAGGGTGCGTGTCCGATTTAGGGTTAGGATTCCGGTTAGGGTTACTTTCCAGGTTCGGGTTCGGGTTAGGGTTAGGGTTAGGCTTAGGGTTAGGGTTAGGTTTCGGGATAGGGTTTGGGATAGGATTAGGGTTAGTGTTAATGTTAGGGTTAGGGTTAGGGTTAGGGTTAGGGTTCGGTTTCGGGTTCGGGTTTGGGTTATGTTTAGGGTTAGGTTAGGGTTAGGGTTAGGGTTTGGGTTAGGAATAGGGTTAGTGTTAATGTTAGGGTTAGGTTTAGGGTTAGGGTAAGGGTTCGGGTTCGGGTTACGTTTAGGTTTATGGTTATGTTTAGTATTAGGGTTATGGTTAGCCTTAGGGTCAGTGTTCGGGTTCGGGTTACGGTTAGGGTTAGGTTTAATGTTCGAGTTAAGGTTAGCGTTACGGTTAGGGTTAGGGTTAGTGTTAGGGTTAGGGTTAGGATTAGTGTTAGTGTTAATGTTAGGGTTAGGGTTAGGGTTAGGGTTATGGCTAGTGTTAGGGTAAGGGTTCGGTTTAGGGTTAGGGTTCGGGTTCGGGTTAGGGTTAGGTTTAGGGTTAGTGTTAGGGTTAGGGTAAGGTTTCGGGTTCGGGTTAGGGTTAGTCATATGGCTAGTGTTACGGTAAGGGTTCGGTTTATGGTAAGGGTTCGGTTTCAGGTTAGGTTTAGGTTTAGGGTTAGGGTTAGGGTTACGGTTATGGTTAGGATTAGGGTTCAGGTTAGGATTAGGGTTAGTGTTAATGTTAGGGTTAGGTTTATGGTTAGGGTTAGGGTTCGTGTTCGGGTTGGTGTTAGGTTTAGGGTTTGGGTTAGGTTTAGGGTTAGGGTTAGGGTTAGGGTTAGGGTATGGGTTAGGGTTCGGGTTCGTTTTGGGGTGAGGTTTCGGGTTCGTGTTAGGGTTAGGTTTAGGGTTAGGGTTAGGTTTAGGGTTAGGGTTAGGGTTAGGGATCAGGTTAGGATTAGGGTTAGTGTTTATGTTAGGGTCAGTGTTATGGTTCGGGTTCGGGTTAGGGTTCGGTTTAAGGTTAGGGTTATGGTTAGGGTTAGGATTATGGTTCGGGTTCGGGTTAGGGTTAGGGTTAGGTTTAGGGTTAGTGTTAGGGATAGGGTTAGTGTTAGATTTCGGGTTAGGATTAAGGTTAGTGTTAATGTTAGGGTTAGGATTAGGGTTAGGGTTAGTGTTAGGGTGAGGGTTAGAGTTAGGGTGAGGGTTAGGGTTTTGTTAGGGTAAGGGTTAGTTTTCGTGTTCGGGTTCGGGTTAGTGTTCGGGTTCAGGTTAGGAATAGGGTTAGTTTTAATGTTAGGGTAAGGGTTAGGGTTAGGGTTAGGGCTCAGGTTCGGGTTAGGGTTAGTGTTATGGTTAGGGTTAGGGTTAGGTTTAGGGTTAGGGTTAGTGTTAATGTTCGGGTTAGTGTTAGGGTTAGGGTAAGGGTTCGGGTGTGGGTTATGGTTAGTGTTATGGTTATGGTTAGGGTTAGGGTTAGGTTTAAGATTAGGGTTAGGGTTAGGGTTAGGGTTAGCGTTCGTTTTAGGATTAGCGTTAGTGTTAATGTTAGGTTTTGGGTTAGGGTTAAGGTAAGGGTTCGGGTTCGGGTTAGTGTTAAGTTTATGATTCCGGTTCTGGTTAGGGTTAGGTTTAGGGTTAGGGTTAGTGTTTAGGATAGGGTTAGGGTTCGGGTTAGGATTAGGGTTAGTGTTAATGTTAGGGTTAGGTTTATTGTTTGGGTTCGGGTTAGGGTTAGTGTTAGGGTTAGGGGTCGGGTTAGGGTTAGGTTTAGGGTTTGGGTTAGGGTTAAGTTTTGGCTTAGGGTTAGGCTTAGGGTTAGGGTTAGGGTTCGAGTTCGTTTTAGGGTTAGGGTTCAGGTTAGGATTAGGGTTAGGGATCGGATTCGGTTAGGGGTAGGCTTAGGGTTAGGGTTGGGGAAAGGGTTCGGGTTCGGGTTAGGGTTAGGGTTAGGGTTAGATTTAGTTTAGGGTTAGGGTTAGGCTTAGGGTTACGGTTAGGGTTAGGTTTCGTTTTAGGATTAGGGTTAGTTTTAATGTTAGGGTTAGGGTTATGGTTAGGGTTATTGTTAGGGTTCTGGTTTGGATTAGGGTTAGTGTTAGGGTTAGGTTTAGGGTCCGGGTTAGGGTTAGGGTTAGGGTAAGTGTTAGGGTTCGGGTTTGGGTTAGGGTTAGGTTTCGGGTTCGGGTTCTGATTAGGGTTATGTTTATGGTTAGGGTTAGGTTTCGGGTTCGGGTTAGGGTTCAGGTTAGGGTTAGGTTTAAGGTTAGGGTTAGGATTCATGTTAGGGTTATGGTTCGGGTTCGGGTTAGGGTTAGGGTTCAGGTTCCGGTTAGGATTAGGGTTAGTGTTAATGTTAGGGTTACTGTTAGGGTTCGGGTTAGGGTTAGTGTTCGGGTTCGGGTTAGGGTTAGGTTTAGTGTTAGGGTCAGGATTAGGGTTAGGGTTAGGGTTCAGGTTACAGTTAGGTTTAGGGTAAGTGTTAAGGTTCGGTTTCGGGTTAGGTTTAGGGTTAGGGTTCGGTTTCGGGTTAGGGTTAGGATTAGTGTTAGTGTTAATATTAGGGTTAGGGTTAGGGCTCAGATTCGGGTTCGGGTTTGGGTTAGGGTAATTGTTAGGGTTATGGTTGGGGTTAGGGTTCGGGTTCAGGTTCAGTTTAGTTTTAGGGTTAGGGTTAGGGTTTGGGTTCGGTTTAGGGTTCGTTTTCGGGTTCGGGTTAGGGTTAGGTGTAGTGTTCAGTTTAGGGTTAGGGTTCGGTTTAGGATTAGTGTTAGTGTTAATGTTAGTGTTAGGGTTAGGGTTAGGGTTAGGGTTCGGGTTCGGGTTAGGTTTAGGGTTAGGGTTAGGGTTCGGATTAGTGTTAGGTTTAGGGTTAGGGTTAGGGTTAGTTTTAGGGTTAGGGTTAAGGTTCGGCTTTGGGTTAGGATTAGGGTTAGAGTTAGTTTTCGGGTTCGGTTTAGGGTTAGGGTTCGGGTTCGGGTTAGGGTTAGAGTTAGGGATAGGATTAGGGTTCGGGTTAGGGTTCGGGTTCATATTAGGGTTAGGGTTAGGGTTAGGGTTCGGGTTAAGGTTCGGGTTAGGATTAGGGTTAGTGTAAATATTAGGGTTAGGGTTAGGCTTAGGGTTAGTGTTAGGTTTCGGGTTCAGGTTTGGATTAGGTTTAGGATTAGGGTTAGTGTTTGGGTTTGGGTTAGTGTTAGGTTTAGTGTTAGGGTTAGGGTTAGGGTTCGGGTTTTCCTTAGGGTTAAGGTTAGGCTTAGGTTTAGGGTTCAGGTTCGGGTTCGATTTAGGGTTAGGGTTAGGGTTACGGTTAGGGCCTGCGTTCGGTTTTGGGTTTGGGTTAGGGTAAGGATTACGGTTAGGGTTAGGGTTAGGGTTAAGGTTCGGGTTCGGGTTAGGGTTAGCGTTAGGGTTAGTGTTAGGGTTAGGGTTCCATTTCAGGTTAGGTTTAGGTTTAGGGTTAGGGTTAGGGTTAGGGTTAGGGTTAGGGTTCTGGTTAGGATTAGGATTAGTGTTAATGTTAGGGTTAGGGTTAGGATTAGTGTTAATGTTAGAGTTAGGGTTAGGTTTAGGTTTTGTGTTAGGGTTAGGGTTAGGGTTAGTTTTAGGTTTAGGGTTAGGGTTAAGGTTCGGCTTAGTGTTAGGGTTACGGTTAGGGTTAGGATTCGGGTTCGGTCTAGGGTTAGGTTTAGGGTGAGAGTTCGGATTCAGTTTAGGGTTAGTTTTAGGGTTAGGGTTAGGGTTTGGTTTCGGGTTAGGGTTAGGATTCGGATTTGGGTTAGGGTTAGGGTTAGGGTTCGGGTTCGGGTTAGGGTTAGGGTTTGGGTTAGAGTTAGGGTTCGGTTTAGGGTTAGGGTTAGGTTTAGTGTTAGTGTTAGATTTAGGGTTAGAGTTAGGGTTCGTGTTCGGGTTAGGATTAGTCTTAGGGTTCGGGTTCGGTTTCGGTTTGGGATAGGTTTAGGATTAGGGTTCGTGTTCAGGTTACTGTTAGAGTTCGGGTTTGGGTTAGGGTTAGGTTTAGGGTTAGGTTTAGGGTCAGGGTTAGGGTTCGCGTTCGGGTTAGGGTTAGCTTTCGTGTTGGGGTTAGGGTTGTGTTTAGGGTTAGCGTTAGGGTTAGGGTTAGGGTTAGTGTTGGGTTTCGGGTTACGATTTGGGTTAGTGTTAATTTTAGTTTAGGGTTAGTGTTAGGGTTAGGGTTCGTGTTAGGGTTAGTTTTCGGGTTCGGGTTAGGGTTTGGTTTAGGGTTAGGGTTAGGGTTAGGGTTAGGTTTAGGGTTCAGGTTAGGGTTAGGTTTTTGGTAAGGGTTAAAGATCGGGTTCGGGTTAGGGTTAGGGTTACGGTTCGGGTTCGGGTTAGTGTTAGGTTTAGGGTTAGTGTTAGGGTTAGGTTTTGGGTTAGGATTACGGTTAGTTTTAATGTTAGGGTTAGTGTTAAGATTAGGGTTAGGGTTCGGGTTAGGGGTTAGGGTTAGGGTTGTAGTTAGGGTTAGGTTTAGCGTTAGGTTAGGGTTCATGTTAGGGTTAGGGTTCGGGTTCGGGTTCGGGTTAGGTTTAGGTTTAGGGTTAGGGTAAGGTTTAGGGTTCGGGTTAGGATTAGGGTTAGTGTTAATGTTAGGGTTAGGGTTAGTGTTAGGGTTAGGTTTTGTGTTCGGGTTTGGTTCAGGTTTAGGTTTAGGTTTAGGGTTAGGGTTAGGGTTTGGGTTAGGGTTTGGGTTCGGTTTTGGTTAGGTTCTCGTTAGGGTTAGGGTTTGGGTAATGGTTATGGTTAGTGTTAGGGTTCGGGTTAGGGTTAGGTTTATGGTTACGTTTAGGGTTAGGGTTAGGGTTCGGGTTAGGGTTTGGGTTAGGAATAGGGTTAGTGTTAATGTTAGGGTTAGGGTTAGGTTTAGAGTTAAGGTTAGGGTTCGGGTTCGGGTTAAGATTAGGTTTAGGGTTAGGTTTAGTTTTAGGTTTAGGGTTAGGTTTAGGGTTAGGGTTAGGGTTCGGGTTAGGGTTAGGGTTAGGGTTAGGGTTCGGGTTCGGGTTCAATGTAGGGTTAGCATTATGGTTACTGTTAGGGTTCGGGTTAGTGTTAGGGTTCGGGTTCGTGTTAGGTTAAGTGATAGGTTAGGGTTAGGGTTAGGGTTAAGTTTCAGGATAGGAATAATGTTAGTCTTAATATTAGGGTTAGCTTTAGGGTTCGGGTTAGGGTTAGGGTTCGGATTAGGGTTAGGTTTAGGGTTATGGTTATGGTCAGGGTTAGGGTTAGAGTTAGGTTTCAAGTTAGGATTAGTGTTAGTGTTAATGTTAGGGTTAGCCTTAGGGTTAGGGTTAGGGTTAGTGTTAGGGTGAGCGTTAGGTTTAGGGTTCGGGTTGGGTATAGGGATAGGGTAAGGGTTAGGGTTAGGGTTAGGATTATGGTTAGGGTTAGGGTTAGGTTTAGTGTTAGGGTTAGTGTTCATGTTAGGGTTCGGGTTAGGGTTAGGATTAGGGTAAGTCTTAGGGTTAGGGTTAGGGTTCGGGTTCGGTTAGGGTTAGGGGTAATGTTAGGGTCGGGTTAGGGTTACGTTTAGGTTTAGGGTTAGGTTTAGTGTTAGGTTTAGGGTTAAGGTTCGGCTTACGGTTAGGGTTAGGTTTAGGGTTAGGGTTTGCTTTCGGTTTAGGGTTAGCGTACGCGTTCGGGTTAGGGTTAGGGTTAGGGTTCAGTGTAGGGTTCGGGTTCATCTTTGGGTTCGCGTTAGGGTTAGGTTTAGAGTTAGGGTTAGGGTTCGGGTTAGTGTTGGGGTTCGAGTCAGGGTTAGGGTTAGTGTTAGGGTTAGGGTTAGAGTTAGGGTTCGTGATCGGCTTAGGGTTAGTGTTAGGTTTAGGGTTAGGTTTAGGGTTAGACTTAGGGTTGGTGCTAGGTTTAGAGTTAGTTTTAGGGTTCAGGTTCGGGTTCGGGATAGGGTTAGGTTTAGGATTATGGTTAGGTTTAGGGTTAGGTTTAGGGTTAGGGTTAGGATTAGGGTTCAAGTTCAGGTTAGTGTTACTTTTAGAGTTAGGGTTAGGGTTAGGGTTCATGTTAGGTTTAGGGTTAGGGTTCAGGTTCATGTTAGGGTTCGCGTTAGGGTTAGGGTTAGAGTTAGGGTTCGGGTTCGGGTTGGGGTTCGGGTTATGGTTAGGGTTAGGGTTCGGGTTCGGGTTAGGGTTAGGTTTAGGTTTAGGGTTAGGTTTAGGTTTAGGGTTAGGGTTCGGGTACGGGTTTGGATAGGTTTAGGATTAGGTTTAGGGTAAGGGTTAGTTTTCGTGTTAGGGTTAGGGTTAGGTTTAGGGTTAGGATTAGGGTTCTGGTTAGGGTTAGGGTTAGGGTTAGGTTTCAGGATCGGGATAGGTTTAGGGTTAGGGTTAGGCTTAGGGTTTGGGTTAGGGTTAGGGTTAGGATTAGGGTTCTGGTTAGGGTTAGGGTTAGGGTAAGAATTAGAGTTCGGTTTATAGTAAGGGTTAGGGTTAGGGTTAGGGTTTGTGTTACGGTTTCAGTTAGGGTTAGGGTTAGGGTTATGGATAGAGTTAGGGTTCGGGTTAGGGTTAGGGTTAGTTTTAATGTTAGGGTTTGGGTTAGGGTTACGGTTAGGGTTAGGGTTCAAATTCAGGTTAGGGTTGGGTTTAGGGTTAGTCCTCGGCTTAGGTATAGGGTTCGGGTTAGGGTCAGTGTTAGGGTCGGGTTAGGGTTAGTGTTAGTGTTAGTGTTCGGGTAAGGGTTAGGGTTAGCGTTAGGGTTAGGGTTAGGGTTAGGATTAGGGTTCGGGTTAGGGTTTGTGTTTGGCTTAGGGCTCGGGTTCGGGTTACGGTTAGGGTTAGATTTAGGTTTAGCGTTAGTGTTAGGGTTCGAGTTCAGGTTCGGGTTAGGGTTTGGATAGGGTTAGGTTAGGGTTATGGATAGGGTTGGGGTTCCGGTTAGGGTTAGGGTTAGGTTTAGGTTTAGGGTTAGTGTTCTCCTTCGGGTTAGGTTAGGGTTATCGTTAGGGTTTGTGTTAGGGTTAGGGTTCAGATTAGGGTTAGGCTTAGGGTTTGGGTTAGGGTTACGGTTCGGGTTAGTGTTAGGGTTAGGTTAGGGTTCAGGTTATGGTTTGGGTTAGGGTTAGTGTTAGGGTTAGGGTTAGGATTCGGATTAGGGTTCGGGTTCACGTTAGGGTTCGGGTTAGTTGTTCGGTTAGGATTAGGGTTAGGGCTTGGTTAGGTTTAGGGTTAGGTTTAGGGTTTGGGTTAGGGTTATTGTTAGGGTTAGTTTTAGGGATTGCATTAGGGTTAGGGATCGCGTTCGGCTTAGTGTTAGGGTTAGGGGTAGGGTTAGTTTTAGGGATAGCATTAGGGTTAGGTTTCCCGTTCAGCTTAGGGTTAGGGTTAGGGGTAGGGTTCGGGTTAGGGTTAGAGTTAGGGTTCGGTTTAGGGTTAGCGTTAGGGTTAGGGTTCGGGTTAGATTTCGGTTTCGGTTTTTCTTTAGGGTTAGGGTTAGGTTTATGGTTAGGGTTAGTGTTAGGGTTCTGGTTAAGGTTAGGTTTAGTGTTAGGGTTAGGGTTCGGGTTAGGTTCGGGTTAGGAATAGGGTTATTGTTAATGTTAGTGTTAGGGTTAGGTTTAGGGTTCGGGTTAGGGTTCGGGTTCAGGTTAGGGTTAGGTTTAGGGTTAGAGATAGTGTTAGGGAAAGAGTTAGGGTTAGTTTTAGGTTTAGGGTTCGGATTAGGGTTAGGGTTCGGGTTAGGGTTATGTTTAGCTTTAGGGTTAGGGTTAGGTTTAGGGTTAGGCTTCAGGTTAGGATTAGGGTTAGTGTTAATGTTAGTGTTAGGCTTAGGGTTAGGGTTACGGTTAGGGTTGTTTCGAGTTAGGTTTAGGTTTTAGGTTAGAGTTAGGGTTAGGGTTCGGGTTCGGGGTCGGTTTCGGTTTTGGTTAGCGTTGGGGTTAGGTTTAGGTTTCGGGTTTGGATTAGGGTTAGGGTTCGGGTTCGGGTTAGGTTTAGGTTTAGGGTTACGTTTAGTTTTAGGTTTAGGGTTAGGGTTAGGGTTAGGGTTTCGGGTTCGGGTTCGGGTTCGGGTTCGGGTTCGGGTTAGGGTTCGGGTTCGGATTCGAGGTAGGGTTAGCATTAGGGTTACTGTTAGGGTTTGGGTTAGTGTTAGGGTTTGGGGTTAGGGTTAGGTTAAGTGTTAGGTTTAGGGTTAGTGTTAGGGTTAGGGTTAGGTTTCAGGTTAGGATTAGTGTTAGTGTTAATGTTAGGGTTAGCTTTAGGGTTATTGTTAGGGATCGGGTTCGGGTTAGGGTTAGGTTTAGGGTTTTGGTTAGGGTTAGGGTTAGGGTTAGAGTTAGGTTTCAATTTAGGATTAGTGTTAGCGTTAGGGTTAGGGTTAGGGTTAGTGTTAGGGTGAGGGTTAGCGATAGGGTAAGGGTTAGGGTTAGGGTTAGGGTTAGTGTTCGGGTTAGGGTTAGTGTTCGGGTTCGGGTTTGGGTTAGGTTTAGGGTTAGGGTTTGTGTTCAGGTTAGGGTTCGGGTTAGGGTTAGGATTAGGGTAAGGGTTAGAGTTAGGGTTAGGGTTAGTGTTCGGGTTAGGGTTACGTTTAGGTTTAGGGTTAGAATTATGGTTAGGTTTAGGTTTAAGGTTAGGGTTTTGGTTCATGTTAGGGTTCGCATTAGGGTTAGGGTTAGAGTTAGTTTTAGGGTTCGGGTAAGGGTTAGGGTTTGTGTTCAGTTTAGGTTTCGGGTTAGGGTTAGGATTAGGGTAAGGGTTATGGTTAGGGTTAGGGTTCGGGTTAGGATTAGGGATAGTGTTAAGGATCGGGTTAGGGTTACTTTTAGAGTTAGGGTTAGGTTAGGGTTTGGGTTAGGATTAGGGTTAGGCTTTTGGTTCATGTTAGGGTTCGCATTAGTGTTAGGGTTAGAGTTAGGGTTAGGGTTCGGGTTAGGGTTCGGGTTCGGGTTAGGGTTAGGGTTCGGGTTCGGGTTAGGTTTAGTTTTCGGTTTAGGGTTAGGGTTCGGATATGGGTTAGTTTAGGTTTAGGATTAGGGTTAGGGTAAGGGTTAGTTTTCATGTTAGGGTGAGGGTTAGGTTTAGGGTTAGGATTAGGGTTCTGGTTAGGGTTAGGGTTAGGGTTAGGTTTCAGGATCGGGATAGGTTTAGGGTTAGGGTTAGGCTGAGGGTTTGGGTTAGGGTTAGGCTTAGGATTAGGGTTCTGGTTAGGGTTAGGTTTAGGGTTAGGTTTCAGGATCAGGATAGGTTTAGGGTTAGGGTTAGGCTTAGGGTTTGGGTTAGGGTTAGGGTTAGGGTTAGGGTTAGGGTTCGGGTTAGGGTTCGGGTTAGGTTTAGGTTTAGGATTCGGGTTCGGGTTAGGGTTAGATTTACGGTTAGCGAGAGGTTACTTTTAGGATTAGGGTTAGGGTTTGGGTAGGGTTGGGTTTAGGGTTCGATTAGGGTTAGGGTTAGGGTTTGGGTTAGGGTTCGCGTTCATGTTTGGGTTCGGGTTAGCGTTTGCATTAGGGTTAGGGTTAGAGTTAGGTTTAGGGTTAGGTTTTGGGTTCCGGTTAGGGTTAGTGTTAGGGTTAGGTTTAGGATGAGGGTTAGGGTTCGGATTAGGGTTAGGGTTAGGTTTAGGATTAGGTTTCCGTTAGGGTTAGGGTTAGGGTTAGGGTTAGGGTTAGGGTTAGGGTTTGGGTTCGGGTTAGTGTTAGGGTTAGGGTTAGCATTAGGATTAGGGTTTCTGTAAGGGTTAGGGTTAGCGTTATGGTTAGGGTTAGGTTTCGGGTTCGGGTTAGGGTTGGTGTTAGGGTTAGTGTTCGGTTTAGTGTTAGGGTTAGTGTTAGAATTAGGGTTCGGTTCGGGTTCGGGTTAGGGTTAGGGTTATAGTTCGGGTTATGGTTTCTGTTCGGTTTAGGGTTAGGGTTAGGATTTGGGTTTGGGTTAGGTTTCAGGGTCACGTTAGTGTTCGGTTAGGGTTAGGGTTAGTGTTAGGGTTAGGGTTCGTTAGGTTTAGGGTTAGGGTTAGGGTTTGGGTTAGGGTTAGTGTTAGAGTTAGTTTTAGGGTTAGTGTTTATTTAGGAATCGGGTTCGGGATCGGGTTAGGGTTAGGCTTAGGTTTAGGTTCGGGTTAAGGTTAGGGTTAGGGTTAAGCTTAGGTTTAATGTTCGGGTTAGTGTTAGGATTAGAGTTAGGGTTAGGATGAGGGTTACTGTTATGATTAAGGCTAGGTTTAGGGTTAGGATTAGGTTTAGGTTTCGCTTCGGGATACGGTTAGGGTTCGGTTTAGTGTTAGGTTTAGGGTTAGGGTTTGGGTTCGGGTTAGGGTTCGGATTTGGGTTCAGCTTAGGTTAGGCTTATAGTTAGGCTTAGGCTTAGGTTTAGGGTTAGGTTTCGAGTTAGGGTTAGGGTTAGAGTTAGGATTAGGGTTTTGGTTATGGTTAGGGTTAGGTTTAGAATTAGGGTTAGGGTTCGGGTTAGGATTAGTGTTTTGGTTAGGGATAGGGAGAGGGTTAGGTTTAGGGTTAGGTTTAGTGTTCGGGTTTGGCTACTGGTTAGGGTTAGGGTTAAGTTTAGGGTTAGAGGTAGGTTTAGGGTTAGGGATAGGGTTCGGGTTAGGGTTAGTTTAAGGTTTAGTTTTAGGGTTAGGGTTAGGCTTAAGGGTCGGTTTCGGGTTCGGGTTAGGGTTAGGGTTAGGGTTCAGGTTAGCGTTATGGTTTGTGTTAGGGTTCGGGTTCGGGTTAGGGTTAGGTTTAATGTTAGGGTTTGGGTTAGGGTTAGGGTTAGGGTTCAGGTCAAGATTAGGATTAGTGTTAATGTTACAGTTAGTGTTAATGTTAGGGTTAGCGTTAGGATTAGTTTTAGGTTTCTGGTTCGGTTTTCGGGTTATGTTTATAGTTAGGGTTAGGTTTAGGGTTAGGATTAGGATTAGGTTTCGGGTTCGGGTCCGGGTTCGGGTTCGGGTTAGGTTTAAGTTTAGGGTTAGGGTTAGGATTAGGGTTAAGGATAGGGTTAGGGTTAGGGTTCGATTTAAAATTAGGGTTAGGGTTAATGTTAGTGTTAGAGTTATGGTTAGTTTTATGGTTCAGATTCGGGTTAGGGTTAGGGTTAGGGTTAGGATTAGGGTTAGAGTTAATGTTAGCGTTAGAGTTAGGGTTAGGGTTAGGGTTCGGAATACGGTTAGGGTTCGGGTTAGGATTAGGTTAAGTGTTATTGTTAGGGTTAGGGTTAGGGTTAGGGTTCAGGTTAGGGTTAGGGTTAGGTTTAGTGTTCGGGTTCGGGTTAGGGTTAGGGTTAGCGTTAGGGTTAGTGTTAGGGTTCGGATTAGGGTTATGTTTCGGGTTAGGATTAGGTTAAGGGTTAGCTTTAGGGTTAGGGTTAGGGTTAGTGATAGGGTTAGGGTTAGGGTTCATGTTCGGGTTGGGGTTAGGTTTAGGTTTAGGTTTAGGGTTAGGGTTAGGTTTAAGGTTCAGGTTAGGATTAGGGTTAGTGTTAATGTTAGGTTTAGTGTTAGGGTTAGGGTTAGGGTTCGGGTTCGTGTTAGGGTTAGGGTTATAGATAGGGTTAGGGTTAGGGTTCGGTTTTGGGTTAGGGTTAGGGTTCGGGTTAGGTTTAGTGTTCGGGTTCGGGTTAATTTTAGGTTTAGGGTTAGGGTTAGGAATAGCGTTAGGTTTAGGGTTCCGATTCGGGTTAGGGTTAAGGTTAGGGTTATGGTTAGGGTTACTGTTCAGGTTAGGGTTAGTGTTCGGGTAAGGATTAGGGATAGCGTTAATGTTAGGGTTGGGGTTAGGGTTATGGTTAGGGTTAGTGTTAATGTTAGGGTTAGGGTTAGGGTTCGGGTTAGGGTTAGGTTTAGAGTTAGGGTTAGGTTCAGCGTTTGGGTTAAGTTTAAGGTTCGGCTTAGGGTTAGGGTTAGTGTTAGGGTTAGGCTTATGGTTCGTGTTAGGTTTAGGGTTAGGGTTCGGTTTAGGGTTAGGTTTAGGGTTCGGTTTAGGGTTAGGGTTAGGGTTAGGGTTAGGGTAAGGGTTCGGGTTAGGGTTCGGGTTTGGGTTAGGGTTAGGTTTAGGTTTAGGGTTAGGGTTAGGTTTAGGGTTATGGTTAGGGTTAGGGTTCGGGTTAGGATTAGTGTTAGTGTTAATGTTAGGGTTAGGGTTAGGGTTAGGGTTATGGTTCGGGTCCGGGTTACGTTGAGGGTTAGGTTTAGGGTTAGGGTTAGGGTTAGTGTTATGGTTCGGGTTAGGATTAGGGTTAGGGTTAGTGTTAATATTAGGGTTAGGGTTAGGGTTAGGTTTCGGGATAGAGTTAGGTTTTGGTTTCGGGTTAGGGTTATTTTTAGAGTTAGCGTTAGGGTTAGGCTAAGGGTTCGGGTAAGGGTTAGGATTCAGGTTCGGTTTAGGGTAAGGTTTGGGGTTAGTGTTAGAGTTAGGTTTAGAGTTAGGTTTAGGGTTAGGGTTATGGTTCGGGATCGGTTTCTGGTTAGGGTTAGCATTAGGGTTAGTGTTAGGGTTCGGGTTAGGGTTAGTTTCAGATTCGGGTTAGGTTTAGGGTTAGGGTTCGGGATAGGGTTAGGTTTCTGGTTCGGATTAGGGTTAGGTTTAGTGTTAGGGTTAGGGTTAGGGTTAGGGTTCGTGTTAGGGTTAGGGTTAGGGTAAGTGTTAGGGTTCAGGTTCGGGTTAGGGTTCGCATTCGGGTTAGGGTTCGGTTTAGGGTTTGCGTTAGGGTTAGTGTTAGGGTTCGGGTTAGGGTTAGGGTTCGGGTTAGGATAAGGTTAAGGGTTAGGTTTAGGGTTAGGGTTAGGGTTAAGGTTTGGATTCGGGTTAGGGTTAGTGTTAGGGTTAGGTTTAGGGTTAGCGTTAGGGTTAGGGTTAGGTTTCGGGTTAGGTTTAGGGATAGGTTTCGGATTAGGTTTAGGTTTAGTGTTAGGGTTAGGGTTAGGGTTATGGTTCTTGTTAGGGTTAGGATTAGTGAAAGGGTTAGGGTTCGGGTTCGGGTTAGATTTAGCTTTCAGGTTCGTGTTCGGTTTAAGGTTAGCGTTATGGTTAGATATAAGGTTCGGGTTAGGGTTAGGGTTCGGGTTAGGAATTGGTTAAGGGTTAGGTTTAGGGTTAGTGTTAGGGTGAAGGTTTGGATTCGGGTTAGGGTTAGTGTTAGAGTTAGGTTTAGGGTTAGCGTTAGGGTTATGGTTAGGGTTCGGGTTACATTTAGGGTTAGGGAAAGGGTTCGGGATAGGGTTAGAGTTAGGGAAAGGGTTAGGGTTCGGGTTCGGATTAGGGTTAGGGTTCGCGTTGGGTTTAGGGTTATGTTTAGTGTTAGGGTTAGGGTTAGGTTAGGGTTATTGTTAGGATTAGGGTTAGGGTTAGGGTTAGCGTTAGTGTTAGGGTTCCGGTTCGGGTTAGGGTTAGTGTTCGGTTTCGGGTTAGGTTTAGGTTTAGGTTTAGGGTTAGTTTTCAGGTTAGGGTTAGTGTTTGGGTTTGGATTAGGGTTAGTGTTAATGTTAGGGTTGTGGTTAGTGTTAGGGTTTGGGTTCGGTTAGGGTTAGGTTTAGTGTTCGGGTTCGGGTTAGGATTACTTTTAGGGTTAGGGTTAGGGTTTGTTTGGGTTAGGGTTAATGTTCGGCTTAGGGTTAGGGTTAAGGTTAGGGTTCGTGTTCGGTTTAGGGTTAGGGTTCGGGTTAGGGTTAGCTTTAGGGTTCGGATTCGGGTTAGGATTAGAGTTAGGGTTAGGTTCAGGTTAAGGTTTCGAGTTCGGGTTAGGGTTCGGGTTCGTGTTAGGGTTAGGTTTAGGGTTAGTATTAGGGTTAGTGTTAATTTTAGGGTTAGGGTTAGGGTTCAGATTAGGGTTAGTGTTTGGGTTCGGGTTAGGGTTAGGTTTAGGTTTAGGTTCAGGGTTAGGGTTAGTGTTAGGGTTCAGGTTAGGGTTAGGTTTAGGTTTAGGGTTAGGGTTTGGGTTAGGTTTTGGGTTAGGGTTAGGGTTAAGGTTAGGGTTAGGGTTCGGTTAGGGTTAGGGTTAGGGTTACGGTTTGGTTTCGAGTTAGGGTTCGTGTTCGGGTTCGGGTTAGGTTTAGGTTTAGGGTTAGGGTTAGGATTAGGGTTAGCGTTAGGGTTAGGGTTAGGGTTCATTTTAGAATTAGGGTTAGGGTTAGGGTTCAGTTTCGGGTTAGGGTTAGGGTCAGGGTTCAGGATAGGGTTAAGTTTCGGGTTTGGATTAGATTTAGGTTTAGTGTTAGGATTAGGGTTAGGGTTATTGTTCGCGTTAGGGTTAGCGTTAGGGTAAGGTTTAGGGTTCGGGTTCGGGTTAGGGTTAGTGTTAGAGTTAGTGTTCGGGTTCGGGTTAGGGTTAGGGTTCGGGTTAGGATTAGTTTAAGGGTTAGGTTTAGGGTTAGGGTTAGGGTTAAGTTTTGGATTCGGGTTAGGGTTAGTGTTAGGGTTAGGGTTACGGTTAGCGTTAGGGTTAGGGTTAGGGTTCGGGTTCGGGTTAGCGTTAGGGTTCGGGTTGGGTTTAGGGTTAGGTTTAGTGTTAGGGTTAGGGTTAGGTTAGTGGTAGTGTTAGGATTAGGGTTAGGGTTAGGGTTCGTGTTCAATTTAGGGTTAGGTTTCGGGTTAGTGTTAGGTTTCAGGTTCAGGATCGGATTAGGGTTAAGGTTATGGTTAGGGTTTGGGTTAGGGTTCGGTTTAGGCTTTGGCTTAGGATTAGTGTTAGTGTTAATATCAGTGTTAGGGTTAGGGTTAGGGTTTGGGTTCGGGTTCAGGTTCGGTTTCGGGTTACGTTTAGGGTTAGGTTTCGGGTTCGGGTTATGGTTAGGGTTAGGTTTCGGGTTAGTGTTAGGGTTAGGGTAAGGGTTCAGATTAGGATTAGGGTTAGTGTTAATGTTAGGGTTAGCGTTAAGGTTCTGGTAAGACTTCGGGTTCGGGTTAGGGTAAGGGTTATATTAGGGTTAGGGTTAGGTTTAGGGTTAGGATTAGGTTTCGTGTCAGGATTAGAGTTAGTGTTAAAGTTAGGGTTAGGGTTAGTGCTAGGGTTAAGGTTCGGATTCGGGTTAAGGTTAGGGTTAGGTTTAGGCTAAGGGTTATTGTTAGTGTTTGGGTTAGGGTTAGGGTTAGGGTAAGGGTTAGGGGTCGGGTTTGGTTAGAATTCTGGTTACGGTTAGTGTTCGGGTTGGGTTTATGGTTATGTTTAGTGTTAGGTTTAGGGTAAGGGTTAGGGTTAGGGGTTAGGTTTAGGGTGAGCGTTAGGTTTAGGGTTAGGTTTAGGGTTCGGGTTAGGATATAGGTTTGGGTAAGGGTTAGTGTTCGGGTTCGGGTTAGGGTTAGGTTTCGGGTTGGGTTTAGGGTTGGGTTTAGGGTTAGGTTAATGTTAGGGTTAGGGTTAGTTTAGGGTTAGTGTTAGGATTAGAGTTATGGTTAGGGTTCGTGTTCGGTATAGGGTTATATTTCGGGTTAGGGTTAGGTTTCAGGTTCGGGATCGGGTTAGGGTTAGGGTCAGGGTTAGGGTTCGGTTTAGGGTTCGGGTTAGGATTAGGGTTAGTGTTAATATTAGGTTTAGGGTTAGGTTTAGGGTTAGAGTTAGGGTTAGGGTTAGTGTTAATGTTAGGGTTAGGGTTAGGATTAGGGTTCGGGTTAGGGTTAGGGTAAGGGTTAGGGTTTGAATTCGGGTTAGGGTTAGGGTTCGGGTTTGGTTTAGAGGTAGGTTTGGGTTTAGGGTTAGAGTAAGGTTGAGAGTTAGTTTCAGGGTTAGGCGTAGGGTTCGGGTTCGGCTTCGGGTTAGCGTTAGGGTTAGGGTTTGGGTTCAGGATCGGGTTAGGGTTAGCGTTAGGGTTAGTGTTAGGGTTCGGGTGAGGGTTAGGGTTCGGGTTAGGGTTAGGTTAAGGGTTAGGGTTAGGATTCAATTTAGCGTTAGGGTTTGGGTTAGGGATCGGGTTCGCGTTAGGTTTAGGTTTAATGTTAGGGTTAGGGTTCAGGTTAGGATTAGTGTTAGTGTTAATGTTAGGGTTAGGGTTAATGTTAGGGTTAGCGTTAGGGTTAGGTTTAGGTTTCCGGTTCGGGTTCTGGTTAGGCTTATAGTTAGGGTTAGGGATATGGTTAGGGTATGGTTTCGGGTTCGGGTTAGGGTTCGGGTTCGGGTTCGGATTAGGTTTAGGTTTAGGGTTAGGGTTAAGATTAGGGTTAGGGTTAGGGTTAGGGTTCGGGTTAGGATTAGGGTTAGGGTTCGGGTTCGGGTTAGGGTTAGGTTTCGGGTTGGGTTTAGGGTTAGGTTTAGTGTTAGGGTTAGGGTTAGGTTAGGGTTATTGTTAGGATTAGGGTTAGGGTTAGGGTTAGCGTTAGTGTTAGGGTTCCGGTTCGGGTTAGGGTTAGTGTTCGGTTTCGGGTTAGGTTTAGGTTTAGGTTTAGGGTTAGTTTTCAGGTTAGGGTTAGTGTTTGGGTTTGGATTAGGGTTAGTGTTAATGTTAGGGTTGTGGTTAGTGTTAGGGTTTGGGTTCGGTTAGGGTTAGGTTTAGTGTTCGGGTTCGGGTTAGGATTACTTTTAGGGTTAGGGTTAGGGTTTGTTTGGGTTAGGGTTAATGTTCGGCTTAGGGTTAGGGTTAAGGTTAGGGTTCGTGTTCGGTTTAGGGTTAGGGTTCGGGTTAGGGTTAGCTTTAGGGTTCGGATTCGGGTTAGGATTAGAGTTAGGGTTAGGTTCAGGTTAAGGTTTCGAGTTCGGGTTAGGGTTCGGGTTCGTGTTAGGGTTAGGTTTAGGGTTAGTATTAGGGTTAGTGTTAATTTTAGGGTTAGGGTTAGGGTTCAGATTAGGGTTAGTGTTTGGGTTCGGGTTAGGGTTAGGTTTAGGTTTAGGTTCAGGGTTAGGGTTAGTGTTAGGGTTCAGGTTAGGGTTAGGTTTAGGTTTAGGGTTAGGGTTTGGGTTAGGTTTTGGGTTAGGGTTAGGGTTAAGGTTAGGGTTAGGGTTCGGTTAGGGTTAGGGTTAGGGTTACGGTTTGGTTTCGAGTTAGGGTTCGTGTTCGGGTTCGGGTTAGGTTTAGGTTTAGGGTTAGGGTTAGGATTAGGGTTAGCGTTAGGGTTAGGGTTAGGGTTCATTTTAGAATTAGGGTTAGGGTTAGGGTTCAGTTTCGGGTTAGGGTTAGGGTCAGGGTTCAGGATAGGGTTAAGTTTCGGGTTTGGATTAGATTTAGGTTTAGTGTTAGGATTAGGGTTAGGGTTATTGTTCGCGTTAGGGTTAGCGTTAGGGTAAGGTTTAGGGTTCGGGTTCGGGTTAGGGTTAGTGTTAGAGTTAGTGTTCGGGTTCGGGTTAGGGTTAGGGTTCGGGTTAGGATTAGTTTAAGGGTTAGGTTTAGGGTTAGGGTTAGGGTTAAGTTTTGGATTCGGGTTAGGGTTAGTGTTAGGGTTAGGGTTACGGTTAGCGTTAGGGTTAGGGTTAGGGTTCGGGTTCGGGTTAGCGTTAGGGTTCGGGTTGGGTTTAGGGTTAGGTTTAGTGTTAGGGTTAGGGTTAGGTTAGTGGTAGTGTTAGGATTAGGGTTAGGGTTAGGGTTCGTGTTCAATTTAGGGTTAGGTTTCGGGTTAGTGTTAGGTTTCAGGTTCAGGATCGGATTAGGGTTAAGGTTATGGTTAGGGTTTGGGTTAGGGTTCGGTTTAGGCTTTGGCTTAGGATTAGTGTTAGTGTTAATATCAGTGTTAGGGTTAGGGTTAGGGTTTGGGTTCGGGTTCAGGTTCGGTTTCGGGTTACGTTTAGGGTTAGGTTTCGGGTTCGGGTTATGGTTAGGGTTAGGTTTCGGGTTAGTGTTAGGGTTAGGGTAAGGGTTCAGATTAGGATTAGGGTTAGTGTTAATGTTAGGGTTAGCGTTAAGGTTCTGGTAAGACTTCGGGTTCGGGTTAGGGTAAGGGTTATATTAGGGTTAGGGTTAGGTTTAGGGTTAGGATTAGGTTTCGTGTCAGGATTAGAGTTAGTGTTAAAGTTAGGGTTAGGGTTAGTGCTAGGGTTAAGGTTCGGATTCGGGTTAAGGTTAGGGTTAGGTTTAGGCTAAGGGTTATTGTTAGTGTTTGGGTTAGGGTTAGGGTTAGGGTAAGGGTTAGGGGTCGGGTTTGGTTAGAATTCTGGTTACGGTTAGTGTTCGGGTTGGGTTTATGGTTATGTTTAGTGTTAGGTTTAGGGTAAGGGTTAGGGTTAGGGGTTAGGTTTAGGGTGAGCGTTAGGTTTAGGGTTAGGTTTAGGGTTCGGGTTAGGATATAGGTTTGGGTAAGGGTTAGTGTTCGGGTTCGGGTTAGGGTTAGGTTTCGGGTTGGGTTTAGGGTTGGGTTTAGGGTTAGGTTAATGTTAGGGTTAGGGTTAGTTTAGGGTTAGTGTTAGGATTAGAGTTATGGTTAGGGTTCGTGTTCGGTATAGGGTTATATTTCGGGTTAGGGTTAGGTTTCAGGTTCGGGATCGGGTTAGGGTTAGGGTCAGGGTTAGGGTTCGGTTTAGGGTTCGGGTTAGGATTAGGGTTAGTGTTAATATTAGGTTTAGGGTTAGGGTTAGGGTTAGAGTTAGGGTTAGGGTTAGTGTTAATGTTAGGGTTAGGGTTAGGATTAGGGTTCGGGTTAGGGTTAGGGTAAGGGTTAGGGTTTGAATTCGGGTTAGGGTTAGGGTTCGGGTTTGGTTTAGAGGTAGGTTTGGGTTTAGGGTTAGAGTAAGGTTGAGAGTTAGTTTCAGGGTTAGGCGTAGGGTTCGGGTTCGGCTTCGGGTTAGCGTTAGGGTTAGGGTTTGGGTTCAGGATCGGGTTAGGGTTAGCGTTAGGGTTAGTGTTAGGGTTCGGGTGAGGGTTAGGGTTCGGGTTAGGGTTAGGTTAAGGGTTAGGGTTAGGATTCAATTTAGCGTTAGGGTTTGGGTTAGGGATCGGGTTCGCGTTAGGTTTAGGTTTAATGTTAGGGTTAGGGTTCAGGTTAGGATTAGTGTTAGTGTTAATGTTAGGGTTAGGGTTAATGTTAGGGTTAGCGTTAGGGTTAGGTTTAGGTTTCCGGTTCGGGTTCTGGTTAGGCTTATAGTTAGGGTTAGGGATATGGTTAGGGTATGGTTTCGGGTTCGGGTTAGGGTTCGGGTTCGGGTTCGGATTAGGTTTAGGTTTAGGGTTAGGGTTAAGATTAGGGTTAGGGTTAGGGTTAGGGTTCGGGTTAGGATTAGGGTTAGGGTTCGGGTTCGGGTTAGGGTTAGGTTTCGGGTTGGGTTTAGGGTTAGGTTTAGTGTTAGGGTTAGGGTTAGGTTAGGGTTATTGTTAGGATTAGGGTTAGGGTTAGGGTTAGCGTTAGTGTTAGGGTTCCGGTTCGGGTTAGGGTTAGTGTTCGGTTTCGGGTTAGGTTTAGGTTTAGGTTTAGGGTTAGTTTTCAGGTTAGGGTTAGTGTTTGGGTTTGGATTAGGGTTAGTGTTAATGTTAGGGTTGTGGTTAGTGTTAGGGTTTGGGTTCGGTTAGGGTTAGGTTTAGTGTTCGGGTTCGGGTTAGGATTACTTTTAGGGTTAGGGTTAGGGTTTGTTTGGGTTAGGGTTAATGTTCGGCTTAGGGTTAGGGTTAAGGTTAGGGTTCGTGTTCGGTTTAGGGTTAGGGTTCGGGTTAGGGTTAGCTTTAGGGTTCGGATTCGGGTTAGGATTAGAGTTAGGGTTAGGTTCAGGTTAAGGTTTCGAGTTCGGGTTAGGGTTCGGGTTCGTGTTAGGGTTAGGTTTAGGGTTAGTATTAGGGTTAGTGTTAATTTTAGGGTTAGGGTTAGGGTTCAGATTAGGGTTAGTGTTTGGGTTCGGGTTAGGGTTAGGTTTAGGTTTAGGTTCAGGGTTAGGGTTAGTGTTAGGGTTCAGGTTAGGGTTAGGTTTAGGTTTAGGGTTAGGGTTTGGGTTAGGTTTTGGGTTAGGGTTAGGGTTAAGGTTAGGGTTAGGGTTCGGTTAGGGTTAGGGTTAGGGTTACGGTTTGGTTTCGAGTTAGGGTTCGTGTTCGGGTTCGGGTTAGGTTTAGGTTTAGGGTTAGGGTTAGGATTAGGGTTAGCGTTAGGGTTAGGGTTAGGGTTCATTTTAGAATTAGGGTTAGGGTTAGGGTTCAGTTTCGGGTTAGGGTTAGGGTCAGGGTTCAGGATAGGGTTAAGTTTCGGGTTTGGATTAGATTTAGGTTTAGTGTTAGGATTAGGGTTAGGGTTATTGTTCGCGTTAGGGTTAGCGTTAGGGTAAGGTTTAGGGTTCGGGTTCGGGTTAGGGTTAGTGTTAGAGTTAGTGTTCGGGTTCGGGTTAGGGTTAGGGTTCGGGTTAGGATTAGTTTAAGGGTTAGGTTTAGGGTTAGGGTTAGGGTTAAGTTTTGGATTCGGGTTAGGGTTAGTGTTAGGGTTAGGGTTACGGTTAGCGTTAGGGTTAGGGTTAGGGTTCGGGTTCGGGTTAGCGTTAGGGTTCGGGTTGGGTTTAGGGTTAGGTTTAGTGTTAGGGTTAGGGTTAGGTTAGTGGTAGTGTTAGGATTAGGGTTAGGGTTAGGGTTCGTGTTCAATTTAGGGTTAGGTTTCGGGTTAGTGTTAGGTTTCAGGTTCAGGATCGGATTAGGGTTAAGGTTATGGTTAGGGTTTGGGTTAGGGTTCGGTTTAGGCTTTGGCTTAGGATTAGTGTTAGTGTTAATATCAGTGTTAGGGTTAGGGTTAGGGTTTGGGTTCGGGTTCAGGTTCGGTTTCGGGTTACGTTTAGGGTTAGGTTTCGGGTTCGGGTTATGGTTAGGGTTAGGTTTCGGGTTAGTGTTAGGGTTAGGGTAAGGGTTCAGATTAGGATTAGGGTTAGTGTTAATGTTAGGGTTAGCGTTAAGGTTCTGGTAAGACTTCGGGTTCGGGTTAGGGTAA